>NC_137049.1:25369769-25404769 GCF_032717465.1 Coenobita brevimanus | reverse complement strand
TTCGGACCCGGATCACTGAAATTCATTTAAGAAGTTTTGGAGATATTGTGCGGGATACTTCTAATCAGGATCCGGATCAGGCCCAAAATTTAATCATTTATTCATTGGCTCATGGTCCACTCTTCCACAATATTTCATCAAAATCAATTCATAACTTTTTGAATAATCCTGTTAACAGACAGACAGACACACTAACTAACAAACCAACGCCAGGTAAATAATAAACCTCCTGGCGGAGCTAAATAAACTCATGATAGCGAACGAAAACTGCTAAAAGGAAACCAGAAATTGAATAACGAGAGGGCAAACGCAGACTGACCAATAAATACAGCCTAAGCAGAAACGAGATAGCAATATTTTCACATTAATTCGTACACTGATACCCTTTTAACAACGTAAAACCCTGCAATGGACTAGACCTGTATGAATTTTATATTGGATTATAAATGTGATGGCTTTATTTACTCAATTATTTATTTACTGATGCATTTATCTAATGTATTTAGTTATTAAAGTCTATTGCAGTAATTTTTTTTTACCTCTTTATGGATATAGTAACAGTGACGGTGCTAGTAGTAGTAAAGGTGGTAAGTAGTAGTAGTAGTAGTAGTGGTAGTTGTAGTAGTAGTAGTAGTAGTAGCGTAGTAGTAGTAGCAGTAGTAGTAGTAGTAGCAGTAGTAGTAGTAGTAGCCATTGTGGTGGTGGAGGTGGTAAAAATTATGATAGCGATGATGATAATGATAATGATGATAATGATGCTAGTGAGGAATATGAATGATGATGATGATGATGATGATGATGATGGTGACAGTGATGATGATGATGATGATGATGATAATGAGTGTGATGATGAAGATGGTGGTAGATAGTAGCAGTAGTAGTAGTAATTGTAGTAGCGGCAGCAGTAGCAGCAGTACTACTAATGGTAGAAATCCTTGGCTCATGTGAACGTGCACCCGGTGGACTGCAGGCCAAAATTGTCCCTAATTTCTGCTTCCCACCATCCTCAAGAACTTAAAAGAATACGTCCTTAGGTCAAGTGAAGACAGATAAACTAATATAATGAACCAAGAAATAGATAAATGAGACAGGCACAGGTACTGATTGGTCGCTGACAGATGGAATTCAAAGATGAATAGAAAAATGAGATAACAGATGACCAGATATTATGGAAGGATAATAAATAAATTGACAAATTGGTGATGGGGAGGATGATAAGTAAATATATACATCATACTGATGCGTATATAACAGATCATTGTAATTGTAAACTGTCAGACAAACAGACAAACAGAAAGACTGCAAGATCGTAATACGCAAACAGGTAGGTAACTATGGACAGACAGGCAGACCGAGGTGAATGGGAAGAGGGAGAGACAGGTAAATCAATAATCAGACAGAGGAACAGACGCATAAACTGTTAAACAGACACAAAAATGGATAAAAAGAGCAGCACATAAAACTGATATACACTTAGAACAGACAGAATGATATCACATTTTGCTTTACACATGTTTCACACAATAAAATTAAAACTTGTGGTCAGTAAAGTTTCTGTCAACGAATCTTACAGAGGTTTCATTGCCTCTGCTCTTTTTCTCCTCCCCATGACATTGAAAAACATAGAATCTGGTGAACCTGAAGCAGATGACACACATGACACTGATCTAAGGCCATTTAAAGTCATCAGTGTCGTCTGATGCTGTTCCAAGAGACTGATTTCAAAGTCCATAGACTGAGACGCAGGTGAGGTTAATGGGGTTTTGACGTGGACTAAGTGTTATCTGTCTGTCTACTGTATTCTGATTTATCTGTTCATGTAATTATATCTACATCTTACATTCATTGTCAGTTTATTTCCATATAAAATTGCTAATGTTTTTATCCATCTTTGTGTGTGTGTGTGTGTGTGTGTGTGTGTGTGTGTGTGTGTGTGTGTGTGTGTGTGTGTGTGTGTGTGTGTGTGTGTGTGTGTTTTATCATGTTATCTGTCTACACCTCAGTCTCTTTGCAAGTCCATCTATAGATCGATCTGAAGGATCTATCTATAATTATTTCCCTTATCGTTCGCCTATCTCTCTATGCCTCTAGAGTGGAAAGAGAAGGATAGGAGACAAAACTTTCGCTGATGATGGTATAATCTTAACGATCCATAAGGACACAGTAAAAATGCAATATCAAAACCCTGTAATGCGAGGCATCTCAACAGATTTCTCAAATCGCTGTGTGAGAGCTTCATTATTACTCGGCATAAAAGTGGTTATATTCCTGTCAACATTTGTAGAGTTGATGCCAAAAATATCAACCCATTTTACAGCAACAAAACTAGATAACGAACAATGATTTTAGGAGCACCTTGAGGCGGTCTTCGTAATACATCAGGCTTTTCAGAATATTAAGTAAGAGTTCCCTAGTTATTAGACTTCAGGAAATAATCGATCTTACTATGCTTCTCTCTCCATGACGAAAAAAAACAATAAAAACAAAATTAGGGAATTTAATGCTTTTATTTAGTAACAGAATATATATATCATCAGCAGACTAATTATCAAAGCCCACAGACAGAAAAATAAAAGACCCGATTTTTGTTGGCGAGTGTACATGTCGGTGAAGTGCAGTTAGTTGACACGAGAGTGGACGTAAAAAGCTGTCTGAAAAGGTTGAGGTTAACTTGTGGTGGGAGAATCTACGTAAGGGTACGGAAAAGTGCTGGGAGCTTTGTCGATCTAAAGGGCAATGGAGAGAGAGAGAGAGAGGGGGGGGGGGTGTCGCCCGTCTATTTACTCTAAACACTTACCCCTTTGGATGCGTGTGAGGGGATGATGCAGCCACACAAATCATCAGTTAACAAATACTGCAATGGCTCGGCCGGTGACAGAGGTATCAGAATCACAGTGTTATATAGAGACGTGTGTGTGTGTGTGTGTGTGTGTGTGTGTGTGTGTGTGTGTGTGTGTGTGTGTGTGTGTGTGTGTGTGTGTGTGTGTGTGTGTGTGTGTGTGTGTGTGTGTGTGTGTGTACATATTGAAAGAGAGAGAGAGAGTGAAAGAGAGAGTGAGAGAGAGAACGAGACGCAACCAAAATAACTGACGGAGAATGGCTGAACTAGGTGAGGGAGCTTTAATACGATCCGTACTCATTCACCTCCCTTTAACCCTCCCCCCCAGCCTAAATAGACACAGGGATCATTTGTTCAGCTACGCCACCAATGTTGTCATTGCAGCGCGACGAGGGTGTCAGAGCAGAGCCAGAGTCTGACAAATGGACTGCCTCTTGGGATCAGTAATGCAGCCCCATCTTTATTAAATCATTATCGAGTTTTGGATTCCCCTGGCAGGTTGATGGATGGCTGAGGGGAGTTTTGTAACCATTTCAGGCTGCGGATGTTTTTTTGTTTTTTTTTCATTATATTATAGGTGACTATCTTTCTCTCTTCATAGCCAGATGACTTATTCCTGGAAGGGGTAAACACCTACAAATCACTTCCACACAACCCTATTCTCCGCCTCAAGATGGTTCCCTCTCCATCCCAAACCAGTCTCATTTACATACATCTTGACTCCCCTCTTTCGCCTCATCATCAGTCTCCCTCCTCCTTTCTCTCCTTCCACTTGGCTCACATACACTTACTGAGTTAATCTCTCACACTCTTTCATTCCATATCATCAAACAGTCTCAAGTACCCCTCTTAATACTTTCCAGTACATTCACACCAACACCACATCGCCCTTGAACTTCCTCATTTGTCTGCCTCACGCGACTCGTGTCCTTCCAACAAGGTCCAAACTTCATATCCATGGGTAGTGATCTCAATTATGTCTTGCAAATACTTCTTTACTTCCACGCTCATCTCCGCATTCCTTGTCGCATCCGCTAGATTGCATGCAACATCTTTTTTCCCTGCTGCATCTTTTCGCGTATTTTATCCTCTCAACTCCAATCCTTGCTGATCATACTAACTTCAAACTTTAATGCATTTACGTTCTTCTAATGCTTGCCACTTAGCCTCACACCCCACTCTTTGTCTACATTCGTCCCCAAAATTGTATCTTTGCTCTTTGCTAAATTGTAGTTCAAATTTCGCTTATCACATTCACTTTCAGACTCACTCGCCAAGTCATGCAACTCCCACTCGTCTTCACATAAGAGGACAGTTTCATCAGCAAACAAAAGGACAGGCAATTTCAACACCCACCTCCCCTCTCTCACCAGGGACACCCCACCACCCACTGTCCTCAGGTCACACTAATTTATTCCAGTTTTGAGAGACTTTTCGAAGCGAGGGGGTTATATACGGTCACTGATAACCCATTCATTGCTACAGAGCTCCCATTAAGCCGAATAATATGGTCTGGTAGTAGCAAGAATGAAGGACGTCCTCGGGCTGAATGGGCTAGTAATAAGGTACTCTCATGCGGTACAGGATAAGTGATGTCGTTTTATACGTGTTTTTTTTCTTTTTAACTCTAACTCGGCCTACTTTTTTGTCCTTGTATAGCTTGATTCACGTAGCTAAGTGGCAGAAAGATACAATGCTTTGACTCTACATCTTTTCCATGGCACTGTTACCTGACTGGCGCCATAATCTAGTGTGAATCTGCTGGTACAACTCTGCGCTGAAAATGAAGAGATGTTAAATGTAGGATAAAACTTAAGTGAGAAGAGTATAACAGCAAAAATATTTATGAAATTAAGTCCCCAGTCTGAGCGTGCAGGGCCGTGAGTGTGATTTACATAATGAGAAACATAAGGGAGGCTTCGGGGTTATCCAGTCTCCTCAGTAATATGACACTCTCTCTCTATAATACCCAATATACAGTGCAGATTATGGTACGTCTTGAGGGTCTCTGTATGTTAATACAAGGGCTCAAGCTGTCCATCACGATAATACTGAGTGATTTGGGGGCCTAGGTACTTTATCCAAGAAACAGTTAACTTCTTTAAGGGAATATAACTCTTATTAGGTACTGCCTCCGGTCGATTTTACTCAGCTTTGGAGATAATTTTCGTACTGGGTGGGTTAGAGAGAGTTTAATCTTCCTTCGTGATTATAGAGTGATCTGGGGTTTTCTGTATTTATCCGAGAATTTAACATTTCCTTTGAGAAACACTGCTTCTATGAGGTGCTATTTCCAGACGATTTCCAGACGATTTTTTAAGCTCCACAGAGAACCTTTGAATTGGATAGGTTAATATGGACTCAGGTTTTTCGTCACAACTATATAGAGTGCTTCTGTAGTCTCAAGTATTTAATCCACGAAATAATTACCTTCATTGAGGAACACTGTTATAATGATTTGAATAATTTGCTTACCAGAGTAATTAGGATGTTCATCGTAATTCCGGAAGCTTAGTATTCTCTCTACACGAATCAAACCACGGAAAGTTCTTGTTATAAATATAGCCTTTTATTTTTAGAAAAATAATTTGGTAAGAAACAAAAATAGTGCGTACTGAATGGGTAAAATACTTGGCATTCCAATTATAAAACCAATAAAAAATAACACACACACACACACACACACACACACACACACACACACACACACACACACACACACACACACACAACATAGTGAACTATGTGCAATCAATATTAAAGCGCATTTAACACTCGGCCTTCTCTACATCGTCTGGTGATAATTGAAAAATAATACTAGACTTGTCCCGACCATTACAGAGAAGTGGCACCGGTATTGACACTCTCAGGAACCTGTGACTCACTGTTACCTGGAAAAATAATCGTATTGCGGTATCTAGAGTGCAATATTAAACAACATATGGTTGACGCTTTGTTCCTACTCAGAGACAATTCTTCTTATCTTTAAGAGAAACCACTAATTTCAAAGGAATTAATGAAGTCAGTATCTAACACCTGCTGCTCAAAATGTTTCTCCCAGGCTTCATCAGATCACCTGGAAGTAGCAGGAATAAACCAGTACAAGCACAACAGTACTGTGCATTCCCATTACACAAGAGTGGCATTAATGAAACATGAATGGAAAATATTAATGAGTGCATAGTTAGCTCCGAGACCGATTTTTGTAATGCTCAGGACAATCCTCGGTGACGTGACAACGGTTTTGTTTAGAAATGCGTCCGCCTTCCCCTCCATCATCATCATCATCATCAGTCATCATCATCATCATCCATCATCATCCACCATCAACATCAATCATCATCAATCGCCACCGCCACAGCCACCATTACCACCACCACCACTACCATCATCATCATATCATCATCATCATTAAACGGAGTGCTCCTTGTCCCAGTCTTCGTGCCAGCTGCGAAATAAGAAAAAATCACCAGTGCAAAACCAGTACAAACAGCAATGCAAACAAGCCAGTTAGTTGCCTCGGTAAAATACCAGCAAACAGCATTATATTTATGTACAGCTTTGTTGAGACTCCAAGAATACTAAATAAGGCAAGAAGAGTTAAAGGGAGAGAGAGAGAGAGAGAGAGAGAGAGAGAGAGAGAGTCTTTCAATTTATAATGATGTTGTTGCAAAGGCATTACCGAATTAGAGGAAACAATTTTGTTTCATAAATAATGTCGAGAGTCAATTCTGGTGCTGGAGCAGTCGAGAGAGGATATGGCCTCCCACTGTGTTGTGAAAATTGTGCAAAAATATGATAGAATGCAAGAGTAGAGAGGGGATGGAAAGGAAGAGAGGAGATGAATGAGGCGAAGCAGATACTGAAGGTAATGGAAGGAATGGAGCAGAAAGAGAAAGAGGAGGATGAGGAGGAAGAAGATGAAAATTTTATAGGAACAGAGTGGATTGAGGAGGGGGAGAAGTAGGAAAGAATGATGATGATGAAGAGGATGGAAGGAGAAGAGAGGTAGAAGATGAAGGCTGGGGCAACAAACTGAGGGATCGTACGCAAACTGCCTTGTGAACATTGCGTAAATATTCGAAGAACGGCAGAATAAATTGGTAGGAGTGTAGTAAATGAGCAGTAGGTGGAGAAGGATGACGACGACAACGATGAAGATAGGAGAAAATTTATAATCAAGAGGAGGAGGAAAAGGAGACTCAGGAGCAGGAGGAGATATAGAAGAAAAGGAAAAAAATAAATAATAGATAAATAAAACCAGTAGAACGAAGTGGAGACAGGAGGAAGAGCAAAAGAAAAAGCAGGTAATAAGGTGAATGGAAGGAAAGGGGGGAGGAGAAGAACGAAGAGGATGGGGGATGAAAAACCAGATTTATGAAGCGGATGGGAATGGGAGATGAAGAAGTCTGACGAAGAGAAAAAGGAAAGAAGAATAAAACAGGTGGAAGACGAAGCTGAGAAGAAAGATAAACAGGAGGAAGAAAGGAAGATGAAGACTATTAATTACGGCAGTGAAGCAGGTTCGAAAGGGAGGAATAGAATGAGAAAGATGTGGAAGGATAGGTAAAGGGAGTCAAGGAGATGAGATGAGATTAACTGAAGGACCACAATGTTCAATGGAGGTTCCTTTGTCACGGCCACCCTTGATGAGATAACAGTATATAGGCTTTGGCTGTTGGTTGATAAATAATGGAAAACTACCTTCATCCATTCATCTACCTGTCATTCGTAGTGATGGGGTTAGTAACACTCTTCATCAACCCCTTCAAAGCTTTTATTTCTCTCCCTAAGCTGAATAAAATCGTCTGAGGGGTAACACTGAATTATACGTTATTCAAGTGGTTGAGGAGTAAAGTGGATTAGAATGGAAGGCGGGAATTAAGAACTGCAACTGAATTCGGATGTTAACCATTGTTCAAGTAGGATGAGACTGATCTGTATATGCTAGAAGATGGATCAAGATGGAAACAAAGGAAGCAGTCTATAGGCTTTTTTTTTTTTTTTTTTTCACCAGACAAAGATCCATCACCCCTTTTCAGTTAATTGATGGCCAAGTGACGTCAGATTGGAGAATAAATTTAACTATATGTCATTTTACATTAATTTCATTCCTATTTTTATCCATTTCCTGCTTATTTCACATAAATCATCTGCAGAAATAAAAATGTTATGGCTCTACACCCATCCCATAGCAGTTTTTTGTTACTAGCACTATATTCTGGTGTCCATCTATTGTATTAACTCAGCATTCAAGAAGAGGGGATTACAATTTTAGGTCGTTAGAGTAAAAAGAGCATAGTAACCAAGGAAACATTCATACCTCATAATTTTTTCCTCTAATTTCCCTCAACTGTGACTTAGAATCAAGAGGAAAACAAAGTATCATAGCAGGATATGACATCAGCCCGGCAGGATATGACGTCGGAGAGTGGACAAATCGGGGGACATTTGAGCCATTGTCAGTAGGGCGAAACGTCTTTTCCTTTAAGTGGTCCCGGATGGTCATAACTGTTAGTCTTTCTGTCCGGTGGCAAGAGAGGGGAATGAGGGGGACTGGGTGGAAGAATCAGAAGAGGGGAAAGAAGGAGGAAGGTTGCCTGGGGGAGAGAAGGGAGGGGAGGAAGCAATAAAGGAGTGGGAGGGAGAATGGAGAAGAGGGAAGGGATAGAGAATGAGGATGAAAGTTAGGAAAGATGAAGAGAAGAGGTGATTGTGGAAAAAGAGCAGACAAGGAATGGGGGGAAGGGGGAAGCGGGAGTGAGGGTAGAGAGGACAAAGGAAGGAGAGAGGATGCAGGAATGGCAGTAAATAAAATATATATATATATATATATATATATATATATATATATATATATATATATATATATATATATATATATATATATGGGTAGAGGAGGGGGAGCTGGAGGAAATAGATCAAGGAAGAAAGGGAAGGAAGGATGGGAGGGAAAGAGAGGAAGGCAAGGGAATGGAGGGAACGTAGCAAAGAGTGAAAATACATGAAAAAAAAAAAAAGGAAAGTAGAGGCAAGTTGTAGGTAAGGGGAGAGAAGAGACTGAAGAAGGACTGGAGGAAAAGAAGCATTGATAGAAAGGGGGGTGGTAAGATGAATAGAGGAAGAAAAACGTTAACGCAAGGGGGGAAAAAAAAAAAGTCTAAGAAAACGGAGCCGTATAACGAGAGGGAAGAGAATACGAGGAGTAAGGTAGAGGTTACTGCACTGTTTACTAATGGGAGGCACAATGGGTCGATTAGGAGGGAGACGAAAGAAAACAGGGATAAGGGGTTACGAGAAGACAGAAGTGACGGGGAGAAAACGAGGAAAAATAACTCGGAAAGGAGAGAGGGAGCAGGGATGACAATGGAGGAGGTGAAGGAAGGGATAAAAGGCGGGGGGAGGGAAAGTTAGGAAAGAACAGGAGGAAGGGATAGAAGAGGGATTATAAAAAAATGAAAATGGAAGGGAGGAGAAAAAAGTAGGGGAAGGGGCGGACGGGAAAGAAAATGATGGTAAAGGTAGGGTATGGAGTATGCACTGTTTACCACCAGGGCATACAGTCAGGTACTTAGGAGAGAGAGAGAGAGAGAGAGAGAGAGAGAGAGGAATAACGAAGAAAACGAAGGAGGAGGCAGAGGGCAGAGAGAAAACGAGGGATAGGGTAGGGTAGGGGGTACTGCACTGTTTACCACCGAGCCTTACAATGGGCTGATTTATGCCCTCCAGGGCGGCCATTCAGCCTGACTCCGCCCTAAGGAAGTCGTAGGAAGCGCTTCTTGGCATAAAAAAATGTGCATCGCTATAAAACACTTCCGGGAGGGGTAAAGGTTTGTGTGTGTGTGTGTGTGTGTGTGTGTGTGTGTGTGTGTGTGTGTGTGTGTGCTTATTAATATGTAGGAATCATCTGAGTCAAGATAATCAGAATAACTCAGAATATTTCCAAGTTCAGCATTTAATAGTGAGTTAGACTTTCATCTCTTCCCTTCAATAACGTCTATTTAGTTTTAATCTTGCTGTCTCCAAATTTTACCAAGCTTGGAGGGAATCGTTTCAGACTAGAAGATATAAATGGAGTTTTCTTTACCTCATTTATTATTGGCGGGTCTTGACTAGTTAAATTAAATCAAAGTGTGATAAGAAAATAAAATGTAAATCACGTCAGATGGATAGGTAGATAGATAACATAGATAGACAAAAAGACAGATAGACAGATAGATAAAGGATCTAATACAATGCTAAATGCCTGACTTCTCCCCCAAGACACTCTGTTCATAGACAACCTCGTTTTTGTGTTTTGTCTTCGCATTTTACGGTTTACGGATGTTTCTCACTCTTTTGCAATTGGAAAAATGGAGTAATGATGATGGTTTGAATGATGAGGTAAACGGATGTGTGTTCCATGTTCACTGGGCACACAGCTGATAGGTTTTCTACTTTGTACGCTCCTCTTCCTGTTTCTGAATCCCTCTCTCCTTGATAGTTATGGAGAAGAAGGAGGAGGAGGAGGAGGAGGAGGAGGAGGAGGAGAAGAAGAAGAAGAAGAAGAAAAAGAAGAAGAAGAAAGAGGAGGAGGAAGAGAACAAGAGGTAAATTACGTTGAGCAATAGAGTGTTCTGTGCATTCCTTAACAGAATTCCTGGTACGTTTGTGTAGTTTGTTTAAATATCACAGTTTCAGATAAGGTTGAACAAAGACTGAAGCAGAAAAGGTCAGATTAAATTAGGATAAGTTCCAAGTACGTGTGTGTGTGTGTGTGTGTGTGTGTGTGTGTGTGTGTGTGTGTGTGTGTGTGTGTGTGTGTGTGTGTGTGTGTGTGCTCACCCGCACAGACGAAATATACAGGATAGTCTGTATATTGCTCTCTACTGAATACATATCTTTTTATTATACTGGGAGACGGCTCAGTTTGCTTCTGTGAGGAGTGATGACATTTTGGCTATTTCGTGGAACTACTGACCAAGCATGTAATCAATGGACATAAAGGTAGACACTATGAAGCATGAAGTCGTTATGGAAAGTAGAAAAGGATGCAAAGTAGTCACTGGTAACTCTAAGCCGTCCCCACAACACAAGAGATCTGGGCTGAGTAATGTATGGACCACCCTAAATATCAGTGAAGGCAGCTAAAGATATTAAAGTAAGATTAAGTTTGCTTGGTTAGCCTAATGTGACTATATCCCCTCAGTACTAGGACGTCATTTGTGGTTTATTCTTGCTGCTGCCTGAGGATTTTAATTCAGCTTAGAAAAGATCACTTGTTTTGAGGGAGTTAAAGTAGGATATACCTTAATATCCCTGTTCTAAAATTCTCTTAGGCTGAATAAAATTGTCTGGAGGTACTAAGCTTAAGACAAAATTACGCCATCCTTCTAATACTGTTAATTATTTAAAAAAAAAGGTGAAAAACAGTCAGCAAGGGAATTCTACTGATTACGAAAAAGTGATATTGATGGAAAAATGAGGAGAGGAAAACCGAGAGCGAAGTCAATGGGCATGAAAGAAGACATTATGGACCATAATGGGAGGAGTATCTACAAAAATAAATAAATAAACATAAATAAATAAATAAAAAGTGTAGATGGCTAGTCCTGTGAGATAAAGCCAGGACTGTGAGGAACTGAATAAAATGTGACTAATTGTGTGGCTTGTTTCAATAGGGATAATGTTGATAGCTCTATAGGCTTTACACTGTGTCATATCTGAATCTAACCTCACCTCAAGCTTAGTTGCGACAGAGGGCCAAGGTGATGATGATGATAATGATGATGATGATGAGAGGGAGGAGTTGGAATATGAGTAGGATGTATTAAATATAACACCGTCAAAGGTAACAACTCTTTACTTGTGAGATGTACTGTTCCACATTTAGGAGTAGACTAAGACATCAAGGAACAGTCTTTGCCCCAGCCTTGCCCCAACCCCCAGCAACAGTCTGCCATAAATCTCTCCTCACAGTTCCCTTGATAAAAACAAGCTCACAAAATTTTCCAGGAAGAACGGTCCAACTTTTGTAGGTTTTCCGAGACTCAAGAAGCAGTATTTTCCCAGCATAGGCAAGATCCCTAGTCTCAAAAAAAGATAGATTAATCGTCTTCAAGCTGCCTACACACCTTCAGACACAGGCGTTCCTTGCTTTACTTATCTCTACTTTGCTTGTCTCCTTTACTACGGACAGTTTCCTTTAAGGTGAATTATTCCATGAAGCGGTAGCAAGAATAAAGTGATGTCCTGGCACTGAAGGACTTAATGGATGTTATTTCTAAACTTATCGATTAAATAGGTTTTCTATAAGTCACATAGAGCCGTCAGGTGAAAGCAAGAAAAAATTATATAAGGATGTATCATACTACAGGAAAGGGATGAAAGAGCTCAGTAAGATGCAAATAATAAAACCTGAACCTCAAGACCAAGAATGTGACTTCTCTTCAATCGTGACATTTTTAAAGCATTAATTCAGAACTTACGTACTTCATTAACCTCTTCATTATCAAACAGCCTTCCGAAGTTTAATCAGGTCATCATCATCATCATCATCATCATCATTATCATTACTATTCCTCACATACTGTATATATTTGTGGCGTCTCAGTGGCACGGTAGGTGGAAGTTTGGGTGGAGGAGAGCAAGTGCCATTGTTCGAATCCAAGAGGTGAGAGGAAGTTTGTTTGCATCATTTAATATTCCTAGCGACGTAGGGTGGCTTCCTGCAGCTTAAATGGTCCGTATTATTATAGTCCGCTTCGGGTCCTCCTATACCCTGGGGTTTCCAATTGGATAATGGATAATTGGTTGTGAGTTGGAGAGAAGGCAGGTTGATGTGTGAGGAGAGGGTGACACAGAAGCCATTTGTTTGACCACCCTTTTCGGTATTAAGGTTTCTGGCTAGAGACAGACAGACAGACGAAGACAGACAGGTATATAACTAGATGGAGAAACAGATTGACAAACTGACTGATTACTACATACATTCTTATTTAACAAAGGGAGTGCAAAACAGAAAGAAAAAGGGCATAATGAGTGAACTGTAAAAAAAAAAAAAAATGTGTCACTGCAACATGATACAGAGCGTGCAATGCATCCCATTAGTCGAGGGGGGAGGGACATAGTTAATTGGGGATCTGAGTGTAAATGCTTGTGTCAGCGCTATTATGTGCTATTAACGCCTCACACCCCACACGGATGTGCTAAATTTTCTTTCATAAATTCCCATAATTGTTTACCGAAATGACTTGCTTTTATGATATGGAAAATTTTTGCCTTGCGCTTTTTGATGAATAGAGAAATAAATAATACACTGTTCACTTGTTGACGTTATTACAATGGCAAGCAAAACGTAGATAATACGTAAGCAAAACATCATTACCTCCCCATCCCATGTACTATAATTTGTAGAAGACTGGGTTATTATGATAAGCGCTTTTCATATATATATATATATATATATATATATATATATATATATATATATATATATATATATATATATATATGTATGTATGTATGTATGTATGTATATATACACACACATACTCACCACCCTTTTTGGATATAAGCCTTCACCGGCTCAGTCCGATTGTAGTGCCATAATTACCCACTAAACCACCAGGCGCTAAAATTTAGTTATATGGTTACCATCCAGCATAGTAAATGGTTTCCTGGTGTACAGGAAACCATTTGGCTTGTCACTCATTGTACAGTCACCCACAGGCAGAACGAAGAGGAAAGAGTGAAGGAAAGAAAGACAGAAGAGAGAGTGTAAAGTCACCCGTCGGCAGAAGGACGAGGAAAGAATATAGGAAAGAAAGATAGAAGAGGATGGAAGGAAAGAAGGATGGAGGAGAGGAAAGAGCAGACACCTGAGAGCAGCATTGCATCAAGTGAGGGGATGGTGAGCGCCCCACCTACAGAGTTATCATAGCAAAAAATAAATTTCATGTAGTAGTCATCATCCTGAAGGGAGTTGGTAAAAAAAAAAAAAAAATACTTTGAAGAGGTGTAGACTAATATTTCCGGGCTGTCAGTTGCACAGAGTAGTTTTACTTAAGACGTCTCATTTTATTCCACAGTGCTCGAGGAAATAAAATGTCTTCTATTGTTCATTTTTACATGAACTTGGACTGAGAATTAATACCTGTACACGCGCAAAATATTGATTTTAAATATTTTGCAAGAAAAAATACAAAATGAGTAGAATGCTCCTTTTCTCACATTACTTTGAAAACAGGTAAATTCATATCTGTTCGCTGCTTATTAGATGCACCAAACAATATTTCTTTTGAGTAAATATAATCGCCTTGCTCAGTTCAAAGTTTTTTGCTTACATCAAACTAGACACAACCAGAACAATATTTCTTTACTCCTTATCAGATACACCGAACAGAATGTCCCAAACCCTTTCGCTGCAGCTTGGATTTTATTTTTTTTTTATTTTTTTATGTCGCCAAACGATTTCACATTGTTTAGGAAGTCCCACCACAGCAAAAGCTTGAACTCTTGGGTTGTTAATTACGACCTATGGACTTCATTTAAGAGATGAAAGTTTTAATTAAGGCCTGTTGACTGGATAAGTGACGTTAAGACTGAAAATTTTCGCTGCTTCTCAGTTTTCCCTTCGAACATGACCCACAATAGTCGCTTTACACCCCAGTCCCCAATTGTCCTACAAAGTAAGTAAGAATAAGGTGGATTTTTTTCTCTACTTGTTAGCTGCATGTGCTAATAGTTATGTCACTGGCTTCCTCTTGCATTGTAACTAAATCCAGACGGTTTTACTTACGTTGCACAAATTCTTCGTAGCGACAGGAATAATCGTGATGCTGAATTAACTGTTCTGTGCCTCTCTGGTCGAGTTGTGCGAGTTTGAATTAATTAATAAGCGACGCTGGTACATTGCCTTACCCGAAAAAAACAAATTAAGGTCAAAGGTGTCGAAGTTTAAAAACAGAGATTGTATTACCCTGTTTGTTCACGGCTTCCTCTGGAATATTCATTTTCACTTTCCAAGTTTCAACAAGAGTGTCATGGTAAGCAAGATGAATAAAATTTTCAGTCTTTCTAGCTCTTTTAAACTTTTTATTTTTTACTTAACCTGATTTATTTACCGAGTGACAGTTAAATGCACATGGTTTTCTAAGAGGTTGCTTTTGCTATAAGTCCAAAAATCATCATTTAGAATTTCCCATGCACAGTGAATGTCGTTTTGTCTTGGCAACTACACACGGAGCAGGAAAGCAAAAGCAGGAAAACTGAATGTAGAGTGGGCAGACATATGGGTCATACATACTTTCACCCACCATACAAAAATCATGCCACTCATTCGATTGCCAGAGGTGGGTAATTGAAACAGCTGTCTATCGCTACCAGTTCCCAAACATTAAAATATTGTATGTATATATATATATATATATATATATATATATATATATATATATATATATATATATATATATATATATATATATACCCTCCATAATTAGTCCTAAGCGTTTTCTGTAAGCCAAGAAACCATTCACAGCGCTGAGTGGTAACCATATAACCAAACCATACGTGCTCCCTACGTGTCAACACGTGGGTTGGTGGAGGGGTAGTGCCCCTCCCCGTAAAACAAATAACTGAAAGTCAAATGGCCACCTCTTACGGGATTATGGCGTCTGGCAATAGATAGATAGTTTTCTGTAACGGCTACCAAGCAACTGTTACGATCGAAACCAATTCCTCCACCATCTCGGAGAAAGGCTGCGACCTGGCCACTCTTAGAGACTTATGAAGTGACAAAGGTGCAAATATTAGTTACATTTTTCGTCGTACTGGCAGTTGGTGATGGTCCGACTATTTGCCTTCGCATTCTCATCCGCAAATATTGGCATATTTTTTTTCGATATTCGCCTTGGCATTTGCATTTGCATGTTGTCATAAGAATATTAATAATGTAACTTTATAAAGTTTCTAGAATATCATGTAGAGTTAAAAGCATGAGCTCAACGAGTGTTCTAGGTTAGTGTTTCCAGACAAGCAGCTGTGCCAAGCTAGCCCGCGCTGCTTGCGGCATCATGAAATGTTGCCAGATTCCTAGAAAAATCTTTATTTCTCTAAATTTTTTACCTAATGACAGATTTTCAGAAATTCTCTTTGACAAGTGGGTAATCTCCAGATTTTTAGCTCACAACCAGAAAAAAAAAAAAAATCTAAATCTCAAGAATTTCAGAGACAGACAGACACAGACAGAGAGAACGCATGTCTAACTTGATCTGTTCTGGGTCAAGTTTGTCCAGAACGTGTCTGATATCCCGGGAGGATGCACGTAAGAGTTGGGTCCTCGTCCCGTATCCTGGTAACAGAAAATTGATAGAAATTTGTTCATTTAATTTTCTATGGCTGAAACTTTTACGGTGAAATAAATTCGTACAAAAAATATATGAATAACTCACGTTTCTCTGTCATCAAACAGAATATTCGTATTCGCATTCGTATTCGCGAATATTGAAAATTCATTTTCGCATTCGCATTCGCGAATGTTGAAAAACATACATTTGAACCATCACCGCTGCCAGTATGTTTTAATGAAAGGTATCTAATCCAGTCAGTTTGAAATTTCTCTCTTCACATGGTAAATATAGTCGAATAACAGAAAGAATTGAATAAGAAGACATTCTCATGGTGAAATGGTTTACTTTTCATAGGTGGAGTTCGTTATCCTATACCCCTTTTACTCTAACTTGTCATTTCACCATTCTGATGTTGAGCTGTTGCATCAGATTACCACAATAATGTGATGTTCGTCACGAAAAGACGCTATGGAACTGATGTAAGGCTGTGTCACCGTCTTTTTCTGCCACTGAGCTGCTTGAAATATGCTATAGAAGGACAAAAAAAAATTGCCAAGTTACGGCGGAAAAAGTAAATGAAAGTAAATCTTAACTGTGGCACAATGAGACAAAGAGTAAGGATATTACACTCGTTATTACCATGCGATTTTATTTAGAATAGGACAGATCTATCGGAGCGTGAAAGGTAGCACAACTTCTCATTAACTCCTTCAGTACGATGGCCTCTCCTTCACGATGCCACTGTACAGTTTCATGTAGTTGGGGAAAGGCCTCTCGTGATGAAGACTGTTGTTGACGCTGTTGTTGTGATGATGACGATGGTGGTGGTGGTGAAAATAATGTTGGTGTGACTGCTGTATTTATTGTTTTGTAGCAGTCCTAGCAGTAGTAGTAGTAGTAGTAGCAGCTGTTGTTGTTGGTGGTGGTGGTGGTGGTAATAGTGGTAGTGTTGGTAATGTTCCTGTTTTCTTTGCCGTCGCTGTTATCATGGCCCCATGCTCATCCAGACTCGCTGGGGGACTGAAGGCTAAAATCTTGAAGTATCCCACGGCACTCTTGACTCAGGGACTAAATCCATCCAGCTTACTCTCAGCTTTCGGGTAATCAAACGACTCTCAGGTTCTCTCAGGCCTAAACTTATCTCGGACGAACATAGCAAATCGTCCGTCCGAACCAGCACTACGCGTGCAAGATTAACGACTGGAACTAATGACGCTGAAACTAAGAGGATGACCAGTTCGAATAATGGAAGGTTAAAGCTCGGAGCAGTAGAAGTAGTGGTCTCTCTCTCTCTCTCTCTCTCTCTCTCTCTCTCTCTCTGGTTTATGGACGTTCCCTGTACGCGATTTTTTTTTCTCCAGATCAGAACAGTCTTCTTACAATGAAGTTATAAATGAAGGCCGTATGTATCCCTTTAACTTGAAATGCCTCTCTAGAGCTGAATATAATCGTCCACAAAACAACAGGAATAAAATCGAGCACCAGTAATTTAATATCGGAGCAGACTGAAATTATAAATGAGGGGGCGGTAGGATAGTGGTAGAAAGGGCAGTGGAGAGTTAAATTATCGTTAGAATGTAGAGGTATGGGTGGTGATGTGTAGACAAGAAGATGCTAAAGAGCTTGGGTGGTGGTGGCTGGGAGCAGACAAGGTGGTGGCGGGGAGCAGATGTGGCAGTGATAAGTAAATGAGGTGTTAGAGAGTGGATGTGGTGCTAATGAGTTGATGTGGTGGTAGACAGCAGGTGTGGTGATATTAAAGAGTACATGAGGTGGTAAAGAACAGATGTGGTGATATTAAAGAGTACATGAGGTGGTAAAGAGCAGATGTAGTGGCAGAATAAAGGCGGCAGTAGAGAGCAGCGGTGATAACAGATGTTGTAAAAGAAAACAGAACTGGTAGAAAGTTGGTGTTAGGGAGCAAAGAGAATAATGAAAAAGTAAACAAGTTAAATATGAGATATGGGAGAGACAAGAAAATATAAATGATGATATAAGGAATCTTAGAGGTGACATATTACTATGAACTGTGTATAAATTGTGACATATGGGGTCGAAGATGGAAAAGAGGCTAGGAACTGTATCTGGTTATATACGAGGTCAAAATGAGGATATAGATAACAAGAAAATTAAAACTCTAGCTACAAATAAGAGGAGTTTTGGATGACGATGTAAGAGACGCAAAGTACTCTAACTGGTGATATACTGAGTCTAAATGGTGACAGATGGTGACAGAGGACAGGCAAGAACTCCAGGTGGTGAAATATGAATTCTTAATGGTCACATAGGGCATAAAAGTGATTAATAAAATGGTATAAATGGTGGTAAAGGGTGTTTAAATGATGTTTGATGAAGGGGGGTAGTGTTGTCAGGGTAATGGTGGTGTGGTGGTGGTGGCAGGGAAATACGGTGACGTGGTGGAAGGGAGTGTCAGTCTGTTGTCAGTTGTAGGGTGAAGTGACCTCTTGCGAAAAC
The DNA here is from genome assembly GCF_032717465.1 of Coenobita brevimanus. Lineage (NCBI taxonomy): Eukaryota > Metazoa > Arthropoda > Malacostraca > Decapoda > Coenobitidae > Coenobita > Coenobita brevimanus. The sequence continues at coordinate 25,386,127 of NC_137049.1, read as the reverse complement.
TATGTCTCACTCCCCTCTCGGTAAGAGTTGATATTCCTGACTCTTTGGAACTTGCATTATCGTCAACGTCGTCGTGTTTGCTATCGAACGTACGATCGGTAAGACCATCGGTTTGTCATTGATACCTTGTGTCTTTTGGAAGTTAGTGCACTACATTTTCGCCTTGGTTGGTGATATTATGATTACTCAAGTCAGTACCCTCTGCACTACCAGCATTATCTTTTATACTGTCGCCCGTGTCATCTGCATTATCACCATCATCGTCATCACTGTTATCCTCATGATCATCATCATCATCATCATCATTATCATCATCATCATCATCACCTGCATTATCACCATCATCGTCATCACTGATATCTTATTCTTCTCCTACTCCTCCTCATCATCATCATCATCATCATTATCATCATTATCATCACAGTCTTCCAGGTTTATTCTAAACACGTGATACAGAAGTAACACATAATTTGCCTGGACTGATCAGGTTGGTATCTTGTTCATTAAGGGCAAATGAAGAGATAGCACAGGTGCTATATACTGTACATCAATAACCGAATTTGTTAATGAATTCGTTCCTATCAAATGGGAAGTGGCACCTAACGTATTAAATACCCGGAATTCATTAGTGAATGCAGCTTACATATATATATATGCAGGTAACACAATGGGGTAAACGAGTTCAAATGTGTATGGCATGTGGACATGATCTGAAGGTACATTTGTGGGTGCTTACTGCTGCCATAATAGCCTGCTTTTGTGTGTGTGTGTGTGTGTGTGTGTGTGTGTGTGTGTGTGTGTGTGTGTGTGTGTAAGGGATTTCAATGGTGCATGGACTATGGTCCTCTTAAAGGAAAGAAGACTGTCAAGAGTAGAGCTCTGGCAATGAAAATCTAATACTCCAGCAGAAAATGGGAGATTGCTTCCATCTGTGATCTCGAGGGGAGTGGTGTGAAGGAGATGTTATATTCAGCCGGTGGGCTACTTAGCTGACTCTGGTGGTCAGTCCACTGGATGAATCAGAGATGGTCCACTGAAGAAGAGAGGATTGCCCGATTTGCTGCCTGATGGGATATCCAATGGACGAGTCAGCGGTGAATCAGGAACTGGACATCGAATGGATTGCTGTTCGGGATATCTAACTGCCCCTCGTTAGCCCCTGGTGCAACTCGACTTGACTACTGGTTAAGGCATGGTGGATGAATCACAAAACAAACCCCTATCCTCCGGTACTCTGTAGTCAAAGCAGTAGATCACATAGCCCCCAGGTGAGGTTGTAAGAGGCAGGTAGAGATTGGTTCATTGAGAGTGAGTGTGGAGTTGAGCGAAAGAAAAACCACTAAAATTCCAGGGGCGGTAGAAGATAAGCAGAGTCTTTCACATATAACTTTCTTCTTTCTCTGACTTATGGTGGTCTAGTTACTGAAGCTTTCTAGCCAGAGTGACGACCATCCATAAATTCCTTCCCTAAGACTATGACTACAAGCTTGTCGATTATGTAATACCACCAAGAGAAGTAGGTTGTCGATGTACTGGATTGTGATGGCCTATCCTCGGACACCTATACTGGTGAATGAGTACGTAACTGAGAGAGATAGAACTATAGAAAGACAGCAAGAGACAGAGATCACACACACACACACACACACACACACACACACACACACACACACACACACACACACACACACCGTCGATCTGTGAATATCACCGGTAGTTCAGTTGTGAATATCCCGTTACAGAGATCCGATCAGTAACTGTATTTGCTTGGTTAGATTACGTTTCGGGAATTGCACGGGGGAAAATATGGAATGGGAGCAAACTGGTGCAATTCGGCCAGCGGTGGTCAATCATGAACTTCATAACAGAATTAGTCTATGCATTTGGTGAACGATGTATTCTTTTTAACTGGCGCTGGTAGTGATAGTTTTATTGTGGACTCTCTTTGGTTTCCTGATGTTATGAATGAATGGAGAAACGGTTGACAGACTGAGAGATTGAGGTGCAACGGGCGATGACATAGGCTGGGGTATATATGAGCACTTTTGTTTCATTGAGACTCCATTGATTCACTGGAGGATGTGGATTTTCAATGAAGTAGTTGACAGATTGAAAGTTGCGCTATGATTGGGATAGGTCGGTGAATGATATAGGTTGATAGTATTATATTAAAGATCAGTTAAGTTTCCTGGTGTCTCCTTGGGTGGTCACTCATGTTCTTTACAAGAGAATTTCTCTATGCATCAGGTCAACATTTTTTTTTTTTTTACTGGCGTACGTAGTGACAGTACCATGCCGGATTCTTCTGGTTGGATATATTAGTGACTGATAATAATATAGTTCCCAGACTGAGAGTTATGCTACGCATGAGGTGGAAGGAAGGAGTTCCTATGAGTCATAACAAAACGCGCGCGCGCGCGCGTGTGTGTGTGTGTGTGTGTGTGTGTGTGTGTGTGTGTGTGTGTGTGTGTGTGTGTGTGTGTGCTCTATCTGTATATATATTGTCCGTGACGTAATTCTGTTTACTGCGCAAATATAATGAGAAAAGCACAATCTGTGTATGCGTGTGTGTCTTGAATATACACTGCAATTATTTAGTCAGCCCCAGGCACTTTAATACTCACTTTTCATTGAATGGGGCAACTCTAGCAATCTATTCTAAGCAACACTATATGATGCTATGAGGGTAAGAGTTAGTTACGGAAAAGAAATGTGTTAACATTTTCACCATTAATTCCTTCAATAGTTACAGATTTTTCATGAACGGAGGACTCCTGTAATCAGGTGTATGGATTATTTTTTAAATCCTTTTTTCCTTTTTTCTGTTACTGCAAAAAAAAAAATTAGCTCGGAAGATGACATTTTAATTTTTGTCTGCTACATTTAGGGGATTTTTTTTTTTTTTTTCAAGTTAACTGGGGTCATCTGGGAGTGAAAGGGTTAATGAGAGTTATATCTAACCTCTCTAGAACTGTATCTCCGACCAAAAAAAAAAAAAAAAATCCATTTAGCAACAATAAAAGGGAAGAGAGGTCACGGTGCACTGAACAGATTTACTATCTCGTGGTCCATTATAGTCCAGCTAACACCAGATGATTTGATGCTGCTGATAGTGAGTTATATGAGCCTTAGTGCTTTTGCTGACATCCAAAATATGCTTACACTTCTGTGGTTGCGAATTTGGGTCCTGAAGTCGAACTAAATTATCAGGAGGTAGCCAAAATAAAAAAAAAAATCGTCACAATAAACTGACTTATTTTCAGTAACTAAGATAATTAGTGAGGCGTGACTTTGATGAAGAATTATTACTGAGAGAGAGACTACGACAGCAAATGACAGATGAACAGTACTCTTATGAGGATATAAATGAACCGTGATGACAAAGTGAGATTAAATAAGAAAACACAAACCAGAACGACGAAAGTGAGAAAAATTCAGACTTTGCAGATGGAACGGATTGAAACCACACACACACACACACACATACACACACACACACACACACACACCGGAAGGTACAGCTAAAGGATCCTTTTAGAGTGGAATTATTTTTTTCAGAGGCTGCAAGAAAGAAAAGTGAAATGTGCCATTGGATTAAACAAAAAAGCACTGTTTTCATACAACGATGATGATAAGTGAGGCGAAACTATGGTAATGAATGATAAATGGACAGCAGGCTCATCAGAATAAACGGGCCTTGTTGACGGAGCGGGACCTGAAGCGAAAACACAGACCACAATGACAGATTGAGAGAGATTCAAACTTTGCCAGTGTGAGGATGGAGGAGACTGACCCCCCTCACACACACACACACACACACACACACACACACACACACACACACACACACACACACACACACACAAAACACACACACAGCAGAGAGGAGAAAAGATGGGATGACCTTCTAAAGCTGAACTAATAATTCAGAAGTCTAGAAGCAGAAAAAAAAAATGGAAGAAAGTAAAGTCATCAATTTAAGAGGTCTGATTTCAGGGAACGAGGATAAATGGGATGCGACTGTGATAAAGAATGATAACGAATGATAACGAGTGATAAATGAACAGTGGGCTGATCAGAATAGGAGGCCTGTCGACGAAGCGAAAACACAAGCCATGATGACAGAGAGATTCAAACTTTGCCAGCGCCGGGATGGAACAGTTTGAAGCCACACACACACACACACACACACACACACACACACACACAGTCAGAGAGAGAGAGAGAGAGAGAGAGAGAGAGAGGAACACACACACACACACACACACAGGCAGAGAGAGAGAGAGAGAGAGAGAGAGAGAGGAATACACACACACACACACACACACACACACACACACACACAGCAGAGTGGAGGAAAGTTGAGAGTGAATCCTTTGTTTGTGCAGCGGGGCCGATTAATCACACCAGCTGGTAATAATGATGACTCTGGGTGATGGTGATGGTGGTGATGGATTGGTGTCCGAGGCAGAGTTTGGGCTGGCTCCATATACTGCAGTTTTCAAGTAACTATACTTCTTATGTCGGCAAGGAAATTTGTTTTGGTACTTAATAGTTTCCTTCCTTTGTAATATTATCATTAAGCTAAAAAAAAAATCTAGTAACTGGAATGAAATATAATGGTTATCAAGTTAGTAGATTTGATTTATTACAGCACATACTTCATTGGCTCTTGATGATGATGATGATGATGATGGTGATGATGACAGACTAATGGGGGTGGGATGATAAGCGATTGAGACGGTTCCGTTGATTTATTATTTATTTAAGTTACAGTAATTCAGGTGACATCAAGAATTAAAAAGTTGTCTGAGTACTGAACGGAACGACTGAGACGACTAGCAATAATAGCACCGAAGTTGACAAGAAAATTGAAGCTATGACTGTACACTGCGAAAGTTCTCCCCACTATCTGAAAAAGTAAATAGTCTATAGCATGTTTACTTCAACCCAAAAAATTCCTTAATCCCTCTCATCTCTGCTGTTGGCCAGGTGTTATCATACTGGAAGTCTGATCTGACTAGTAACCAAGGAGACTCAGTCCTACCCCATGTCTACTGATCATCGAATTCCATGCAACTATGACTTTGTATTCAAGATATGACTGACCCATTTCCGTTTGGCGAAAGTAAACTAATTATAATCCTTTTACTCTGACTTATTTTTGTCCTTTTGCAGCCTATTTTATGAAGAATAATGACTGAAGAAGATAATGCTATGGCTCAGCATCCTTTCCGCAGCGCATATTGGTGACGAGCATCATGTTCTAGAGTTACTCTGTTTTTACAACTCAGCATTGAAGGTGTGGACATGGCAATTTTAGTCCAAGTTAGGGTAAAAAGGGTTTATAGAAGTACCAGGGGGAATAAAAGCAATTGCCATAGTACCTAAAGGGTTAATGAAGACTTTCCTTGTGATTGCCGGAATTTTGTCCTAAGCTGAGCCATATTTTCTGACGATAAAAAATAAAAAATAAAATAAAACGATATTGAACAGATGCGTGAAAATTCGTGGCGAACGCGCCCATGAGCAGTATGCAAGGAAGTTAGGATTATGGTTTAATATACAGTCCATACCACATGGTCCATCATCATCACCACCACCACACGAACCTTTATTCCGCACTACTAGACGGGGTAAGTAAAGATCACTGAACGAGAGAGAGAGAGAGAGAGAGAGAGAGAGAGAGAGAGAAAATTAAAGTGGGAGAGCTATCAAATGGCATTAGAGTCCACCGATATGGTCATCCTCGTCTATAACCTAATTTTTCACCCATCATTCGTTATCATGGTCACAATCGCTTGCCATCAGCCTTATCGAAAAACACAGTAGACCATTTTATATTCCATTTTTGGGTATATGTGCATGATTTAAGTCGACTAGAGAAAGACCTATCAACTGCTCATTCATCATTGGTTATTGTAGTCATTCTTTATTACCATTTATCAAGCCCCTTATTTAAAGTCAGCTCATTCATTACCACGATTCCCTATTATCATTTCCCCGAACTATCTTCCTCTAAAATCTCCTTCACTTTGCTATCTGTGTATGTGTATTGAGTTTGTGTGTGTGTGTGTGTGTGTGTGTGTGTGTGTGTGTGTGTGTGTGTGTGTGTGTGTGTGTGTGCAACTTCAATCGTCTCTCCATACCAGCCCTGACAAAGTTTGAATCTCTCTCATTCTGTCATTCTTGTTTGCGTTTTCGTTTTGTCAATACGATTTCCTGCTAGGCTGATAAGCCAACCGTTCATTTATCACGCGTTATCGTAGTCATTTGTTGTCATATTGACTCATCTATTACCCTTGTTATCAGAAATCAACCTTTCAGTGTGAACACGACTTACATAACTTATTCCGTTTACCTCATGATTATCTAGTCGCGAATCTGCCATTCTTCAGACAGAAAAAATTACATCCAAACACGTAAAAGCTCAATTTACATATCCTCATTCACGTAAAGGTTGCTTTATTAGAGATTAGGTAAAGAAATGTAACTTGAAATCGGTTATCGTCCAGATGGCTACTTTTCGTGCTTGTTTTAGAAAATTAAAATGGAAGTACAATATTGAAAAGTAAGGCAGTGTAGGTGGCCGGAGATCAGTCCTTGTTGCTTCTTTTCGTGCTTGTTGTCATAACCTAGAGACGAGTATATTCCTTTTTCCTTTACCTACGCAGGACCTTTGTGCATTATCATTCTCACGTGCCGCTCTAGTTAATGAAGAGATAAGAATGCGTATGGCAGTTGGTTATCCAATTACTCTTATCACGATAACGCTCATTTATCACTGTTACCGGTAACAAAAGAAACCCGCCCTTTATTATCCAGGAATGTTTTGCATCGTCATCATCTTCGTCTTCATTCTTACCTCAGTACCTGCTAATACACTGGTGATTAGGGAGTCAGAAACAGAAACAGGAAAGCACAAAAGCAAGAGACCTATTCAAACTGTGTGTGAGACAGTCCCTTTCGTCAACGACCTGAGTAAGAAAGAGGTGAACCCACAGGGATTTCCGCAAATATATATGCCGTCCACCCATTTCTGTCAAGCGACAGTTGTTTTGCTTCCACAATTCCCATGTCTTGCTTTATCATTGGTTCTGTCATTATATGGATCTACCTTTCTTTAACCTTCCACTCATCCTTCTACCCCCACACTCATTCACTAGTATAATGGGACGGACAGCCTGAGCTTGTACAGTACGGTACACCTGTTCTTCGTGTTTCTTGGATAGGAGTTGGGAGTGACTTCTCTGGGGCGAGTGTTTCAGATCGCCATTTCCATACATCAGCATACTCTGCTTTTTCTCACTTTCGTATTGGGAATGACTATACTGAGATGGGAAAATTCACATCAAACTCGGCTTCCTCTCCTTTTCTAAGGTACACAGTGGAAGAGAGAATATTGAGACAGAAAACCTCACCTCCACCTCACAGGCCGAAAGTTCCATACAATCAACTTCGTGTCTCATCAGATACGCGTTGAGAGTGAATTCATTAGCAAGGGAAACCTGAGCTCGTACACCGTGGTCTCCACGTGCCAGGGTCCCTACGCCATCAAGTACGGACACCTCTCTTTCTGGCGTGCAGAAGGCGCGACAGGGCAGTACATGAGCATCCAGGGTGTCGCGAACGACACAGGGGACATATTACAGCTAGCTAAGGTTGAGGTCTTTGCTGTACCTCAGTAACGTAAACTGTGCAGAGTTAGTTGGCAATAGTCATCGAGAGAAATGGTGTGTAATAAATGTCAACGGTATCTCGAAGCTTAAAAACTTCTTTGGTTCACCTGATGACTTAGTACTGATTTGTATGTGAACAGAACTTTTGAAGTAAGTAAATTGATTTCAGCTCATGGACTAGTACAGAACGCGAGCATAAAAGACATCTTGAAATAAATAATATGACTGATACATTGCAATACTTGATAGAAACCACTTTCAACATATAGAAATCTATACAGATATTACTTGAAAACTTGAACACATCTGTCCTGTTGGCACCGTACGATATCTTACAAGAAAGTCAATATTTTTTCACTAAATAACATTACCCTATACTGCAATCCAGTACCTAAGAAATCTAAATAAAGAAATGTTATTCATCGGATGAGTGTGCCCTGTACCGTCAGGAAATCAACTATATTCTCAAAATTTCCCATGAAGATAACTGAAAAGTAGCAAAAAAATAAATGAACATGTAATTGGACTAATGAGTGTCTCAGATGGTTAGACATTTACGCGATGTATTGACCAAAGTTTATGAAGATGATAAGTCTCCTACCCATACAATCAGCAAAAGTACTGTCCCTATCATTCTCTGCTTTCCATGGGCTCTGAAAATTAGTCACTTGAATCCGAAGCGAGAATCACTGACAGCAGGGAGGTATGGGAAATAAATTCATCACTGCCGTTTGTTGCGGTATTACCAAACCGATATCAAAAGCCCATGGACAGAGAAGCAGAAAAGTGGAAAGGATTTTTGTTCCCAACAGCGCAAATAATATAACATGCACAGAGACCCCAACATTCGATGAAATTAGACCACTGTGATTTCTTTCCATATGACTCGGTATATCTCGTAAATCTGGGTGACTAAAATTTCAACTGGATTAAAAAAAAAATGTCTATCACTGAAAAACCAAACAGAAAATATATGGTAATTGGACTAGGATATACAATACAAAATTTTAGAGTTCTTCTGCCTGTTTCAGAATGTAAAGAATAGGGCGAGTTTCTGTACTACCTCTCTGTGCACTGTTCGATGTGCGATAACCATTTTTCACCGAGAATTGAGGTACTCTTGACCCCTTCCTTCCGATGATTTATTATGACGATTACATTCTAAGATTACCACCACCAGATGATTTTTTATTGATCTATGGAGAGACTTTTCAATCTGAATGAGTTTGAACAAGCCTATTTTTACCTCTTTCTGATTAAATGACGCATGTCAATTATTTAATAATATCGTCTGTTTGCACCATCGATAAAAGAAGATAATGCGTCTCTGGAGTCAAGGTATTACCCATAGCTGGAGCCACTCTATAATATCTGCATGTTTAATCATCCTGGTAAAGGGTAAGTTGTTTTCTTTCCGATGCACAGTAACTTTTCAACAACGTAATGTAAAATGCACAGGTGGTGAATTAGTACTAACATCTCTACATTCAGATTTTTATATATTGAATCGCCGTTGAAACAATGTAGCATAGCTAAAAAATATATATGTCATCCAATAGCTTAGGTCACGCATAAACAGCACTGATTTAATGCTACCACCCTGTCAGTTTTGTCCATAATTAATGTCATAAATAGACTCGGTTGCTTTACTATTCAGTACATCGGACCACTTTGCACATCAGGCATGAAGTCTATAATATTAATGACGGGTAGACGGTACCATCGGTCTGATTCTCACATTAATATTCCTAGCTTATTTTTTCGGTGCAATAACAAAAGTTTCTGCGTTATGTATTTTACTATACTCTCGCTAATACCAACTTTTTTTCTTTCCTTTTTTCGGTTTCGGAGTGATGTCAGATAGCTGAGGATAGAGAAGCATATTCCATTAACTGATTTAGTACAAGGTTCCCCTACGATGCATAACACCTCGTAACAAATAAATAAATATGATATCACAGTGAAGGGTTAGTTCAAAGGATCTAGTGTAATATCTTCATTCAGCGATTCTCGTATTCATTGCATATCTTCAGGATAATATGAAACATGTTACAGTTTAACTATAATTCTCAGTGAAATCTTACTCTGGTCATAGTTATGATAATTCCCTCATAGACTGTACATCTTGAGTGTAATATCAAACACCTCACAGAATAAATATGATCAAAATTTAACCGAGCAGTTGTAAAACACTGTTGTAATATTCTAAAAACTTTCTTGTATTTTTGAAGACTACACTGCATTTCGAAAATCACTGCTCACACTCTCCATATTTATCGTAGTGAAGTTGGCATGAATGTCCAGAAATGTACAGTTCTGAGCGGTGATTTAGGTACACCATTTCGTCGAACGGTTATAAAACGCTTATGTAATATTCTGAAATTAATGTGTGGTTCTAAAATCGCATCAACGAGTCCCAGAAGTCATTGTTTACATCTCGTTGTTTATCGTGCCAAAGTGAATCAATATTGGTGTCCTGAACTGCACGTATGGGCAACGCTATATCTCGGGGCCATATTATTTCACTTGTTTATAACGATGGCGATATAATGCGAGGAATGTAGCAGCCATAATTGCAATATCTATTTTTTGATAGAAATGAGAGCTTTGTGACAGAGGCCCTTTGATCGTCATGACAAAAGCTCCCTCATTCAACGTTACACTTTTAAATGCAAATTACATATGTATGGCCGGTAAAAGTATTGTGATAGAGTGCAATGGGTGAATTGTTTTATCCACCCATACACTGCTAGTATACATCTGCCTTCCCTATGGGTTTGTATAATATGTATGCAACTTTGCCATTTCTTCTTATAATTTCTTTTTGCTTCCGTCAGGCGAAGTTTTTTCCACGTTAGGAGAGGGTTTTCGAACTGGAGGATGAGATATATATCCTTCATTAACCTTCACTGCGAGAGATTCGTGCGAAGTTCAGTAATACCGCCTGGTAGTAGTAGAAATAGTAGTATTAGCAGTAGTAGTAGTAGTAGTTGTAGTAGAAGTAGCAGTCTTAATTCTAAAACATTTCATCACTTCTGCCTCCCAGCATCATAAATCACACTCTCACACTTCTCTCACTTATTCCACTTGTACATAATCCTGTAACACGCAGTACCCGGAGGCAGTTCTTAAAAACACATTATTCCTCCATCGTTTTTGCCGCTCATGTGTCGTTCTCTGCTCCGGTTTATGCGAAATGTTCTAGTGATATCGGACTCCTGTGAGGTCTGATTGCAGTGCCCGGGGGAACATCACAAAGTCACAATTTAATGGTGAACAGTATAATGACTTTGTTACACTGATACGCTAGCCTGTTCTTTACGTTCTATCTGCGAAATGTTCTTGGGGATAATTACTTGATTTGCCTTGGTCTCTCACATGTAGGTCAAATTGTTCAAAGGACAATATGAACAGTGAAATAGTGATATAATTATGGTTTTTCCTGATATTAAGCTTAGTTTACCCTCTATCGGCGAAGCTTTCATAGGATTAATGTTTTATCTTCACTTCTTCATGGGATATACAATTTTCCTGCGATGCTCTGTGTCATGTCAGTCAAATTCTTCGCTATGATGAACAGAGAAATGACGGTGATTCCTGATATCATAGTCTTTTTCTTTGCCTTGTGTCAGTGAAAAGCCCATGGGATTAACGTGATATGTTCTCTCACTCTCTCTCTCTCTCTCTCTCTCTCTCTCTCTCTCTCTCTCTCTCTCTCTCTCTCTCTCTCTCTCTCCTAATACTAGCACGTGAATGTTGATTAAAAAAAGGCCTCATTTCATCGCGGGCAGATAAGGCCTAATTATGTGCACTCACTACTGGCGACTTTGATGCCTTTATGACAAGATTACAGACAGCATTTAACATTTTCGTGTTTCTCTTTTTCCAGTCCTCAGAATATGGCGAAATTAAATTATATCATTGTAAAACTTGCTATTTGTCTTTCTGCTTACCTACCTACCTGCTTATCTATTTGTCTATCTGTCTACCTTTCTGTCTATCTATCTGTCTATTTATATCCATCCATCTATCTATCTGTCTATCTATATCCATCCATCTATCTGTCTGTCTGTCTATCCATCTATCTATCGTTAGTTGCTGCACAGAGCTTAATACTGATTGTTATTACTGCGAAATGTGTGCCCAGTTTTAAACATTGATTATATCAGATAAACAGTTTCATTTTCTTGATCTGCTTTACGACTTTTTTTTCCTTCTTCTTCCACATCTTCTCTTCGTTTCTTCCCTTTTGATGTTTCCGGCTGGTAGGGGCCCCAGTAGCTTACAGTGCTCGTACTCTTCCTGTTCCACCTGCTGCACTCAGTTTACTAATAATAAAACCAACCAACCATTACTCTGTCGAACTAATTAATTATTATATCTATCTATCTACCACTCTATTATCTACTTTGTTACCTGTCCATCTATCTGTAAGGTTGTCTGTCTATTGCTGAACGCCTTGTCTTTTGAGGGATGGCTTCGATAACAGGACCAAGTAAAATGAATATAGTAAGGAACGCACGGTGATCCATTAGACCACTTTCTCAGACTTTATGATAGGAACTGTTTCTCAGTTACTCTGACTTCCTTCCTTCCCACACCCCCACGTCCCCGCTTTTTTTTTTTTTTCGAGATTAATAAAAATTATCCAAAGTTGGCTACTTCACAAAACAATTTTACTTCTTTATATCAATCTAAAATATAACTCAACTGGATAAGCTTTGTAGGTGCTGTTACTTAAAATATGTTTTCATCTTCCCTTGTTCCTCCACTATTTTTTTTTTTTTTTTGTTGTTTAATTACAAAACTGACCTTGATAATGTCTTAGCCATAAAACAGATTAACTTTCTCCAAATCAATCAGTAAAATTAATCTCAACAGGATAGGCTTCATTCTTTCATTCTCAAATCCTGTCTTATTTCAAGCGTCTTCCAAGAATGACACTGGATTAATATTCTTACTCCAGACTGATTTCAAGAACGGTGATTCAAAGTGTGATTTGGATTGTGTTTTCTGAGTTTATCTATTTATTTATTTATTTATTCATTCATTCATTCATTCATTCACTGATTTATTTATTTATTTATTTATTTATCATTTTTATCTATACCTTTTTAACCCCTTAGATCCGATGGCGTATTTTATCGATTTATTCTTTACCTACAGACGAAATTTTTTTCACCCCATGACAGATAATTCTAACTGGAGGGGTTAGATATAGCCCTCATTAACCTCACCATTGTAAGATCTCTCCTTTAAGCTGAAAAAAATTAGTCTTTAGTTCGATTCGCTGTATCTTGGCCCAATTTTCCACCTTTCTCCAGATTATTTCACCTAGCTCGGTGGCAGAAAATGGCAATTCTGTGGCTCTACATCCTTTCTTTAATACTTCTTCGTGCCTAGAATCGTCATCTAGTGTTTATCTATTGTTATAACTCAATTTTCAAGATGGATAGATGGTGACTGTAGGCCAAGGGATTAATGTGACACATGTTACTTTGGAAGAAGTGCTAAAAATCCCTTCCAAACCCGGGGGAAAAAATAACAGAATAAAAGAAAGCCTAAATTGAACGCACCATGTACAGAAATAATTTCAGTAGACGAGCTGCCAGAAAACTTCCCTATCTTCAAAGAAAACACCCTAAATTTTAGAAAACGGTAAGAATACAGTTCCATATTCAAACACATACAACAAAAAATATGTATATACAAAACATCCTTAAACCAAGACAAAACAAGATAAACATAACACAGGGAAATATTAAGGAACCATTTGCAGAATAATATCAATGAAAAAGAGACGCTAGAAAACCAGACAAGGCCAAGAGAAAACGGGTCCCAGGTGTGGTTGTCAGGGGAGTGAGGGTAGGGGTAGGGGGGACTGCGGGAGAATTTATTGAAGTATTTGTGTGCATACGAATGGGGGCCTTACTTCACCTTGCCCCCGGAGCCGATGAGAGAGAGAACCACCATATCTAGGTTACGGATTTGGTCCAAGAATCACACGATTTCACTTACAGATTTACAAATGGTCACACACACACACACACACACACACACACACACACACACACACACACACGACAGGAGTGTGGGAAAGCGTCGATGCGTATTTGAGTGACACTCGGGAAGGTGTGCTGATTGGTGCAGGATATATTGACGCGTACTGTATGTTGACAGGTGCAATGTATGTTGACAGATGCAGGGTGTGTTGTCAGGTGCAGAAATGTCTTAGCAGGTGTGGGGTATGTTGACATGTGTGTTGACAAGTACAAGGTGTGTGGTCAGGTACGTCGATTGATGCAGAGTTCAGGAAGTGTTGATGATTGTTTTGACAGGGATAGGAGTATATTGACGGAAGTGTGTTGACAGGCTCTGAAATATGTTGACAGGAGTTTGTGGGCAAGTGTAGAGTGTGTTGACAGATGCAAGGGTGTGTTGACGTGCGCCGGGGCCTTGCCTTGACAAGAGGGTCAGTGATGCGACGTGACATCCCCACACCCGTACTAATGGCTAGGGCGGAGGGCGAGGTGCAAGGGGAGAGTGGGATGAGATGGAAGACGGAGGAAAGTATGGAAATAAGTGTGGGAGAACTGTGAGGGAAGGTGGATAAAAGGATGGAAATCAGTGTGGATTAACACTGAAGAAAGGGAGATAAAAGTATGGAGTTACTGTATATGTAGAAGAAGAGTAAGAAGTGATGGGAAAAATAATGGAAATTAGTGTAAAAGAAGAGTGAGGAAAGGTAAGTACATATATGGAAATAAGAGCTGGAGAACAGTCAAGGAGGTGGTTTAATGCTTGAAAGAATAAGAGATAACAGTAAAAAAAAATGGTATTAAGAGGCTGAAGACGAGAAATAGACGAGAATTAAGAGGAAGAAACAGTGTGCCGGAAATATTAACATGAGATGTAAAATGCAAAGAGTCGTACTGGTGGCTAGAGAAGCGAGGAAGGTGCAAGGGGAAAACAGGATGAGATGAATTCGGGAAGTAAATGTGGAATATACGAATAAGAAGGAAGCAACTGGGATAATGAGGAAGAAAGACTGTAAATAATTATGGAAGCACAGTAGAAGACGGTGATAAATATGGTGGGGGGGGTGGAAAAAGTTGGAAATATATCGAGTAAAGGTGGAGAATTGTGCAGTGCAGGGGAGAACAATATGCAATAGTGTACTGCGAAGGAATATGAAAAAGTGAACATACTGTATATTAGAACAGTGGGAAGGCTATAAAAATATTGGTAGAATTTGCAGATATGGTGAATAACACAATGGTAGAAGACTAAAGAAAAGTTCTAAAAAAACATGGAAGGAAAGTTGGAGAAAATATGAGATAATAGTGGAGGAACGATGAAGGAAGAAATAGACGAAAAACAGGACACAGAAGCAACTTCTTAGAGTAAATGGAGAAGGAGGTAGGGCACAAAAAGTCATACTGGGATCAAGCTTAGATTGTGAGGTGAACGGGAAAGTAGTAAGGGACAAAATGTGGTCAGTAAAGGAAAATAGTTAAACTATAATTCAAAAATTGGGTAGAAATGGAAACATAAATGGAGGTTATTGCGAGGATAATATGGAAAATGGAAAAGGTTGGGAGAACCGGGAGTGATGGGAAAAGTAGAAAGACGAAAGAGGTGAAATGTGCTCGTATAGTCAGAAAGCAAATGAGGATAAAATATGGGAAAAAGTAATGGTGATTGAAAAGGGTAAAGAAAAGAGGAAAGAAAACGAGGGAAAGAAAAAGAAGAAGGGGGGGAAATGGAGCTATGGGAAAATGGTTAAGAGAAATTGAGAAGACTTTAAAAGATCATACGAATGGTTAGGGCAAAGAAAGAAAAAGGAGAAAAGGTGTGAGATCGAGTATTACCAGGAAGGGAAGGTGGTAAAATAGTATATATAACAAAAATAGGAAACGTGGTCAAAAGTATGAAAAAGGGAACTTGGTAAAAAAATGGAATAATAGTGAGGGAAGGTTGTGAAAGTGTAAAAAATAGGAAGGGAAAGTGAAGGAAATAGAGTGGGAGGTGGGAAAAAGGGAAGCAGGGGGTACAGGTAAGACTAGTATGAGACAAGAGTACAGTCAGGAGATGAAGGTGGTAAAACATGAGTGAATAACGGTGGAAACGAAAAAGGATAAGGAAAAGAGGGACCATGAAAAACATGATGAAATTAACAAAGGTATCTTTCTGGACAGTAATACCGAGTCACTTTTTTGGCTAACAATTATGACACTCTTACAGAACATTCCGATAGGTTGGTTAAGCCCCGAAAACCGCAATACTGAATTTCGAAAAACACTTCACTGTCTCGTTATTTACTGAGCTAAAGTATACTGATATGTTTATGTATTCATACACTTAAGTCCCCTGTGGTCATGAAGAGTGACGCCGCGTCGTCACTTGGTGCCACCGATATAACCAGGTGGCTCTGCTGTCTGATTATACGAACGTCGCTAAACTCATTCCCTATCCCCAGAATGGAGGATGGTAGACTACAGGAAAATGGAGTCTTCAAACGGTTCACTGGGTTCATGGGTGCACGTTTAGGTGAGAATGAGATTATAACTACTGTACTACTACTGTCAGCAACTGTACCTGAAGACGGTCAAAGTAGGGCTTAAACTTCTATATCATTCCAATAAAAAACCTTATAAGAAGGTATACTATTTCTCTTCT
>NC_137049.1:25219769-25367269 GCF_032717465.1 Coenobita brevimanus | reverse complement strand
AGGAGCCTGAGATACATATAACTGCATCTTTATTTAAGAATGCATGTGTTGTATGTAGCGAAAGTTCTCGAGATTCATGTACCCACACTCAGACTTGTTTAGGAGACCTACATCGCAAAACTATTTTTATTATGCACATTCTCACTGCTCCATGCTCTCTGAATACACATAGTGTTGAAAAGCATATAGCCATAGTCCTATATTCTCTGGCTATATATACATAAATGCCGATGCTTTCTCAAAACAAGCCTACCTACTTACACTCCTTCCCTATTCGACTACCATCACATACAATAGCGACACTCTCACGTTTACCAGCACTCTTATCTTTTTTAGACGTACACAGAAGACAACACTCTCAAAACCCAAACCTATATGAACTCCCACCCTCCTGGAATATACATACAGGACAATGGCACTTTTCACAGCAGCATTACGCCAACATTCCTTTTCTCTGGAGACACTCAAGCACTGACACAATCAAAAGTTCACCGATTATAATTTCAGCATCGTGTTCTGCCATCCACACTCGTAATTCCTCCCCGGACGTTAGAGAGTGTCCTTCTAAAGCTCCTTTGTTTTGTACTTTATATTCTTTTCACATACCAATTATTCAGGCAACATCTTCCACCTCCATAGCAGGGAAGGACGTGTAAACGAAATGTCGGCCGTGAGTGTGCCTGGACACTTTTTCAGAACGTACCTATTGTATAGCCACACTCCTACTCTCTTAGAAAACACACACACACACACACACACACACACACACACACACACACACACACACACACACACACACACACACACACACACACACACACGCTTTTTTTTTCAAGATACACCTACACCCACATTCCCACCCTCGTCGAATCTACATCCTAACATCTCTTTCCCCACCCACCTGCATTCCTCCAAGTGCATCCATTTTGCAGGCGAACTATAATATTCATATCTTTCGGTAAATAGGGCCATATCTTCCCCTGTGTAAATAGCTTCAGAATCTCACACAGCCGCATCCCGAGCAGTGAGAGAGAGGAGAGAAACTGAGAGAGAAAGGAGTCAAAAGAAGGGTGAGGAAGGCGAAGAGAAAGAGAAGGATGGGTAAAATGATAGAGAAAGAGTGGGAGGGAGGGGAATGGGGAAGAAAAATAGAGGGGTGAATAAAATGAACTACAGGTAATGAAAGGATGGATGGAAAGAGAGAGAGAGAGAGAGTGAGAGAGAGAGAGAAGGAGGGAGAGGGGGAGAGGGGGAGCAAGGCAGAGATATTTTATACAACACCCTCGCAACAGATAACGCGAAACCGATATGGAAATGGAGCAAAAGAGGCCATCGAGAGAAGGTGGGAGGGAGGGAGAGGAGAAGGGCTGGGTGTCTGTTCCGCTGGTAGGGTTTGCGTCCACGTCGTCAGGTACAAGATGAAAATGATCCCTTCCCTGTCACTTTAAGGGCTCTGTCTGGCCGCATATTCACCTGCAGAAGTGTGTGTGTGTGTGTGTGTGTGTGTGTGTGTGTGTGTGTACTAGTAAAAAAGGGAGAGAGCTATGAAACAGGGATGAAGAGACAGAAAGAAATACAAGGAAGGAAGGGAAGAGAAGAGCTAGGTGTCCGTTCTATCTTTAGTCGGGTTTGGCTCCACGTCCTCTGGTACAAGGAGAAAATGATCCCTATCCTGCCACCTCGAGGGATCTGTTGCGTATTCACCTCTGTCTACGTCGCTACTCCTGGCGTATTCACCTACTGGAGTGGTTTTTTTTTTCTCTCTGCTGGTACATGTTCGCGTCAAGAGGGGGTCTCCTGGGACGGGACGGGAAGAAAAGAGAGGAGGGATAACGAGGGAAGGAGAGAAGAGGGAGTTGTGAAAAAAAGAGAGAGGTATGGGGAAAGGAGAGACGGAAAAAGAAGGGAGAGAAGGAACAATGACACACCAAAAGAAATATAAGCAAGGAAGAGACAGAAGAAAGAGAGGGAGAAGAAAAACAATCGCTAGGTGGCGTTTATCTCTTGCCGAGTTTCACTCCACGTCGTAGGTACAGTTTAAAGAAATATATAATTATAGCCTTCTCTGCCACTTCTAGATATTCGTTTGGCTGCTCCTCGTGAGAATATTCAACCATGGCAGCTTCGTTTTTTTTTTTCTTATTTTTCCCGCTACGTGGCATTCCCGCATCAGACATGGGAGGACCTAGAGTTGGCTGTCAATTTTTCAAGTCGAACGTTGATCCACGTCTTCAAGAACAGTCAAGGACAACCGTTCTCCGACATTTTCCTGGCAGGACTGTTTCTTACCTTCCATAATTCCCATTCCTCTCTTCATTTCAGATATATTCTTGCTTCTCAGGCCCTGGTGTTGTGTACTTCATATTATCACAACCACAGAAATAAAAATCTTGGAACACCTTCCATCGCAATCACCATCAAAGAAGTGTCGGCGAATATTTGATAGCGACAGTACAACAATACGATTCTTCCCCCACCACCTCAAGGGATCTGTCTGGTGCGATATTCCCTGCAGGAGTGGTTTTTGTCGCCTCGTCACATGTCCACGTCAGATGGGAGAGCGGGTGGCTTGAGACTGGGGGCTGTGCTGGGGGACGCAAGACTTCCTCACACTGTCCTCGGGAAAGCTGGTTTGTCGGGAAGGTTAAAATGTTTGCAGCCATGAGGGGTGACTGGAAAGGATGAAGGGAAGAGAGAGAAGAGAACAGATGAGAAGGGGGGGAAGGGAGGAGAAAGGGATAAGAAGAGGGAGGTAAGGGAGGGAGGGAGGAAAGGAGATAGAATGGGATGGAAGGGGACAGTGAGGGACCGTGAGGAAGGAAACGATTGAAAGAAGTAGAAGACTGGGAATGAGAGTGTTAGAAAGGTGAAAAAACAATGAAGGCGAGATAAAAGAAAGAGGGACACTCAGAAATGGAAGAGGAATACGGAGGAAAGAGAGAGGTGAAAGAGGGAGAGACACAGAGGAAGGGAGAGAAAAAGGAAGGAGGAATATACACAGAAATTCCTCATACTATCCTGACAACCTTTGTTTGTCGAGAAGGTAAATATGTTTGCATCCATGTGCAAAGACAAGAGAGGAAGGTAGGAGGAGAAGGAAGAATGCAGGAGGGAGGAGAGAAAAGGACATGGAGGGATGAAAGAAAGAAGGGGGTGGTAAAGAGGGGGAAATGATGAGGGAGGAAATACGAGGGAGAGAAGATGAGAAAATGAGGAGGAGGAGAGGAAGGAAGATACTGACGGGAGAGAGAGAGAGAGAGAGAGAGAGAGAGAGAGAGAGACAGAGACAGAGAGACAGACAGACAGACAGACAGACAGACAGACAGAGATCAAAAATTGAAGAAGAGAGGGTGAAAATGGGAGAAATGCATGAGGGTGGGAGGAATAGTGCAATGGAGGATAGGGTAAAGGAAAGAGGCAGAGAAGGTACACTGAAATTCCTCGCAATGTCCCGCTTTGTTGGGAAGGTAAAAATGTTTGCATCCATGAGGAGGGACAGGAGTTTAGGTCTCACCTCCCCCCCCCCCCAGGGACAAGGAAGAGAGAAAAGGGTGAGAGGAAAGAGAAGAAGGAACACTGAAATTCCTCGCAATGTCCCGCTTTGTTGGGAAGGTAAAAATGTTTGCATCCATGAGGAGGGACAGGAGTTTAGGTCTCCCCCCCCCCAGGGACAAGGAAGAGAGAAGAGGGTGAGAGGAAAGAGAAGAAGAGGTAGGGAAAAACGATGAAGGGAAGTAAGAAAGGGCTGACGATATTCGAGAGAGAGAGAGAGAGAGAGAGAGAGAGAGAGAGAGAGAGCGAAGAGAGTTAAACATTGCTGGGAAGTACTCTCCCTAGCATTTAATTAAATCGCCTGAAGATAGGGCGATTTAAAATATAACATCCGCCTACTGAATGTCCTAACTACACGAACTGGATTTTCCTTTTATTTTTTCAATTTACCCAGTTCACGTTATCCAGATCAAAGGATTAACACTTTTCCAATAAATGTAAAAGCAGTGGAACTAACAAGTAGAATTTCAAACCATCGCCCATGGTAAAATAAAAAAAAAATAAAATAAACGAAAATAAATGGCATCGTTACTCTCGTTTTTCATTATTTTATGAAACACCGAACGAGAGGCTTAATATACTTTACGGAATAACAAACAGGTGTACGTATATGTGTTTACTGTTGCGACCAATTTTCAAACACCTGTCATGCGTAGGTATTTCTGCTATATACTGCAAACACCTGTCATACATATGTATTTCTGCTATGTTGCAAACACCTGTCATGCGTAGGTATTTCTACTATATATTACAAACGTTCAATCAGCGTTTTACAGGTCCTGAAAGACACTTGATACGCAAGGCAGTGGAATACTATTTGCACTAAACGTACAATATTGTTTCAGACCATTCACTCAAGTACAATTTTGTAGCATCAATGTGAATTTTAATCTTGTCATAAATACCAAACAGACCAGAACATATACTGATAATTCATTTAGATCCAGTTTCGTTTGATAATCAAAAAAAATAATAACTACGTGTTTTATCATACAGTTATTGATTTATCTGATTATCAGTTTATTGTGTACTTTTATTTGCATATCTATTAGCCAATCCATCCATCCATCTCTCCATCCATCTATCTGTCTATCTGTCTACCTATCTATTCATATATGATTAAGTTATTTATTTATTTTTAGCGCTTGCACCTAGTTAAAAATGTGGTAGAGCTCTACAGTGGTGCACCAGGTCGTCACAGAAACAATATGAGAGAGGACTGGATGTTTTTCCATCTGAGCAACGCTGCCGGGGACAAAGCATGACCTCCTATAACTTATCTGGTCTGGAATACGGTAACCTGGCCATGGGATCTCCTATGACCCTCGCCTTACGCGGTTCCAAGAGAACTAATAAGGGAATGGCTTTTACTTTTCATTAACCTTTTCTCTTGAATCGGCTTACCTGTATCAGTCTAAGATATTGAATGTGTCTTAAGTGTTTCATGCTTTCTCTCTCTCTCTCTCTCTTTCTCTCTCTCTCTTTCTCTCTCTCTCTCATTTCTAGTATAACTCCAACTTCATTATTCACCAGAGAGTGAGTTTCAGAATCTTGGAAGTGATAGTATTTTCACCCTTAACCCTTGTATGACCCGGACAAGTTTAGTATTCTCCTCCAGCTAACGCAAAATCATATTAGTCAAAGGCGTACAAAGGAAAACAAACAGCAACAGACCTAATGGTCCTTTCGAGGCTAGTTTTTACAGAGAAGACTATCACTGTGATATCTAATTCTACAAGTTGAAGGTAAGGATAGTGAACCAAGAAGGCTCCCCACCACCCAACAAACGCTCTAGTCGGAGCTGGCAGGAAAAAAAGTGAGAAAGACCACCATGCAGCATGGAAAAGCTGACATGGAAATTTCATAGGAAAAACTGAAAAGTGGTAAACTATATTCTGCCCTACTATACCTATACACTACAAGTGTCAATTAGCTACATGTATCATTAATTACATAATATTTTCCTGCTATAATTTCATCACGATCCGAAATAGAGAAAACAGATTACATTGTTATTCAGGCATGAAGGTGTTTAGCTGGGGATTTGAAGCGAGATACTTATCCATGCGACTTTCAAATGTCACCACTGTACTGCAGTCAACGACATCCCTGGGCAGTTTATTCCAAATGTTAAGAACCCTGTTAAAGAAAAAATGCTTGGCTTCATTAGAATGGAAATGCTTTCCAATAACCCTATACCCAGTACCTCTAGTACATTTCAAACGATTATTTGTATAGTACTTGTCAACATCCATAGTACCAAAAAACTGTAATAATCTTCAGTACTTGAATCAGATCCCCTTGTAGTCTGCATCTTGATATGTTATACAATTTTAGCTCATTTAATCGCTCCTCGTACGATTTGTTCCTAAGACTGGGTATCATTTGTGTTACTCGTCGCTGCACTCTCCCTGATTTCTCTATCTTTCTTGTAATACGGTGACCAGAACTGCACACAGTACTCTAGATATGGACGCACTAAGGACTTGTACAGGGTAAGATTTATATTTTCAGCTCTGAACTCAAATGATCTACCTATAAATCCAAAAAGTTTGTTAGCTTTTTTTGTTACTTCTGTGCACTGTTTTCTTGGCTTCTGATCATCTGTTACAATTATTCCTAGATCCTTTTCATGGTTTACTTTCATGAGTTGAGAATGATTAATAGTAAAACTAAATTTTACTCAGCTGCAAGTGAATCATAGGAGCTTCAGTATTGAAATCTGTTGAAAACTCCATTATTTTTTCACCACCACTCCATCAGTTCCCCTCGGCTTGTCTTCCTTAAATAACAGACAGAGCGCGACGTGAACTTTTGCACGAATCTTGATGTGTTGTTCCTCGAAAAAGATTTACTGTTGAATATCCCATCGACTTTCAGGCATAACTCGTTGTCTAAGTGGCATAAAAAGCTTCCTTGCACCATTTCCCTAGCGAATTACGTCCATATCAAATCTTAACATTCAATTGTATGCTTTTTATATTTCATCAAGTTATCGATATAGCTTGGATCAATAATACATACAGTAAAACAGAAAAAGACAGTCATACAGAAAAACGCAGTAATACAGAAAAATATAATGATTTCGAAAGTGGTGAATAAATTGCCTACGATGATGCCTTTATAAATTCCTAAAATCAGAATAGGTTGCCAGAGAGACAAAGGCACAAGGCTGGGATTGATAAAAGATAAGAACCAGTCCCTTCTTATCCCCTTCGAGGTGCAGGGGTAGAGAACA
Source organism: Coenobita brevimanus (assembly GCF_032717465.1). NCBI lineage: Eukaryota > Metazoa > Arthropoda > Malacostraca > Decapoda > Coenobitidae > Coenobita > Coenobita brevimanus. Next base: position 25,360,479 of record NC_137049.1, on the reverse strand, counting down.
CACACACACACACACACACACACACACACACACACACACACACACACACACACACACACACACACACACCACACACACACACACACACACACACACAAAGTTGGAAAAGAAGACTGGGAATGTGTGTGCATGAGAGAGAGAGAGAGAGAGAGAGAGAGAGAGAGAGAGAGAGACGCATACATAGACACAAAGAGTGAAATAAATCCTTACTTTTCTTACACCTTTCTTTTACTACAAACAGCTATTTTACGTTTATTCAGTTTAATTGTAAGTAGATAAATTTGTCTCTAAATTACGAAAAAATTTTATATGCTTCCACAGTCTGTTAGGTTACAAATACCTGTGGTCGACTGCTGGCTATCAAAAGCTTAATTACACATTCAGCCCCTAAATAGAACTCTGCACAAAAGGCTTCGAGTTCATAAAAGCTCAGGTCAACAATACTCAGCTAAATTCGTCACTAAACAGCTGAACTCTACAATAACCAGCAAAATTCGACTATATATATATCTAAATTCTATAATAAGTAGATATGTTCAACTCCAAGCATCTATCCCACCTATAACCCAGCTAAATTCTACTACATGCCTATCCATTACACACCATCCAGCTAAATACTATACTAGCCATCAATATTCAACTCCAGAACCACCTAAACTCAGCTATAGTCTAGTCAAAATTCTCCTATTCGCAGCCCAGACAACCCCCAGACAGCCAAGTGCTACGGCAAAAGTTAGCTAATGAAGGTTGCATAGTGGTCTCAGTGTGTAAAATTCGACTGTGTGGACCCACCCGTTCCTGCATCCACACTAAACTTACCAACTTCATTAAGGTGGGTTTTTAGCGAGGCCGACTTCACACCGCTATGACACGTGGGTGCATAGGTGGGACTGAAACTTAACCTTTTTATACTCTTTTTACTAAGACATGGCCCAAAATTGCCATCTCCTTGCCTTTAATGCTGAGTTGTAGAAAGAGAGTAAAAATAGAATATGGTCTTTGTCACGAGGTACCACGGAAAGGATGTAGAGCCGTAGGACTGTCTCTTTCCGTAGGACTGTCTTTTTCTACTACTGAGTTACGTGAAATTCGGTGTCAAAAGACGAAGGTGCAATGCAGGTTATTTTAGGTAAAGAAAACTCTAGTGGTACAGCTTCTTTTCTTAATTTTCTTTATCATTGCTGTCGTGTCGATGATCTGATGTAATTCACTCAGCAATGTAAATGGAAATCTGGATTTAACATAGACGACTGTGGATCGTATGCTGGGAAAGTCTGGAATTAGCTTAGACTTACAGACTTAGGCACCTGAAACCGAGTGATGGCCTTTTTAGTATGTCTTGTTTCTACCGTACGATTTTAGTCTACTTGGGAAAAGGGCTCTCGTACTGAAGGGGATAATTATGGTAAAACAAAATCCCTCATGTTTATAAGTCTATCCTACACTGAATGAAAATAATGGAAAGAAAAAAAAATACACCCCAGGCTCAGTTGGTCAATGGCCCCGAGCAATTGATAGGCATAAATCTAAGCCTTCCTCTTCTAAATTGGATAATAAGAGCTATTTGCTTTGTGTGTTGAATAATATAGCTTGCCCACTTGGCTCAGAGAGAATGAAGAATGAGAGAGAGAGAGAGAGAGAGAGAGGGGGGGTAGGCGGAGACCGAGGATGCGATGGAGGGAAGGGGTGTTTCAGGTACATCATGTGAGTGAAAGTGTGAGTTGGAGGGAGAGCAACTGAAAGACGGAGGAAAGAGTGACATGGAGGCAATTCGTCTGTGGACACCCTTTCCGAGATGAAGGCGTCTGGCTCTAGGCAGACAAACAGACAGTCATATAGATAAATAGAATGATAGATAGACGAATGAATGGATGGAATAATGGATGGATGGATAGATAGATAGATAGGTAGATAGACTGATAGATAGATAAATGGATGGATGGATGGATGGAACTACATGGATGAAATAAACAAGTCACTGTAGTTAAATCGCAAAGAATATACAGTACAGGAAATGAATATCACCACGTAATAAAGCGTATCTTTTTACAATTTATTTCTTAGTTCAGAGAGCTGTTATATATTAAGTTTTTTTTTTTTTCTAGCTACTTCCACAGTAATTTTAAAAAGACATTGAAAGTTGCACTGATATCTATGAAACTGACAAGCCAATTTCTCCCAATTAACGGTCCCAGTCATATGAAAAAAAAAAAAATGAAATACATCCCTAGCATATTGATTATCTTGTTATGCTGGAATTATATTGGGTTAACCAGGACATTCCTTCAACGGGTCTTTTTATATGTCCAATCATCTCGAGTCTGTCTGCCTCTCTCACGAATGATTTGCGGAACAAGGTGCTTCAACACTACTGACATCAGCGAAGTCACGCCACACCAGGCCACACCACACCACACCACACCATACAACACCACACCACACAAAATTATCCCTCCTGAACCACACCACACAACAACACCACTCCTCACAAAATTACCCTTTCTACACCACACAACACTACACCACACCACACCACACAACACAACGCCACACAATATTATCCCTCCTACACCACACCAGACCACACCACATCACACCACACAAGATTACCCCTCCTACACCACACCACACCACACCACTCAGAATTACTCCTCCTGTGTCACACAACACCTAGGGCATTGCCCGACTGGCCCTGGGGCTCTCGCATCTAATACTTTTGTACTTTTTCTTTATATATTTGAAGATTATCAGTACTAACGCTGTCTGGTGTTATGTATATAATATGATGCAACAAGAGTTTGTGAAATATGCTTGAACTTTTATGTATAGTCAAAGAAATTAATCAAACGTGTTCAGTAGACCTCTTTTCGTGTTTAAAAACTTTTGTAGCCAGGGCTTCTTTCATTAAGTCAACTGAAGGAAGTTTTTGGCAATTTCTTCCGGAGAACGTCTTTTGGTTTTATTCATATTAGCTCCAGACGATTTTTTTTAGGCACTGGAAACACTTTGAAGTGATGGGATTAGGTAGAGGCTTAATCAATTGTTTCACTACTCCAGCTGAAGAAATTTAGTGAATAAAATCGTCTGGAAACAGTATAGCTAAAATGAAAATGGTGTCCTCGAAGTGAAGGAGATAAAAACGTACCCAATCTAAAATGCAGTCTGGGAAAAGAACTTTCTTTTTCTGGAGGAGGGGGGGGGGGCAATGAAAATAGAGAATTTTATCAACGTTGTTCTTTCGTATGTAAATTTGGCCACATTAGCCAGTTACTGTGCTTGAAAATTTAAAGGTAAATGAGACAAACAGCAGGATTAGATTTTCTATTCTGTCTTCCCAGAACCCTAGAAATGTTCAACTGTTTGTCAATGCTGACATCAACTCGTCTTTCGTATGTAAATTGGAGTAATATTTAAACGCTCCACGAACTTTTTGAATTAAAGAAATAAAGCTGATGTGCTTTACAGCATAGCCTTCTCTTTACTACAAGGCTACGGAATTGACCACAGACATATCTAGATCCTTCATATATAAAATGGACCACATTATCGTGCAAATTAGTACGCTGTATGATCAAAGGAATGAGCTTTGAGTACTTTAAAGGCTTCCCTTTATTGCAGTTCTGTTATAAAGTACTAGAAATTTATCATTGTAGTCACCAGCTCGTCTTTGTTGTATAAACTGGAGACAGCAAGCTAATAAGTGCGCTTCGAATTTCACATGTAATTAGAGAAAACAAATTACTGTACATATGTCATGGTTTCTTTTTTCACGAAATAATATATTTATCCAGGCTGTATAGAAAGGTTAGAAGTTTATGTTTGGTCAGCAGCTCGTATTTCGTATGCAAATCTGAGACAACATTATATGAGCCTTGAAATTTCCATGAAATTCTCAAAAAGAGTTCTCAAATTCGATAACATATCATCGGATGCTCCTTTCTGCAGAGAGCCAGAAGGGAAAGGATGCACTCAGCAGAATAACAGTGTTGATTGGCTACGGTCGCACTCATGTAGTCACTGCCTTCTTTTGGAGCGGCCTGATACTCTACTTCAGGTGTACCTTCAAACCAGCCTGACTTTCTCTCCTTTCCATTCCCATGGCAGGGCAGGAGGGATGACCTGCAACGCAACTGAATCTCCGGATCTGTACCCACTATCTCGAATCTTACAGCCATGAACAAATGTGCGCTGACATTTCTCTGCCGGCTGTGGTAATGGAGGGCGATAACAGTATGAAGCGTTTCACATAAGAGGTAAGAGAAGATACTCTCTGTCTTTTGAGAAATATGAATAGCTGAAAACAATACCAGAAAAAAGACTCATGGCTAAATTATGTTCATGATCGTATAGTTCTCTTAAGTTCCGTGTTTACAATTAGGTTTCAGGTTTCCAGCAGTGTGGCAGAGTTATGTTTGTTTATACTGTAATGGATGGACGTCTTTATGAGTCATATATTATGGAATTTACGCAAGGAATAAATTTCTGAACAAAACTTTTGGATTTAAAAATATTGCTTGAAAACTGAAGCCTGGCTGTAAATGCGAAACTTGGATTTTGAGGGTGGGGAACTGTACTGAAAGAAACACAGTGGTATATGAAGTTTTTCCTGTTGTCAGCTTGTGTTGTATGAAATCTGGAGCACATTAGCAAGGGATATGCATGAAATTTTTTACGTAGTGAGAGAAATGATTTTAAGGTGTATCACTGGCTTTATTATGCTTCATTTTCAGGCTGTAAAGAAGTGCAAGAAGTTTACTAGTGTTGGGGGTAGCTCGTCTTTCGCATTCAGATTGGATCACATTAGCGAGTAAATGTGTCTGAAATTCTGCGTCTAGTCAGAGAAAAGTGTCTTAGTTTCTTTTTCTTTCCTTCCTTTATGTATGTGTGTGTGTGTGTGTGTGTGTGTGTGTGTGTGTGTGTGTGTGTGTGTGTGTGTGTGTGTGTGTGTGTGTGTGTGTGTGTGTGTGTGTGTGTGTGTGTGTGTGTGTGTGTGTGTGTGTGTGTGTGTGTGTGTGTGTGTGTGTGTGTGTGTGTGTGTGTGTGTGTGTGTGTGTGTGTGTGTGTGTGTGTGTGTGTGTGTGTGTGTGTGTGTGTGTGTGTGTGTGTGTGTGTGTGTGTGTGTGTGTGTGTGTGTGTGTGTGTGTGTGTGTGTGTGTGTGTGTGTGTGTGTGTGTGTGTGTGTGTGTGTGTGTGTGTGTGTGTGTGTGTGTGTGTGTGTGTGTGTGTGTGTGTGTGTGTGTGTGTGTGTGTGTGTGTGTGTGTGTGTGTGTGTGTGTGTGTGTGTGTGTGTGTGTGTGTGTGTGTGTGTGTGTGTGTGTGTGTGTGTGTGTGTGTGTGTGTGTGTGTGTGTGTGTGTGTGTGTGTGTGTGTGTGTGTGTGTGTGTGTGTGTGTGTGTGTGTGTGTGTGTGTGTGTGTGTGTGTGTGTGTGTGTGTGTGTGTGTGTGTGTGTGTGTGTGTGTGTGTGTGTGTGTGTGTGTGTGTGTGTGTGTGTGTGTGTGTGTGTGTGTGTGTGTGTGTGTGTGTGTGTGTGTGTGTCTGTGTGTGTGTGTGTGTGTGTGTGTGTGTGTGTGTGTGTGTGTGTGTGTGTGTGTGTGTGTGTGTGTGTGTGTGTGTGTGTGTGTGTGTGTGTGTGTGTGTGTGTGTGTGTGTGTGTGTGTGTGTGTGTGTGTGTCAGACTATAAAGATGCGTTGAAAGTTGGTCAGGATTGTCGGCAGCTCACTTCGCTTGCAAAGCAGGGGAAATACTCGTAAAATATCAATGCACTTGAAATTCTGCATATGATAAACGAAGAGAAGTGAGGTGTTGTACGAATTCAGTTTAGGAACATGTAATCATTTTTTTCGTTGATGGAATACTTGAATAATATGTTTCGTGCCGTTACAGATTTTTTCCGTGGACATCCGAATCTTTTTCATGTAGTTAGCAGCATCGGGGAGTTGATACGTCCAGCAGGAGAGCAGTTGTTGTTTATATGGTTACCACCCAACGTTATAACTGGGTTTATGTGGCACAGGAAACTATCTGCCTATCATACAGTGCTTCGTGTGGGCTGCACTACATCCAGTGAGTGGATAGCGAGCGCCTCCATTGTGCTGACGGTATTAATTTAAGGACACATTAAAGTTTGGTGATGATGTGAGATAATGTAACAGGGTGATGACAGTCTCGTGTTTAGCGTCACTCAGGTAATTACGCTTCATTATTCCGCCCCTCCATTTCATTAATTACCCCAAAGGGGTTATTTACTTTGATAACGAAGAGCGTATCAGTGGTGTCATGCGGCGCTGTGAGAGGTGGGCAGGCGAGGGAGGAATACTGAGTTATCTTTATAGGTTCATTTCCCTTTGACCTCTCAAGGTAAGAGTATGAGTAGGACAATAAGGAAAGAAATGTGCAGTCTCCTCTCCTTCCCCCCCAGAAAAAAAAAAAAAAAAAATCCTAATTGGTTTCTTTTTCTGAAATAGAGTGAAGGTTTGAAATATCTTCTTATTTATGTTCACGTCTATTATTTCTAGTATTTGTGCCATAAACATAGATCTTTCTATCAATATTAGGTCTTTATGTTTCTGCACGGGTCGAACCTTCTAGTAACAACCTTAGAGTTTGTAGGGTGTGTATGTATAACTAGACAAATTTCTCTCTCAATCTCTCACTCTCTCAACACCAACAAATTACTATCATTACAGTTATTATTCAGGAAACCAAATTGAGGGGACAGAAAACAAGATATTTTGTTGATCCTGAAAACGCCTCACAAAATAATAATATAATCGTCTCATTGGCCAATAGGTCTGCCTTAAGATAGGTAAGTGAATTAGGTAAAATAGGTAGCACAAAAGCAATAACCCTTTACTACAACATCTTTTCTAAATGTAGATACGGAGAATTTTTACTTAACTTCCTATGATCACCTTAAGGATCTACATGCATTTTAAATTTGATGCACTGTTACTTGAGATAGTAAATGAGTGTTATAATTAGTACTAGGGATGCTCTGTATTTGACATGTATACAGGTTGCAGCATATTTAGATTACTTATCAAGAAAATTATCATCTGTCCATTTCTAGCATTATTATTATGGACTATACTCTGAAGTTACTCTTCCCATACAGTTTTCCAACCTCCTTTTGGGGTATAGGTAGGGAGGTGAGGAACATTTATATAGCTAAACAGCTACACAGCAAAGTTATATCAGTATTAGTACATGAAGGCTTCCCTCTCCAGTACCTCTTTCCTACCTGCTATATTAAGTCATTTATATCTTCCTCACAAAGGATCCTGTACATTAAACACGTAATTTCTTTTATACGTTGCTACTTCCAACCTCTTATTTTGGATATTCAGCGTACAGTTTTATATGTTGCTAGGGACAGCCACTGTTATTAAATATTAAACACCTAATTTCTTTTAAATGTTGCTACAGTCAACAACTTAGAGTGAGCCCACAAAAGACTCCTCCGGGTCACCGCCTCATCCATAACAGAGTACGACTGTGTGAACTCGATTGGCGGCTTCGTCACCAGCATGACTAACTTTGGATCGAGGAATAAAACTGGAGCCTTCGATTCTAACAAAATTTTAATTTAGGTTTGTGCTTTGTTATTATGTGCTTAAAATCCTGTTTCTACAGTTTAATATCTTTACCTACGGAATTTCGAGTTTGTACGATATCAAGTAACTGTGATATTGATAAAGACGGAATTTCCTGTTTTTACTTTTATTTTTACCACGAATAGTCGGATAGCTTCGACTTGAGTGCCTACAGAAATCCGAGTTTCGTCTATATTTTTACTAACAGAATTATAAGTTTATGCGATATTCTTACCAATGAAAACTGGATCTATTCTATGCCATATATCTCAGAATTTCGAGCCGCTAAGTAGATTCCCTTAAAAATCGGAGTTTTAAGACTTTTTTACCTTCGGATCGTCCTTTTAGCTAGGGCCTTTGTAACAACTTTTGAAATTCTAAAATGTTTTTACCAACAGAATTTTTCCAACATTATACCTACGAATTGACGAATTTCTAAGGTATTATTTCCAACCGAACATTGAATTTAGCTGCGATGTCGTCACCACTGGAATTTACAGTTTCTTCGATTTTCATTTTTAGGAGTAGCATTGTAGTCATTACCCTGACAGACATCGTTCCTGCTGACACTGTTGACATTTTCCTTTCACGCTGCCTGGCGCCTGACACAAAATTCGTAAGACAGACATACTCTCACGGTTTACTAATTTTTTTCCTGATTCGTCGGCTGATGCTCACTGCTGGAGAGGAATATACAACCCCCCCACTGCGATGTTCTATCTATCTATCTATCTATTGCCAGACGCCATAATTCCGTAAGGGGTGGCCATTTGACTCTGAGTTATTTGTTTTACAGGGAGGGGCACTAACCCTTCACCAACCCACTTGTTGACAGGTAGGGAGCACGTATGGTTTGGTTATATGGTTACCACCCAGGGCTGTAAATGGTTTCTCGGCTTACAGGAAACCATTTGGCTTGTCACTCAATGTAAAGCCACCTGTAATGGAAAGAAAAGCAATAAGAAGTGACAGGAAAGATGGGAGAAATAGGAAGAGAGGAGGGCAGGCACAGAAAAAGAATGATAAAGGCTAAGGAATAATGATTCTTATAAATACCCCTCACAGTTGATTCATTTATGCTATGTTTCTTCCCCACACTTCACTTGGTCTCACCATTCCCTGTAAGTTTCACATTTCCAGGTTATCTGCATAACTTAGGTTCTTCCTCTTCTTTATTTCTCTGTCAGGTGCCGCAGCATTATGTTGGGTGATGGCAGGGGGACGGGGAGGGGGTACGTTGGCCATGGTCTTATCATAAAAAAGGTTATTGTTCTCGCTATCACTGTTCATGGTCTGAGGGAGCGCACTTGAATGGTGTGGCGGGCAGGAGACTTGGTTGGGCGGCCAATCAGCGCTCGGCTGACGCCGACGTCACACGACCAATCACGGAGTGAAGCTTTTGTTGGTTGGGCGGAGCACTGGAGCCTGGCCTTTCTGAAATTTTCGAACATTTGCGGTGCGCGATAGCAGGCATTTAGTGCATGATAAAGGTATTTGGGTAGTTTTTTTTATATAGGCGATGTTCTGGTTGAATATTTTACCTGCCTGATCTTCGGAGTCAGTTTGTAGGGAAGCTAATAATAATAATAATAATAATAATAATAATCATAATAGTAATGCTCCCTACGTGTCAACAAGTGGGTTGGTGGAGGATTAGTGCCCCTCCCCATAAAACAAATAACTCAAAGTCAAATGGCCACCCCTTGCGGGATTATGGCGTCTGGCGATAGATAGATAGATAGATAATAGTAATAACAATAATTGTTGTTGTAGTAGTAGTAGTAGTAACGATAATAATAATAATAATAATAATAATGTCGGCATCAGATAAGACTCACTGGCTGTTCATCTTTAATTTTTTTTTCCCCCCTCTGTGTTTGTGAAGCAGGATGGCAGGCTATGACTGCAGATTTTTCTTATATTCCTTGAATCCGAACGCGTACGTTCATTCTAAATATTCCACTGTCAAAGGATTATTACTCAACCTAAAGAGTGTATAATGAAGGAGTCAGTAAAAGAATAATCCACCTCCTCTACTTCATCGTCTCTCCTGAGCTAATTGAAATTATGCAGATGTAGGAAGAATATAATACATAATACGTCATTGGATTAAAGAAGTATGTATCAAATAAATTTTCTTTTACTTGGTAAAGAATAAAACATATATTTTCCCTTCACCATTCTAAATATTTCATTTACTGTACACTAAATTTCTAAAACGTAACTAATTTTAGTCCGTTATATACCGGTATATAATTTTGCTTAGTCTACTTCCAGTCCAGTCCCCTCACGCCATCAAACAGCGACTTCACTGTCATGTCTAAGCAAGGTGATGGATGGATAGATAGACAGATCATTTTTATCTACAGGCCATTTAAGGCCTATGTCACTTAAGTAATTTTTGTCGATACTTATATGTATATATTTTTTTTACCGATATCATTAAATAATAACAAAAAGACCTAATCAAGTACCGATAAACCTAACAAATAATCGTTACCCTGCACCTAAGCCTAAAGATACAAATAGTTAAACCTAACTAGTATGCTTACACTAACGGGGAAATACTCGTACCATCACCAAGAGAACACCATCGACCCCAGATATGTAATGCCTTTCTACATCACACACGTGCACTCGTCACCTGTTGACTCTCGGTCGAGGCATTTGTAGTAATAACGGGAATATCAACATAATTATGAAAGAGAACCAGAGGAGTCCAGAACTATTCCACATGCGTTAACCGTCGACCCTAATTAAGAAAACTTATACAAGAGGACGGAGAGCATTTACATATATACAAAAGGTGACATGCTCATAGTCCTTTTCATAACACTGTTTCTTAACTTGCACCTCATTCTAGTGGCCATCTCTTGTTACAGCTCAGCAAACAAGATGTAAAGATGGCAATTTTATGTTGAGTTAAAGTGGACAGAGTGTACTTTATCAGTGAGTGATGAGATGAAGTATCTATTGACGGCTCTTTCATCGAAACTGTCCACCAAAGCATTGACATTTTTATTCATTTCAGGCATTCCATTTCCCACATCCCTTCCGCATTCTCATCACAAATTTTTCTTCCATATCATCCACAGTAATGAGCCCTCTCGGTTGGGCATAAATTACATAAACTCAAATCATCTGTCCAAAGCGTCTAACCTCATACCTCCATAACATGCATACATATATACATACGTACACACACATACATGTCGTACATACATAGGTCATATGTATACATACACACATTCTTTATCTGTCTGTCTCCATTTATGTCTCATTTTGGTTTCCTATATTTTTCCTAAACCTCTGGATGAACTATGTGATGCTCTGCCCTTTCAACACACTCTTGCTTCTCTCATTTCTGTCTATCTATCTATCTATCTGTCTGTCTGTCTGTCTTGTGTCCCCTCTGTTTCCTTTCTTATTACTCTCATTCAATTCGATCTCTCTCTAAATTTTCACCCTAATGTTCTCTTCCCGTCCCCTTTATCCCATCTCTATCTCAGGCTTGTCCTACTAATTGTTCCCTCTCGTTCCTCCTGTTATACTCTCTTTCTTCTCTTACTGTGTCCTATATATTCCCCTCTCTCTGTTTCCTCCCTCTTTATTATTTCATTCTCCCTGTGCTTGCTTTACACGGCCTTTCCTCTCTCTTTCATGCCTCTATTTTATCTTTTTTCCTCTCATCTCCCCTTGTGTTTTCTTTCCCTCTCATCACCCTTGTTTCTTCTCCTCCCCCCTCCCTCCTTCCTCATTTCTCACACCCCTCTCCTGTTTTCATCTCTCTCTCTTTCTCTGCCTTTCCTCATCCATCCTCTCATTCTCCTCCTCCCCCTTACCACTCTATCCTCTCTTTTATCTTCTCTCCTTCTCTCACTTTCATAACCCCTCCTTGCCATTCCCACTCCTACTCCGCTTTTATCCTCTCTTATTCTCTCCCTTTCATTACTCTTTTCTCTCCCCCTCCTTGTCATTCCCACTCTTAGTCCTCTTTTATCTTCTCTTTCTCTCCCTTTCATTGCCCTTTTCTGTCCCCCTCCTTGCCATTCCCACTCCTGCTGATACTTTATCTTCTCTCTTGCCCCTCCTGTCCATCCCGTAGTCTTTCTCTTTCCCCTAACCATTTCTCCTCCACTGATTATATAACAAGAACTTCATCCTTTTCTGTCCAATGACGTGTTTCTAATTCTTGCAACTACCAGACGATGTTACTCAGGTTAGGAGAGATTTCTAGTAGTGAAGGGGTTAATGAAGGCCCGAAAAAAATCTCACCGAAGTTCAGTTCAATCGTCACAGGAGTATAGTAAATAAGCCTTGCAATACGATGGTGCTTTATCTATTTACTATTTTCTCTGGCTACCTCCGGGCGATTTACCGTAGCTCAAGTAGGATCTCCCTGACTAAAGAGGTGCAAATACAACCTCTTCCTATCCCCTCCACTCCCATGTTGATCTATCCTTTTCATTCTTTCTGATCCTAGACATATTCTTTCAGTTCAGGAAGAAGGTGCCGTAGTGAGGGGATCAATAGCCTGTTACCAATATTACAGAGGGCTGAATAATTTTGCTACGTACCCCATTAATCTTTCTCCCCTTTCTGCTATTATCGAAACGTTCTATAATCCGATAAACTTAGCGAAAAAAAAGTCAGTAAGTGGTACTGAGACTAACTTCTTTAAATTCTGTTGCTATTTACGAGGCGGGGAGAGGCTATGAAAAAGAATGGCATCTACAAAGTACCCACATTGTTGAATATACGTAAATATGGATGTAAAATGTAGTAGTAGTAGTAGTAATAGTAGCAGTAGTAATAGTAGTAGTAGTTGCAGTAATGATAATGGATTTAGCTAGAAACATATGCAAGCCTTGTCGTTTGGTCAAAATACGTCGAAGACACGTAGATGAACTGCGTGAGACGAATACAATGATTCATCACAGGGCTGAAGGGAATAAATTAATACGACGTGCTCACACATAGATGAGTAATACCTTTATGTATGTGAATTATAATGTAGAAATAAATGAACATATATTGGAGGAGCAAAGCAGAATATATGGAGACTGAGTGAGACGAATTTTGAAAAGGATGTATGAGAGGCAGTGGAAATATGGGATGGTGTGTGTTCAGAAGCAGATGAAAGTGGCGAGTGTGGGAGGCTAACGAGAAATGCTATGGAAGAAAGAGGGATGGAAAACGTAAAGGATTATGGAAGGATGGGACTGAGATTTCCTCGAGTTATGATTAAATATAGTTGTGACGATATAAAGACAGAGAAAAAAAGAGACAAACGAAACAAAGATAGGGACAAAGACAGTTAAAGGGACAGGGGAAAGGACACAGAATGAGACAAGTTCAAGGACAGGAACAGGAACAGACAAGGAAGGAGACAGACAGACAGGGATATAGACGGGGAAGAGACAGGGACAGGGACAGAGAGGGTCAGAGAAAAGGATTGGGACAGAAAGAAACAAACACAGAGACAAAGAGAGAGACAGGGACAGGGACAGACACAGAAGCAGACAAATATAAAGATGCAGACAGAGACAGGGAGAGGGACAGGGACAGGGACAGGGAGAGCAGAGAAGGAGGATGGAGAAGAGAAAGGATCGTGTAACAGTCAGAAGTGAGATCTAATCAAAAGAATCAGATCCTTTACTCAGCATTGGGTAAAATTTCATGGCAGAATAAAACTCCCAGAATTCAAGGGCGTATATAAAGACCATAGTTGGAGGGATATTGAGAAGTTACATATATTTTGACAGGAGTGGGAAGAGGTTGCGATTAAAAGTTATAAAAGTAAATGATTCTTTAATGGAATATGGATGTCAATATAATAATCCCATAATTCCATGTTGCGCTGTGTATTTTTAATAGAAATTATTGAGTCATACATAAAATACAGTAGTTTATGAAGGGACGGGTATACTTCAGCTTTCTTTTGTGTATTATAATCAGATCATACTTGGAGTCAAACTCAGAATGCAGATAACTTGTGAGGATATTGGTATTAGCTGAGAAAGCAAATTACAAATCCAAACGCCGATTTCAAGGACTATAGATGTCGAGGCAGTATATGATAAGACTATATTTCCATCTTTTGTCACCGTGGCTTCTCAAAATATACTTTTTGTATGAGTCAAAGCTGGACATAGAATTCGGATATTTTTAACGAGGTTGATATAAAGTCGGCAGAGTAAGTAATAAACACATAGGCGAATATAAAATGTTATGGGCTTTAAAGAGTCATGTAATTGGGTTATATTTCCACTTGCACTGTGACTGTTCCATACGTATATTTCACATGTCACACCTTGAGTCAGACATACATTACAGGTGTCTCATAAAGGGGCTGGAGTAAAACTAATAGAATAAGTAATTCTTGTGTTTAGGCATAATGCGCCAAAGAAGTCCAGCCTGAATCTGTATTCCCATTATGCACTGGGAAAATTCTGAGCTTCAGTTTTTTATGTGATGTTGTAGTACTACGAGAAATACGAATTCAGAGAAGTGGGGTCTCTAGCTGCAAGCAAGATAGACAGTTGTGATGGGGGTTTAAACTGTGTTGTGGGATCATGTTCCTTAATATGCTTACTCGTGTTTGCACCTAGTCTGTTCATACTGACGGCATACACTGGCTCTGAAGCACACACACAAGGCTAGTGCAACTCTTTACGTGCACATTACCACTTTCGCCCCTTTCTGATTAGAACTTGGCCAGCATGGAGGAGAATTAGTCTATTGTAGCTGTCACTCTCCTGTGTGAATACAGACCGGTTCTGCAATAAACTACATATGGACTGACAACGACTATAGTACAATACCCTTTTAATAAACACAGTGTTATTAAGTTTTCATCTCCAGTTGAATAATCATGGTATTGAGAAATGATTCAGTGTTGTCCTGTGAGAGTTTGAGCATGACATGTAAGCTGGATAATACATAAGCTTGACAAGGGGAAAATGTTGTTGTGAATGGTTGAGAAATTCACTAGAGACTTTCAAATATCAGAAGTAAATGAATTTTTTACCCGAAACTGACACTGGCTGAAGCACGGGTGGAAGTGATGTGAGCGGCAAGGAACTGTGCTCTGAAGTTTGCTGTAACCGGGTAGTGAGAAAAGAAGGAAAAATTGTTTTGTATACTGACAGATGTGAATAAAAAAATAAAAGACATAGGTGAGTAGATTGATGGACAGATAGACAGACAGATAGATACGCACACACACACACACACACACACACACACACACACACACACACACACACACACACACGCACACGCACACGCACACGCACACGCACACGCACACGCACACGCACACGCACACGCACACACACACACACAGACACACACACACACACACACACACACACACACACACACACACACACACACACACACACACACACACACACACACACACGTAGTTTAATATTTTATTTTACATCGCTCGATGATTTCATACAAGCTAGTAACACCTTCAGAATGTAGATAGTTGTCCATAAAACAAAATTGGTATATAGAAACTGTGCGAAAAGGAAAACCTTATATAGAACACAAAGCACAGACGTTAAACTAAATAAATAATGTTAATAGAGATTTAACTAAAATAACAGAACAAGTCCAATAGTGTAAATAGTAAATGGATGGTATCTGAGGCGATGGGCACTGAGATGAGCGAGGGGTGAGGTAGGAAGGATGGATGGAAGAGGTGAGGAGGGAAGGAAGGATGGAAATGGTGAGGAAGGAAAGAAGGATGGAAGGGGTGAGGAAGGAAGGAAGGAAGGAAGGATGGAAGGGGTGAGGAAGGAAGGATGGAAGGGGTGAGGAAGGAAGGATGGAAGGGGCAAGGGTGGTAGTGGAGCGTGATGTGATGTACGAGTGTCTGCGATGAGTGCACAACAGAGAGGAAGGGAGGAGTAAATCTGCAATGAACGAAAGAGTGGTGGAGGAGGAGGGCGTTAAGAGGAGCCGTTGAAAGCTTTTGTGCAGATAGAAATGATTGCATGTTTGAAAACTGTGGCTGGAAGAAGAGAGAATGATTCAGAAAAGGGATGTGAAGGAGAGGCTGGAGACTTGTAGAATGATCGTGAGCTGCATAAGGATGGGAAAAAGGGTTAGGATGATGATGATGATGATGATGATGATTTTGCTGCTGCTTTTGATGATGATGATGTAGATAATTTTGCTGTTGCTTTTAATGATGTTAATTATGATGATGATTTTTCCCATTCCGTTAGATGTACGTAGAAATTGACAGTATCTTGTAAGCGACTAAGTAAAGCTCATCTTAATTTCCTCTTTGTCAGGGGTGAGAAACGGACAGAAAGAGGAGCAAAAGACGGAGGACATGATGGACTCTCTTACGATTGTACTTTGGATGACTGAGAACACTCTGTAATGTCTCTTACCTAGGGTTTAATTATGCTTACAATACATTATTATCTCCTTCCCTTTATTTTTTATTTATTTTTTTCTATTGTCTAGTATTTACTGTTATTTATAGATTTCTACTATTCTGTTTGATTAAAGTAAAAATAGACAAAAATGTATACAGTAATATGCAAAATAAACCTCCAAGAAAAATGTATTACAAAATCCCCAAAGCCATTTGGAATCCTCGTGTCCTAACTGATTTGGAAGATTTAGCAGCGTCTCATACGTAGCGACTTTTTCTGCACATTAAACCAGTATTCCCGCTTGCTATATAGGCTGTTATTGGTGTAAATTAGGTCGATATGAAAATAGCATAAATACCATACGAGAGAGTGTTAAGATGAAGTTTGCAAAACAAATAAGCAAAGGAAAAAGTACTCCAGCCTTCGCTACAGTGTGTTGCCACCCCCTGCCACTCACCACCACACATCCCCATCATCCCCCCCACCCCCTGCCACTCACTACCACACATCCCCATCATCCCCCCCACCCCCTGCCACTCACCACCACACATCCCCATCATCCCCCCCACCCCCCACCACTCCTCCTCTACTCACCTACATTTCCCCGACGATAATATAGGACAAAGACCCAGTCAGGCAGTCAGGCAGTAATTCACTCAGACCACACACACATATATATATATATATATATATATATATATATATATATATATATATATATATATATATATGTGTGTGTATGTGTGTGTGTGTGTGTGTGTGTGTGTGTGTGTGTGTGTGTGTCAATATATCATTCGGTGAAATATGCAGAGACAGTGAAATAATAAATGAATTGAATAAATTCTGTGCCATTCACTCAGACAGTCTACACAGTAGTCTGCAAATATACCCTTTAGCCAATAAATCAATCACAAAATTTGTCTCATATAACAATGAACGATATCTGAGATCTACCTGTTTTGTTTATTTATCTGCCTATTCATGTATCTCTATCCATCAGTCTATTTATCTACTGATCTATCTATTGTACATCAGTTTATGTCCATCTATCTATCTACCTTGATATCCTTATTTTTCTTGTAGTCCAGTGCCATAACATCTCATTCATCCCCAGATTACAAGGACGTCATAGTTTTTCTTGCAACCAATAATCGACATTCACATCTTGTGGGAGATGTATGGTGGTTGGATGAATAAAGACAGACATTAATTCGTTTACAACAAAGTTTTTTTTACCTAAATCTTAAGACTAGGAATGCTGAATTTCATATAAAATGCTAACTCGAACACCATCACTTATTTTTTATCAGGCGTATTATCAAAAATGAGAGAGTGAAGAAGTAAACAAGTCCATACTGAAAAGATCTGTTACGGAATAGCTGTAAATATTATACGTGATCCAAAAAGCTTGTACATTTTCTATCATCATCGCATACTTCTGATATTATCGTCAAAAGTAGGAGCTTGTTCACATCAAGATCTAAAAATAATAAAAATAAATCTTAGATCTTGTTGATATTGTTCCACACCTTCGCAATCTCAGTTTTAAGAATATGGCCCAAACACCTGTCCTGCTGACTTCATAGTGATAGTTGTTGCTGGTTGAGAAAACTCTGACTTACTTTAAAACATTGCGGAGAGGAGAAAGGGATGCAGGGTCTGATCCTCTCACAGATTCCTTCCATTCCTGTATGGCTGGATC
Organism: Coenobita brevimanus; assembly: GCF_032717465.1. Taxonomy (NCBI): domain Eukaryota; kingdom Metazoa; phylum Arthropoda; class Malacostraca; order Decapoda; family Coenobitidae; genus Coenobita; species Coenobita brevimanus. Next base: position 25,342,781 of record NC_137049.1, on the reverse strand, counting down.
TTCTCACGATTACATGCAGTGCTGTTCGTCTATCTGTCGACAAAAATTATCATCATTATCTCAGCTCGGTTCCCTCTCACCAATGGAGTATCTAAGAGACAGGGAATTAAAAACACGAAAGTCCGTTTTCATATCTACTAAATCATCATCATTATCATCATCATCACTACCTTATTCTGTTCTTAATAATATGTAAGCCAGAATTCACAAGCCGGAAAATGTACGACATTAAACCATGAGAATTATCAAGAGTATCTAGGAAAAATGAACAGATCACTCCATATACTAATCAGGTTCTCTGTCAACAACAAAGTCAAATAAATATATATGTGAATGGTGCAATGGTTTTCTATCACGAAGGCATAATTTTTCCAGATCAGTGTAAAAGTTTGTCACATGTATTTAGTCAGTCAGGCCATCAGTCTGTCAAAAAACGTCAGCTAATTTATCAGTACCTGTACATCAGTACATCCGTCAGTCAGCCGCTTAATATATCAGTTAGTATATCAATTAGCCAGTAATACAATAAGTGAATAAATCAGGCGGGCAATAACTCTATAAATCATCCAATTTTCAACCTGTTAACAAATAAGTCAGTCAGTCTAGAAATTAGCAAGCAGATAGACAGTCGGTGAACAATTATTTAAACCTATCAGTCAAAAAATTAGGCAGTTAGTCGATGAATCAGCCATTTAGTTAATTAGACATTCAACCAGCCAGTAGCTCAGTCACCCAAATCAACTTTTTGGATGGAGTGATTTTCTGAGATGAAGAAAATTGTCCTTCGTAATCTGGAATACAAAAAGTAATTCCACATTCTTGACTCAGTCGCTGATCATGATAGTTGTGGACATTTTTCGTGCCCTGGGTTTCTCTCAGTGAATTCATCTGACGGTGGAAGAAGTAAACGACAAAGCGGGTAATTCACAGCAATCATTTTAGGAGCTTGTTAACATCTAGAATTCGGATGACGTACTTCTTTGTTTAGTCTTGCTGTACAGACGATTTTATTCAACTTAGCAAAAGCTTGTTGAAATGAGGGGGAGCTATTAATGGTGCATCTAACCCTTCCAGTTCGAAAAGTCTCTCTTAAACAGTATAAAATCGTCTGGAGATAGCAAGTATTAAATGAAAAACGCGTCTGCGAGTTCAGTGAAGTAATATCTTTTTCCCCAGCTTAAGGGCAGCTTCCCGTTCTCGAAGTAGTAATCACTTCAGCGTCATGAAGGAATTTTTACATGTAAGAGAAAATTAGGAGCGGTTCTGTACGTCTTTCACTATTTTCCATAGGGAGGTGCTTCACTACCTTAGACTTTAGTAGCTTTAACGAAGCCACACCACAGCACGCTGCACCAAACCACACAAAATCATTCTTCCACACAGCACAACACACACCACACCACACACACCACACCACACATCACAACACACACCACAACACACCACACCACACCACACACAGTCACCCTTCCACATCACACCACTTCAAGGGCAATAATCGAAGGGCCCTGAAGCTCCCACATCTATAACTTTTATATATGCTAAGCTTGCCATCTTACCTTCATGCAGCTAATGATGGGTTTTTCGAACTTCTGGGGTTAAATAAAGCCTTCAGTGATCTCTTCGGTACTCCTGGGCTGTCTGAAGCAGAATATAATCGTCAGGCAGTAACGAGAACAAAATAAGAAAGGCGTTATGATACTGAGGAGGCCAATACTACAACCAGTTCACTCAGCACATGAACAGCTCCGTCAAACACACACCACCTGGCCGAGAGAGAGGCGGTGAATGAAGTGGAGCCGGAAGGGAAAAGGATTCAAACGCTTCGAACAGCAGAACGATAAATATGAAGCAGAGTTCATTTGTTCTAACTTAATAAGATTCGTAAGCCCTTACAGGTCAGCTGATGGTCGGATGTAGTCAAACTGGAGGGTCAACTTCATTAATAATCAAAGAAATTCATTCCTAGCTTTTAACAAATGTTCATCGAATTTCATACAACCACAGCTTAGTAATCAAGTTGCTCAAGTGACCCAGTTTCTTCAAGTGAAAACGGACTGCCTATAGTAATCCTGAAGCATGCGTATTCATTTACTGAGATGAGAAGAGATTCGGAGATTCGCTAGGATTGGATGGAATAGATTGGCAGCTCACCGATCAAGGAGGAAAAAGATGAGAGGGGCCCATGTCTTGGTGTAGGCTGGCTCAGAGTGATGGTGATGCTGCTGCTGCTGATGATGATGATGATGATGATGAAATTAAAAAGAAACTAAACAGCAAAAGGACAGTAAATAGCGAGACAGAAAATAACCAGAGGAAAATAGCCATCAAGAAAGTAAATAGCCACATAACAGAGTCAACAGCAGAAATGAGCAATAAAGAGTGAGAAAAGACACAGAATATCTTAGGAGACGCTTGGAGGTCGAGACACTTCCCATCGGTAGGTAGGGCGAGCTTGTTGCAGTCAATACTCAATTACCCATCTATTGTGCACTGTGCAGTAGGGAGGGGGAGACAGGAGGAGTGGGGAGGTGGAGGAAGGGAGGAGAGAGAGGGTGGAGGGAGGTATAAAATGAATGGGGTTGGAGGGAGATAGGGGAAAGAGGAAGTGGAGGTGGATAAGGGAGGGAAATAGTGGATGGAGATAGGGATGAGATAAAGTGGAGGAGGCAGGAGAGAGACGGGTGTGGAGGGTGACAGGGAAGAGATGGAGTGGAGGGTTATAGGAGAGGAAAAGGGCGGAGGGAGATAGGAGAGACAGGGGGTGGAAGGAGATGGGGAGAAAGGGTGATGGAGGGAGATATGAGAAAGAGGGAGGTGGAGGAAGATAGGGATGAGGAGAAGTGAAGAGAGACAGAGGTGGGAGGAGGTGGAGGGAGATAGAAAAGGGGTGGGAGTCAGGACAGATTGGGGAAGAATAGGAGTGGGTAGAGATAGGTGAGAGAGGGGGGAGGGAGACAGGGAGAGATGGAGAGGGGGAAGATACGTGAGAGAGGGGGAAGGGAGGAGAGAAAGGGTAGAAGAGGAAGGAAAGAATGGAAGGAGAGACTGCTTGGAGGAAGAGGACGGGAGGGAGGAAATGCAAAATGGAGCTACTGGGAAGATAGGTGAGGGAAGGAGAGAGAGAGAGAGAGAGAGAGAGAGAGAGAGAGAGAGAGTTAAAGATATAGGAGGGAGGACAAGAGAGAGTGGGAGAATTAGGAAGGTGGAAAGGCAAGAGAGTGAACAAGGGAGGAATGGCAGAATAGGGAGGTAAGAGAGTTAGCAGGATTGGGATAGGAGGGAGGGAAGGAAGAAGAATAAACAAGAAGTGGGCAAAAGGAGGAAAGGAGACAGAGACTAGGAAGGAAGGAGGGAAGGGGAGGGGTGAGAGAGAGGGAAAAAGAGACAGTCACGAAGAGAGACGTTGGGGGTAAGAAGGGAAGAGTGGGAGAGAAAGGAGAGGGAAGGGGTTCACGGAGGGATGGATACAGAATGGCAGAGAGGGTGAACTAACAACCAGTCTGTGTAATAGGAAAGCCCACTAAGACCCGGGCTGCTCCGTGCCAATTATCGCGGAACAGCATAACTCCCTGTAATCACCACAGGCTCCGATTTGCTCCATCGACTGTGCTTCACGAACATGTAATTACTTAATCGTTGTGTCAACGATATTTGGAGGAAGGTGTGTGGGGTGTGAAAAGATGTGGAAGAGGGGGAGGGAAGGGAGGTAAAGAATGAAGGAGGGAGGGGCAGGTATGAGGGTGATGGTGTATACAGGAAAACTGTCTCACAAACATGTAATTACTTAATCAGTTTGTCAACGATATGTGGAAGAGGGTGTGTGGGATGAGAAGAGGTGGAAGAGGAAGGGAAGGGCGGTAAAGAATGGAAGGAGGGCATGTATGAGGGAGATGGAATAAAGAGGAATGCAAACAAAGGTATTTTTAAATAGTGTATAAAGGAAATCAAACAGCTCTAAATGGAGTACAAAGGCGGACAGCAAAGCAAAATGAAGCAGCTCTAAAAGGGGTACAAAGGAAAGCAAACAGAAACAATTCTACATGTAGCACGAAAAAGGGCAAACAGAAACAGCTTGAAAAAAAAAAAAAAAAAAAAAAAAACAGAGAAACAGAGCTATAAGTGGAAAATTTTACAAAAACAGACATAGGAATGGGACTATTTGAAAGCTAACAGAAACAGCTCCAAAAAGGTGCAAAGGAAAGCAAGAAAAAAGAATTGCTCTAAAATGGGGTACAAAGGAAAAAAGGTACAAACAGGGTATAGAGGAAACCAAGCAGGAACAGCTCTAGAAGGGGTGCAAAGGAAAACTAACACAAACAGCTCTATATGTGGCATAGAATGAAGCAGAGGTAGCTCATAATGGTGTACAAAAGACAACTAACAAAGACAACTCTAAAACGTGGCACGAAAGAAAAGAAATAACAACACCATTTAGTAAATTCTTGATCGTTTGTCTTAGGGTAGACTGTTACTAGGATATGTACTACATATAATTAAGACCCGTATTCTCGTCAATTTAGGAACCTTTCTAGCACCTATCAGCGTTATATTTGAGATGACGAGGGAAGGGAAAGAGGCTGGAAAAAACGAAAAAATAATGAGGACAAAGAGAAGAAGTGGGAGAGAGAAAGGAGGAGCAAGAGGCTGATGAATATGAAGAGGCGAGGAGGAACGGGGAAAAATGAAAACAGTGAAGGAACTAAGAAGACGAAATGGACAAAATAAAGAATGGCACAGAAACATCCTGATAAAGAACAGAAAAAGGAAGGATTTCTGCCGAGCAGGGGGAGAAGGACGTGATAAAGAATGGAATGAGAGATGCGAGTATGCATAGACAAAGGAACAAGAAAGAGGGAGAAGGAGAAAAAGAATATCAAAGAGAAATTGCAAGAGCGAAAGAGAAAGGAAGATGAAGAGAATATAGAACAGAAAAGAAATGAAGACCTAACAAGAAGTAATTAAAGATGAATGAAAAATGCAAGTATCAATAAGCTGGTAAAGAAGAATAAAAAGATACAGTAAGGACCGGAATAAAGTAAGAAAATAACGAAATTCGGTAAAGAAGAAGACTGTATGAGGACAGGGAAAATAATGGGAAGAGAAGAATACAGGAGAGAGGAGGAAGGGGAAGGAAGAAGAGAAAGGAGGTGGAAGCATAAAGAATGATGGAAGCAGGAAGGGAAGGAGGAGAGAGTAAAACATGATGCAGGAAAGACAGATGAGAGAGCGAGAGAGAGGGGGAGAGAGAGAGAGATAGATAGAGAGAGAGAGAGAGGGATGAAAGGGGATTGCATTTTTTTTTTTTTTTTATGAAAATAAATCAGCTAGAAAACAACAATGGTAAAATAAAAAAAAAAAAAAAAAAAGGCATTGTGCTCGAGAGGGGAAGATGGATAGATTAGTCAAGAAGGGTTACTGGAAACCTATCTTTTTTACTGGGTACAGATGTGGCGACCTTTTCATCCTTCATCTGTGGTGTAAGGCAATACCATAGCTCCAACTACAACGAAAATTGGAGCTGAAACTGAGACGTCCTCTTTTCACTGGTGTCCCGAAAGAGATAAAAAAGGAGCCTCGTCTTAGATCCTATCACTTGATGAATTAAAAACTATGTAAGATGTTATTAAGTTGATTCAGAAAACACCTTACTGGTAATGTCGTTCTGCTATTTCATCCAGAATATGCTCTTGAAATTATGACACCTGGAACATACCATCAAGAAACGGTCATAACAAACGTGCCATCAAGTAACCACGTATACCACCCGAAATGTCATTCAGAATACACCATCCAGAAAATATCGTCTAGAAAATGCCACTCCCAAAATGCCAATCAGAAAACACTGTCCATGTTTCCTCATGTAGAAAGTGCCAATCAGGTCATGTAATGTAGAAGATGCAAGCCAAAAATTACCAGCCCAAAAACTGTATTTTGGAATTAATCATAAAATAATTGCCATCGAAACTACCATCACCAAAAACGTCAAATAAAGTTATCTAGATACATCATCCAAGAATATAACAAAAATAGACTCTCTAAAACATAACATAAAAAATCTACCATCCAAAACACACCCTAAAAATATCCCATCTAGATATGCACAAAATAACGTCGAAAATGCAGTCCAGAATTACCTATCCATTTATACCAGCTAGAATGTACTATCCAAAAACGCATCTCGATATACCAAAATAAATAAAAAATACACCAACCAAAAATGCCTGATGGTTTATTGCTTACAGAAATGTCATCTAAAATATACCATCCAAAAATACCGTCTAAAATATACTATCCAAAAATTCCATCTCGAGTTTACTATCTAAAAATACCATCTAAACTGTATCTTCCAAAAAATGTTATCCAGAAGACGAACATATTCCGTCCTTCCTCCTCCTGTAATATTTCTCCAGACATACTCCTCCTGTCTTCGCACCCCAACCTGAGAAAGAGAGAGAGAGAGAGAGAGAGAGAGAGAGAGAGAGACTACATCCCTCACATTGTTCCCCCTGATCCCCAGAAATTGTTGGAGTCAGGGAAACAATCAAGAATTTCTCTCTTCTCCCGATCCCCTACCACCACCACCACCACCACCACCACTGCCACCACAAGATTCCTTCTCTCTGCGTATCTCTTTCTTCCCTACTTTCCTCCTTCTCGTTCTGTGTGTCTCTCTTTCCTCTCTCCTTTCGTCCCTCTCTCTCTCTCTCCCTCTCTGCCACCCTGTCCCCCTACTTCTTCTCCTTCCCTTCTCCTCTCTCCTCCTCGTCCCTCCTATTCCCTCTCCCTCTCCCCCTCTCTATCTTCATGCCTCCCTCCCCCCACACTTTCTCCTTCTCCCCCCAGTCCCTCTTCCCCATCACACTCTTCCTCCTTCCCCCTTCTCCTCTCCCATTTCCTTTTTAGTACCTCTTCTTGACTCTCCATCTCGCTCTCTCTCTTCCGTTTTCCACCTCTCCCTCACGCAATCACCGCTATCCCCATCCTTCGACTATATTTTTGCTCTTATTTTTATCCTTTCCCATCTCCTTCTGTATCCTACTTTAACCCCCCTTTCCCACTCTTCTTCCTTCTCCGTCTTCCCTCCCTGTCTCTTTCCACCCTCTCTTTCGTTGTCTTTCCCCCTTCCCTCTCTCTCTCTCTCTCTCTCTCTCTCTCTCTCTCTCCCTTCCAGCCCTTACTCTCTCCCTCTCTCTTGCAATCGTCGAAATCTGCAGACGAGACGCTGTGCAGAAATGTTCGAGTCTTCTTCTCCCCTGCCTGCAATCTTGGGGAAGCTGGGGGTGCATCACAAGACCTCCGCCAGTCCCCCTCTCTCTCAGATTATAAATGATGACGAAATTGTGGCACAGCTTGGGAGGAGGGCTGGGTTTTTGGCGGTTTTGGGCATGGTGATGGTGATGATATTGATGATAATGATGATGATGATAATGATGATAACAGTAGGAGACAAGTTCTGAATGATGATGATGATGATGATAACAGTAGGAAACAAATTCTGTATGATGATGATGATGATGATGATGATGATAATGATGATGATAATAGTAGGAGACAAGTTCTGGATGAAGATGAAGATGATGATGATGATGATGATGATATACCGTATTACAGGTACATCGCTTTGCTTGGTGGGGTGATCTTGCTGATAGATAAGAGCGTGACTGCAAATAGCAAAAGAAGTTGAGATGCTGACGATGATGAAAATGATGATGATGCACACACACAGCGCCAATAATAAGAATGAGAGGGTGGAAAAAACAAATGACTTCAACCTGAGAGTATAATGAACGGTATATCCACATACCAGTAATGTATTTTAGTTTCATTATATATTATTGATGAGGCCTCTGAACTCAGGAACTGTCTTGTTATTACATTCTGGATCCAGCCAGATTATTTTATTTAGCCTTAGAAGTAGCTTTCTTACTCGAGGTGTTGAAGTCTATACAAATATTTCTATAACGGTGGTAAATACAGTTAAGTATTCACACAGCTGGTAAGACGAGGGTCAGAGTGGCCACCCTCTACCGTCCCTTGCTATATTTTTCGCTTTCTTTATTCTCGCAATATCATTACGAGTTTATTAAGCCTACAAGAAATTTTACTTGGTGAGCGGGTTACCTTTAGCATCATTAGCTTCTTCACTGCCAAGGTCCTGTACTATACTAAACAGAATAGTCTGGAGGTTGTCAGAATATATCAGCAAAACACGTCATCGGATTGAAGAGTCTAAAATGTGTGGAGTATGCAGAGGCCGGTATTCTTATCTGTTAAGGAAGCTCACTAACACCCTTTCCTAAACGATTTATTTTGTTTATTTACACTTTACCGTCCTTTTCTGTGTAAGACAAATCCTTCCAGTCTCACCGCATTCTGCATGAACAACATACAGTATTATATTAACCAGGAATATCCAATAAATTAGGCGCTAAGGAAAGGGTGTTAGGGAGCTTCCTTGACTGTCGAGAATACAGGCCAGAGTGTTGTGAGCGTCTGGCCAATCTCTGCTATACCACCCTTTCTGGCTTCCCTCTGGGCTGTGTACATGGCCAGATCCTCCCAGCAGTGGAGTCTGGCGGCACGACTGGCAACATTTCGCTCCGGACTTGTCACTTCTTCACCCTTTAAAAAAAAAAAAAAAAAAAAAAAAAAGACTTGGCACCTCGACTCACACTAGGCTGTGAAGATGGTCGTGCCTTCCTTGCAGTGGAGTCTTGAGGCACGACGGACAACATTCCGTTCAGAAGGACTTTTCGCTTCCTCGGCTACGAAGAAAATTAAAATGATACGACACCAATATACTGTACTATTGCGGCCAGGAGTTCTTAGCCACCCTCGTCCAGCCAACCCGTGTATGTGGCAGCGTCGCATTCACAAGCACACAAGTTGCCTTCGATGCATTTCTGTTGAAAAATATTCCTTCAGCTTTGGGCTTGTACTAATGGATAAAGCAATAGTAATATTTACTTTGAAGGCTTGTCCCTGATAACACGAATATATCATACTTATTATTTAACAACTTGTTTCTCGTATAGAGGCAAGCAAGTGACAAATATGTATATTTGGTTCCACTCCACAACTTCCTGTAGATTTGAACCAGCGAACACAGAGTGAACAAGTTCGAAGCATTCATTTGTTACCAGGAGAGAGAGAGAGAGAGAGAGAGAGAGAGAGAGAGAGAGAGAGAGAGAGAGAGAGAGAGAGAGAGAGTAGCGGGTGCCTGTGAATTTTAGAGGAATGAGGTGGAGAAATGAGGTGCTCAACACAGTTACACAGGGATTTTTCCTTTCGTTTCGGTTGGCTTTCTATGCCTAAATGACTAAATGAAGGTAAAATATGAAATATAATAACTGGATGACGAAGTGGTAATAGGTGCTGGCTAATGGTTGTTTGGTCCAAGGTGTGCAGTGGTAAGCCTAATTCCAGGCAACGATCGCTGTTAAAAGTTGGATATTTTAGGTCCCATTTATTGTAAATATCTCCATGTATGCCCCTATGGACCTATTATCACCCCATGAATATTTCTATCAATGGACATTTTCACCAATCGGAGCACAGTCCCCCATGGACCTATTTTCCTTAATGACTTTTTTTTTTTCAAAGACGTCTACTTTTCTACGTAACCTATTTTCCCACGAACTAATTTTCCCCATTGATGTATTTTCTCCCCACGGACCAATTTCTCCGTCGACCTTGAATCTCTCCATGAAAGCAGGTTTCCTACATGGACGTATACCTATGGATGTAATTTTCATAATGAACCTATTTTCCCCATAAACCTGTTATCCGACGTGGTTATATCACCCAATGATGCGTGCAGTTGAAACACAGACCTCTTAACCAACAGACGTATTGCATGATGGACCTGTTGTAACCCATTGGATCTCTACACCTACTTCAGCATGATTCCAGAATAATATCCCCTGTGCACCGATTTTCCCAACTCGGACATTAACTCAAATCACCTAATCCCAGTGGCCTGTTTTCCCACAGTCCGTCCATCCACCTACACACCCACCCATCAACGCACATACCCACAACCTTGCTCAATACAGTGTGTCTCAAAAGTAGGACGACACAAACCCGTCTCTTGCCTTGTCCTACAGGTAGCCCCACCACCCACCCCACTTAAACAATGCACGAACCCCACTCCACCCCACTTAACCAGCACAACAACCCTTTCCTTCCCTCTCGCCCATCCACTTCACCTAATCCGCCTGTGAAACCACCAGCCTACTGTACACTAACCAATCCACCCACCCAGTCACCAACCTACCAACCCGCATACCATGCTCCACAAGTCAGATGACTCTCAATTCAACACAAACACACACACACACACACACACACACACACACACACACACACACACACACACACAGAGGCGGGGTGGATTTCCTTACACGAAAGATGAGTCTTACCGCTTAACTCAGTCTGTCGGTAGAAAATAGTACCGGGTACTCTTTACAGGGAGTTTGCCAGGCCGTAGATAAGAGGCTTCATTCCGGCTACATACACATGATTTTATGCGATATGAGTAAATAACGTGCTCGAGCTAAACAGGGAATTTTTCTTTTGGCTGATGATGAAAGAGTTTATTTATCTCAGGATAACGTCTCGTCGGACAAAATGAAAGATGAGTTTTATTCTGGATAACGCCAGATGACTTTGTCAAATAATTTGGCAGGCAGAGTAACTTCTGTTAAATGCCTTATGTTCGCATTTTTTTTCTCTCTCTGGTGGTTGGCACCTGGAGATTATTGGCAAACTCATGAGTATTTTTCTCATTAACTGGATATCTCTCTCTGGACAGAGAGGCAATTTACTTTCTTAAGCACAGCTTTTTGTTAAATCAACAGCATTTATCTCCTAATTCATTATTCCAACGAAAGCAATCCTATATATATATATATATATATATATATATATATATATATATATATATATATATATCACAAAACAAGGCAAGTTCTAGTGAGTGATGGAAGAAATATTCACACTGTGGCCTGTTTTCAATGGATCACAGGAATCCAGGGTTTCTCATCCCTTGCATTTCCCTGCGCCAGTCTGCCTCCACCTCATTATTCCAAAATTCACAGGCGCCCACCATACACGCTCTCTCTCTCTCTCTCTCTCTCTCTCTCTCTCTCTCTCTCTCTCTCTCTCTCTCTCTCTCTCTCTCTCTCTCTCTCTCTCTCCTGGTAACAAATTAATGTTTCGAACTTGTTCACTCTGTGTTCGCTGGTTCAAATCTACAGGAAGTCGTGGAGTGGAACCAAATATACATATTTGTCACTTGCTTGGCTCTATACGAGAAACAAGTTATTAAATAATCAGTATGATATATTCGTGTTATCAGAGTCAAGCCTTCAAAGTAAATATTACTATTGCTTTATCCATTAGTACAAGCCCAAAGCTGAAGGAATATTTTTCGACACAAATGCATCGAAGGCAACTTGTGTGCTTGTGAATGCGACGCTGCCACATACACGGGTTGGCTGGACGAGGGTGGCTAAGAACTCCTGGCCGCAATAGTACATACGCACTTACTCATATTTCGGATCGAAGGTAGGTGCTGTGTAAAACCAGATTTATACTGTCTATGCTGTTCAGATGAACATAAAGAAGAACAAACAGCAATTAAACTATTACGTCTCTCTCTCTCTCTCTCTCTCTCTCTCTCTCTCTCTCTCTCTCTCTCTCTCTTTCTCTATGCATGTATATATATATATATATATATATATATATATATATATATATATATATATATATATATTCTCGTCGATTAAGGAGGCTCCCTAACACCTCCTCCTTAGCAATTTATTTATGAATACGAATGGCTAATATCGTTTTGTAAGTTATTTATGCGGAACATGGTGATATGAAAGTGCTCTGAGTAACTTAGAAGAGGACAGCCAGGTGTACTTAACAAATAATTCGTTTGGGAAGACGTGTTAGGGAGCCTCCTTAATCCACGGGAACACGGGCTATAGTCTTCATCAACCCCTCCCATACCGGCGATTTAACCTAAGCTTTCTTAATTGTCTGGAAGTAGCAAGAACGAAAATACTAAAAAGCGTATCCATATATAAAGGCTAGAGATACACCAACTTTGAATACATTACAAGGATTTTTTGTGTGCTTCGGGTTTATATTCTGCATTATTTTGTATTTGTAATCTGGAGGATAAGTACATCTTGTAATGTAGCTATTTGATTTGTATTTGAATGATATTTGTATTTTTATATTTTCTCTCTTTCACTTTTTTCATCGTTTCTTTTGTTCTTTCTTCCTCTTCTTCTCTTTCATTCTCTATCTTTCATTCTTTCTTTCCTTTACTTTATTAGTTTGTATTCTGCCCCTCACTGGCTCCATCACAGGCGCCTGGGCGAGTCACTTCAAATTCCGGGAAGTGTTCCGACAAAGGGGAGAATCTCAAAGGCGGAGCTAAGATTGTCGTGTTCATATCCCCGCTGCTGCCTGTCATAAGAGGGGCTTTGTGCTCTGCCTCTGATAAAATAGAATCCTTTAAAATTTAATATATTTCTGTGATCTGACGGTAGATTAAATTTTCCTGAGTAGGGACTATGTTGTTAAGCGATTTCCTCTTTGGTTACTTTTTCCTTTATTCGAGAAAGAAAATTGATATACGAGTATAATATTTTTTTATGAGGGTTATCTAGGCATTTAGTCATATTTTGCTGAGTCCAAGTCTTCCCGTAGAATATGAGTTGATTGACAGTGTATCCAGGTCTCCAGTTTTACTGCTGAGTGAAGAGAAACAAAGGTGACGCAGACACTTACTGGGCTAAAGTGGTCCCCAGTAATGATAATAATAAGAAGAATAGAAAGAAGAAGAAAAAGAAAAATTGAAATAGTAATAATAATAATAATAATAATAATAATAATAATAATAATAATAATAATAATAATAAAAATCACGGTAGGAGTAAGAAATGAAAAATAAATAATGATAAAAGACTTCACTGCATGGAAAAGGAGGGTTCAGTTCCAATACCCAGAATGACCCACAGTGCAGTTACCGGGCCTCGTTAGAACTTGCGGAACTGTTGAACCCTCACCATCCCCAACCCCACCTCATTCCTCACCCCCCACTCCTTCCCCATCCCACCAACCACATCTCTTTCCCTACCCCTCCATCCCCAACCAAACCCCTATCACCAGTACACACATCTGTATCTTTCCCCCACCAACCCACTCCCCCCCGTTTCCCCACTACCCACACATCCACGCCTTTCCCCCAACAAACCATCCCCACCACCTCCATCCCCATACCCATCCCCACCCCCACACCCACCCCCAACCCCATTCCCCTACAGCCCCTACCCCTACCATTCAAACATTCCTGCCTTTCCCCCACCAACCCACCCCCTCTATTTTCCCCACCCCCCATCCACACCCCTCTTCCCCACCACCCCAACCATCTCACCCTCACCCCTCTCCCCCACCACCCCAACCATCCCACCCTCACCCCTTTCCCCCATCACCCCAACCATCCCACCCTCACCCTTCTCCTCCATCACCCCAACCATCCCACCCTCACCCTTCACCCCCACCGCCCCAACCGTCCAACCCTCACCCCTCTCCCCCATCACCCCAACCATCCCACTCACACCCCTCTTAGCGCCTGACGTTAACGATAAGCCCGTCCAATTGGCTGTCTGACGAGGGTGACGAGGGAGGGGGAGGGGGAGACGTTATCAAGACGCTGAGTGCCTGCATCTCTCTCTCTCTCTCTCTCTCTCTCTCTCTCTCTCTCTCTCTCTCTCTCTCGTGTGTGTGTGTGTGTGTGTGTGTGTGTGTGTGTGTGTGTGTGTGTGTGGTTCATTGGGGACGAGATGCTAATTATGATAGTCTCTGTCACCTTCGTTTTCTTCATCGTCAGGTACAGTGGAGTTAATCCTGTCCCTAGGGTCACCTGATCCTTTTTTCTAATTAATTTCCCACGCTTGCTGACCTTATCTTGGCATCACACACACACACACACACACACACACACACACACACACACACACACACACACACACACACACACACACACACACACAAAAACACACACACACACACACACACACACACACACACACACACACACACACACACACTCGTCAAACTGCACAAAACATTGGATACTGGTTACTTCCCTAGCGTTACGAAATGCAGTTAGATTGAGCTTGTTATTGTTCATGTTCCGTTTGCAAAATGATCTTGTCAGTGATACGCCAGAATCATCGTGTTCCCCCTTTATTTTTGCATTGTTCGGTGGGGAGAAAAAACCTGGAACATAAAGGGCAACCGCACTGCTAGATAAGATAACGCTATCACCATCATCTACAAAAGATATTTACCTTTGCCATAGACCGATCGAAAAATATATGTGCATTATAACCTGGCTTACCCCCGAGAGAGAGAGAGAGAGAGAGAGAGAGAATCACACAGACGTTACGGTCCTTTGTACGAGCCCTGGTCTTAACAATAAAATTACATCTATCCATCTATCTATCTATAGCCAGACACCATAATCCAGTAAGGGATACTCGTTTGTCTTTGAGTTGGTTGTCTTACGGGGAAGGGCACTAACGTTCCGCCAACCCGCTTACTGGCAGTTAGGGAACACGTATACTGTAAGTTGATTAAATGGTTACCACCCAACAATGTAAATAATTTCCTGGCTTACAGGAAACCACTTGGCTTGTCACTCAATGTAAAGCCACCTGAAAAGTAAAGAGAAGTAATCAAAAGTGACAGGAAAGATGGGAGAAATAGGGAAAGAGGGGGCAGACACAGAAAGAAATGATAAAGGTGAAGTAAGAAGTGGGCAGCACTACATCAAGTGAATAGTGCTGCCTACATCCTCCTTCACTTTTATCACATTTTTTCTGTGTCGACAACCTGTAATTATATAAGCTGAAGGACAGGGTACCAAAGCAGGACTCTTTCTTCCACTGTCCAGACATTTGACAATTAGGAGTATTAGAAAATAAGTAAAAGAAACATTATGTAAAACTAAAACTCTGGAGGGTTTTTCAGGAGTGCAAGAGAGTAGGTGCTAATCCTAATTTAAAGGTAATATCATTAATTATGTCTGTATACAGTATATCGTTGATTTTATATGCATGTTCATCTGTAAGCGTACGTACTGTACAGGCTACATACGATTATATGTAGACATACTGGTACATATCGGTATACATACTACATAAACACTCGCTTAAGCTTTGCAGGCTATGAAAGATATGATAAACTAAGTATATTCTGCTAGATCTTGAGAGCAATTTAACAAAATCATTCATTTAGTTTTGCTCGAAGATTTCGTTGAGGAAGTACCGCTTATGAATGCGTGACATGAATCCACCGGAGAAGGTTTAGGCCGTCTTATGCTCAAAGTTGTTCACCAGGTAAGATCTAATGTCTTCACAGGTGCTGCAAGACACTTTCCTTCAACATACCTGTGCTGGTGAAAAGAATAGATGACTTCAAAGAGTTTTGCCTATTTACCCACAATTTAGTTTGTATGTAGGTACGTGGTAGTGGTTAAAATTACTGAGAGAGAGAGAGAGAGAGAGAGAGAGAGAGAGAGAGAGAGAGAGAGAAAGAGAGAGAGAGAGAGTACTGAATAATATATTAATTCACCGCTCCCAGCACAGCACGTTATAATAAGAAAACTTCGAGTTCGTCTGATACATAAACATGGCTTCCTCTGTCAAGCAACTGAGACGAAGTATTAAGCGGCCTCAAAGACACACACAAAACCCACGTCAAGAAATTTTTAGCATGCACGTCTCTCTCTCTCTCTCTCTCTCTCTCTCTCCCTCCCTCTCTCTAATATTTTTCCACCTTTGTCTCCTGTGCTCTCTCACGTTGTTAACTCCTGATAAAATGTTCTCTCTCTCTCTCTCTCTCTCTCTCTCTCTCTCTCTCTCTCTCTCTCTCTCTCTCTCTCTCTCTCTCTCTCTCTCTCTTACAAGAACGAGACTGAATGGTGAGATCAAAGTGAGCAGTTTTGCGACGGTGCATATTAATCAGAGGACGAACACAGAGTCACCTTCCACTTGGCTGGAATTCACAAGGGTGCCCTCCTTCATCCCTCCCTCTTCCCTGCTTCACCTCCCTCCTTCGGTCCCCTCTTCCCCTCCCTCCACCAGCCCTTCTTTTCCTCCCCGTCCGCTCTTCGGCTCCCTCCTTCAGCCCTTCTTCCCCTCCTCTTCCCCCATCACCTTTTTCCAGTTCCTTCCTCTCGCTTCCTTTCCCCCTTTTCCACCCCCTTTCTTCCCTCTTCCCCATTTCACCTCCCTCCTCCAGTTCCATTTGTCCCTCTTTATCCTCCTCCACCCTCCTTTCTTACCCCGTTCCCCCCTTCATCTCCCCCAACCAGCCTCCTCTCACCCCCCTCCTGAACCTCCTTCAACCCGTCTACTGCCTCGGGTCCGGACGCAGACTTCATGCATCTTTTCTGAAGCACATTAGAAACACAAAGCATGAATTCGCCACAGCCTTGGGAGATCCCTGTCTGCTTTGCCTTCCTCTGCCCCCTCACTCCTTCCTCCAGCCCACCCATGCATTAGCTGGAAATTTTGCCGACGAGAATATTTACATTTAATCTCTTTTCGCCGCGCACTACAGCCTGCCCGGATGAAAGTGATAAGAAATGCCGCCTTCACGTCTGCTCTCTCCGTATCGTTCTCAGTTTTACTCCACCCACCGCCTTTTTTAAACACTATCAGGCTCCTGTGATCCACTATCAGCAGAGTAAAGTCGCATGGCATTAGCTGGATTAAATACTAGAGCTGTCCCGACCGTGCCAGAGTTAATGGTTACAGTACTATCACACTCACGTGTGTGTGTGTGTATATATATATATATATATATATGATCGGTCTTTAATAATATCACTTCTTTGAAAGAAAGTTATTCATGTCTCACTATCAACAGACTGCATGAACAAAAACCTATACGGAAATGCCGCCTTCGTGTCTGCTCTCCCTCTATATATCTTGCCCAGTTTTACTCCATCCCGCATCTTCCTGCCTTCTTCCTTCGTTTGTCTGCCCTGACCTGGGATGGGTGATATGGTCTTTGGAGCCGTGTTCTCGTGAGCTTACCAGCTTTAGTTCCCTTTCCATACCAATCACGAGACAACGTCAGAGCCTCTCCCCTTAGTATGATTGTAGAGGGTGAGTGTTGCTTTGTCTGAGTGTTCTCTGTTGTTTCTTTTAAACTTGCTATCTTCAGGCAGTTTAATTCAACTAAGGATAAACTTTTCGAAACAGAGACGTTAGACAGACTTGAACTTTTTCTTTACCGTCGTGCCGTCTAAAACTAAACCGTCCGGCAATAACAACACTAAACTGGGTCAATATGCCATAGGAAAGGGCAAGAGTAAAGTAAATAAGATCGTCATAGGATGCAATGACTGACCCCTCCACACTGATAACATATATTTCATTTTATTCTTGCTACTTTTCAACCATTTCATTCAGTTCAGGTGATACGAGCTTAACTGGAGGGGTTCAGTATAACCGCCGTCATTATCCTTTACTGCTATAAATGATAAGATGAACAAAAAACTTCTAGCAGTGAATTGATTTAAATGGAAAGAATATGCCATCCTACGACCTTACCCCCGGGGAACACAGTGAAGAAGACAGGGAAGCGTGTGGGAGGGCTGGAGAAAGCTGGTTTATTCTCTAAGTTAATAGCAAGTATAAAATATAATAGCTGAAAATGCATCATTTCTGGTTTGTTCTTGCAGTTGGGCTGGCGAGTTGTAATATCTTTGAGGAGACCTTTTTATACCGTCCCTTGCGAAGCCAGAGATGGTGTTATGTTTTGATTTCGCGCGCGTGTGTGTGTGTGTGTGTGTGTGTGTGTGTGTGTGTGTGTGTGTGTGTGTGTGTGTGTGTGTGTGTGTGTGTGTGTGTGTGTGTGTGTGTGTGTGTTTTGACAAATTAACCCTAATATTTTTTTATCCAGTCTGAATGAAACATTATGGAAGACTTAAGAGTCAGCCAATTAGTAAACCTCCGTACTGCATTTTAGAACAATGGGCCGAAAGTCAAGGTCACGCAACTACTTCAATTTTTTATCTAGCAGTGTTTATTATTTTTCATCTAGTTTGAACCAAAATTGTTGGAAGGGTTTCGGGTAAAGTAAGAATTATGGGATTCGACTTGAGACCGGTCAGTTGAAGGTCTGGGTCATAAGGAAAAGTCAAAGTCTGACCCGTGTGTGTTGGTGTGTGTGTGCAAATTAACTAAACATTTTTATCTGATTTGGATCAGACTTGTTGGATAGGTTCAGCGTCATCAAAGAGCTTTATCCATTCTTTTATAGTACAATAGGTCAAAGGTCAAGGACGCATGACAAAGTCAACTTAGAGTTTTTATATGGTTCAAACCAAATTTTATGGAATGGTTCAGGTTAACGCAAGGATGACTATATATTATTTTGAAAAAAAGAATCAGTCAGGTCAAAGTCACAGAGTAAGATCAAAGGTCAAGGTCACTAGGCAAAGTAAGCTTAATTTTTATCTGATGTGAACCAAATTTGGTAAAAGTGTTAAGGGTTAGGCAAGAAGGGAGTAAATAGATTTTGAGAGTAATTAGGTAAAGGTTAAGGTCGCAGGGCAAAATATAATATTCGCTTCGTAGACCAGTTGGTAGACGGACGCGTTGCACTGTTATTACTGTTGTTTCGTCTTATTATTATTTTAATGAAGCAACTACATCTAACCTCCAGTTCGATCGCTCTCCTCTGTATTAAAGAAAATCGTCGGCAGGCGTTAGAAGTATAGTTAAAAATGGACGTCCCCGGATGGAAGAAGTTAAGGTCAGAGTAGCAACAATAGGAGGGGGAGAGGGAGAGAGAAGGGGAGTGAGAAGGAGAAGGGAAAAGGGGAAGAGGGGAGGCGTACGTGTGGGGCGGGTGGACATGGTGGCGTAATCTAAAGGGTAAACAGGACACATTTGCTCTGGCCTCCCTGATCACATGCCAGGGGATGACGACGCTGAGGCCCCCGAGCTGAAACATAACATCCATGCCATATTTAACTTAGAAATAAAACTGAATTTCCAAGCTACAGGCTAAAGCATAACTTCCACATATTCCAAAGTAACATATAGCATTCATTTCCTTGACTAAAATATACCTTCCATGAATTCCAAACCAAAATATTGCATTCATTTCCCTGACTAAAACACAACTTCCATTCCGAGCACTAAAGCATGATTTCCATAAATTCCGGACTAAAACAAAACTTCCATGTATCCCCATCTAAGACAATAAACATATCTAGAACTAAAACTTGGCTTCCATAGCTTGGCCTGAAACATAAGTCCTCTGATTTCTGGAATAAGCCGTCGGATTTCTAGCATAAATAACTAATTTTGGGTATAAAGATTTCTGATTTCTGATAAAAAGCCCCTCTGATTCTTTTTTATATGGATGTATTCTGATTTCCCATGAGACGATCTGGGTTTCTTTGTAAACTTCTTCCGGTTTCTTATTAAATGTGCTTCTGGTTTGTAATAGAGATCTTCTGATTTCTCTACGTTTGTCTCTGAGTCTGTTGGTTATCATAGTTTCCTTGCTTTAGAACGATATAAGTGCTAGGAACTGACGACTTTACGTGGTGGCACCAGTACGAGCCCGGTGGCTCCATTACCCGGTTATACAAACGTCCTTCAACTCACTCCCTGTGGTGCATTTGAGGAAAAGAGCGTCTTCAGCCTGCAGTCCACCAGGTTCACGTCCAACTAAACTTGGGGCCACAACAACAACAAATATGCACAGACCCTTCCCCATCCTCCCATCTGTCTCACATTGGCATAAATACATTATACTTTTTTCACCGTAATTTGGACCAGAGTTCTTTTTGCATGTAGGTCAATGGCGGAATAAGACAACACTTCTTAGCGACTCTTATTTGTTGTTGTTGTTCTTATTAATACAACTCAGCATCCAATGTGAAGAGATGGCAATTTTAGGCTAAGCTAAAACGGAAAAAGCATTTGGTGGACTGGCCAGTGAGAAGAGGACGCCCAATATAAGGACAGGAAAAGAAGAAAAGACGACCAGAGAGAGTTGGACAGAGGAAGAAAAGAATCCACCGATCTCAAATTCACTGTCAACCGCTCATCCTCGACAAATGTGGCGGCCTTTTATCCGTGACCGATTTGACCGAATTTCGCCCAAAAGGAAGGGATGTGTGAGGGGCAGAGGGAGTCTGAGAAAGACTCGTTTTATCTGATACACGGCATAAGACGGCCTTTTCGTTTTCTTTGAGGTATTGTAGAATTATCCCTTTTGATTCTTTCAGTCCAAGGACGTCTTTTATGTCTTTCTTCCTACACCTGTAATCTGTTCGCTCTACTTAGCCTACATGAAAATTTACTTTTCTCCACTTGTATTTCTGAGCTGATATAACAGATCAGAACTCGATTATGATGATGATCACGAACTACTATGGAAAAAATGCAGAGCCGTCATACTGTCTCATTCTGCCTTCAGGCAAAGGAAAAAAAGCTATCGTAGGTCGAAAGTCTTCGCCTAGTTAAAGTGAATGAACTATAGGAGCTTAAGACACACGTCTAATAATGAAGATGATTCTAGGAATGGTCTCCCATTGTCTGAATAAAATCGTCAGGCAATAGTGAGAATGAGATAAGAACGTTATTATACTGAATGGATTCATGCGTACGTGGGAATTATGCAGGAAATGAAATTCCTGAAAATTTTCCCTATATACTGTATATCAGTGATCAGAACAACATATTGGAGGACAGAGTGGTGTGCTGGTGATTGTGGTCGCATGGTCGATCCTGGCTGTTACAGAGAATTGTTCATTGATTTCAGTTCATTATCACCGTGTTCACTTCTCTTCCCTATGGCCCCACAGGTAAGTCATAATAACACCTCCATTATTATCACAGCATTAGATGTGAATGTGATAGCAATACTGTATCAGACGGGAGATGGTTGGTATTAATGCTCTAAGTGCCTTGGTGACGTAAGAGGGCTGTTGAGGATCATCCCTTCTGTTAGTGTGTCGTAGATGGACTGTATCTCGAAATCAGTCATTGTACTTTTTTTATTTTTTCCACTCTAGCAACAGACTTTACTGCTCGTTCCCTGAGGCCGGGCAGTTATTCAGCGTCCCACCTTTTTCTGCTAATACACAACTTCCATATTGACAACACATTAAGAACTATCCCATTCAATACTGATGTGCTGGCATTCGCAATAGATTCTTCTTCTTTTTTTTTTTTTTAAATAAAACGTCCGTGGATATTGTGAAAGAACAGCAAAGACTAATTTAACGCACTTTATCCAACTTCTCTTTGCCCTAGTGTGGGATAGAAATCACGTCGTTTCAGACAACAGTGTCGGATACATGAAAAACATAATCGTGAAGGTTTGTTTGTAACGAATTAGTAAACGAAATACTGTACATGTTTCAATTGTAGCGCCATAACATTTCATTTAACGTACGATGCTCTCCAAAAAATGTTTACAAGGCATGTTGACCTACTGTGTTTTAAATCCATCTTGTTTTGTATGATGTGAATATGAATCAGTGTTGGCCCATATCATACACAGCTGGACATTTTTTCGTTCAGCAAATATTTGTAGTGCAAAATTATGGATCAAAAATTGTTGGTGATTTCTCTCATACTCACTTTCCTTTCGTATGATTTATATTTCCAGCATTTAAAACCTGTGGCGTGCCCTCCCAGCCTATACCCTTCTTACTCAAACTTGGCCCAGATTTTCCCCCTTTTCCACCTTATTTCACGTAGATTAGAGGTAGAGAAAGACACCATCCTTTACATTGCCTTTCTTCGTGACTGGGACTGTATTCTAGTGTTAATCTTCTGTTATAAATCAATATTCAAGACGGAGAGGTGGCGATTTTCTGCCAAGTTTGAGCAGTAGAGTATGTTTTCATCTGACAGATATCCCTAACCCTTTTCAGGTCAGTTAATGACCATGAGTCGTCAGACAGGAGGGTTAATTTGACTAATAACCGAGGAGAATCATTCCTGCTTCATCACTGAGGTTCACTTAATTTCATGCACCCACGACTTAGTATTTGTTATGGGAGCGGCCTACTACCGTCAGATGAAAACAGAAGAACTATTGTTAGAGTGTTCAGTATGATGACAATATTCGAAGATGGCTGTGGTATACCCGGAATAATACTAGGCCGACAACCAGGGGTCGATTATTGGGCTGGAACCTGTGTTGCAGAAATCAAAAGTCCTTTTTTACCAAAAATTGGAAAACCATTATATCTGAAATGAGAACTTTTTATTAAAATTTAGACAGTCTTAACAGAATACAAGTAGGTTTCCATTTTTTTCATCTGTTTCCATCAAATACAGAACAAACCAATCAATCAGCCAATCAAGAAATAAATACATAAATATATAGATAAATAATCTGTGTGGAGGGGCCAGCGATGTCCTTATTTCCATCTACCTTTGCCAGAATATCACAGTCTTCCTCTCTTCGCTTCACCATTTACCCAGGGCGGAAACCACGGCCATTTTGCCTAATACTCTTACTACAGTACATTATGCTCTCAGTTTGGGGCTCATTTCCCACAAAATTTTCGCACGGAAGCACTTCAAAGCTATGGGGAGAGAGCAGCGGTGTTTTTGCAGGCTAGAGTGTATAAAAGGGTCTGTGAAAGAGTGAGTGCAAGGGATGGGTGAAGGGATGGATAAAGAGTGGGTGAAGGGTGGGTGAAGGGGTGAATGGGTAGAGGAGAAGTAATTGGAAAGTTTACTGCGGTTGCTGTTTGGAGGGGACAAAAAGTGGGTTAACGGAGTGTTTACAGTATTTTTTGCACTTTAACTTAGCCTTAAATTGCGTTATCTCCAAGCAGATGTGAAACAATAGATTAACAACAGACAATAATCCTAGTCACGAAAAAGCCTAAGGAATAGGTGAAGCGTAGCTGCCTTTTCCTGTTCTGCCATCGAATTACGTGAAATAAGCTGTGAAAGGACAAAAATCTTAGACAGACGAAGATGAAAGAGCTATAGGTTGTTTCTTTAATGGGCTGAATGAAATCGTCTGACGGTAGCAAAAATAAAAATAGTCCTAAATATCTTACCTGTGGTGGATAAAAGCCGCCTTCGTGCTGTGGGTCTTATGACATTTAATTGCTGTCGTGCACATGGAAATTCTGTTCTAACTAGCAACAAACAATACTATTCAGCTGACGAAAATTCATACAAGTGGAAGGATACAGAATAGAGCAAAAGTGAGATGAAGCAAGCGAAAATAGTGGCTAAGAAAATTTGATTAAGTAAAAAGCACATTTGGATAATAAAGTTCATGCAAGAGCAGAAATACTAGAATGTTTTAAAGAAGGGGCAGAAGTGAGTAAAAGGAGAAGAAAAAAGGAGTAAAATTACGAAGAGAATTAAGAAAGGCGTATAAGTTAGCCAAGAAAGGAGCTACAGTGGGGCAAGGAAGAAGTTTTAGTGAATCAAGAAAGCTGCAGAAGTGAATAAATTCTTTGAAACACGCGCTAAAATCATAAATGAATTAAGGAAACAACCAAAGCGACAAAAGAGAGCAGCAGAGAAGGGCTGAAAATCTGACTTGTATTAAGGGAACAGCGGAAGTGAGTCGAGGAAGCCGTAGAGGTGAGAAAAGCAGAGAGTAAAAATGGGTAACATATCAGAAGTAATTCAAGATATATGTATCTCTGAGTTAAAGGAGCAATACTTAGCTAACATTCTGAAGTGGATTAAGGAAGCAGTGAAAGTCTGAAAATAAAAGAGGAGAAAAACAGCTCAAAATCTGAAATGTATTGCAGAAGCTATACCAATAGGTGATGGAAGATGGAAAAATGGACTTATTATCTGAAGTGAAATAAAGAAGCAATAGAAATAAGTAAAGGGAGGAGAAAGATAGGCTACATATTTAAAGTAAGTTAAGGAAAAAAAATAGCTGGAAAAAGGAAGGAGCAAAAGCAGGTTAAGAATCTGAAGTGCATTATGGAAACAACAGAAGTGCCTCGAGGAAGCAGAGGAAGTAAGGGAAGTGCTGTGATGGGAGACGAGGAGTGCCAGAAGAGGGAGAGTGTCAGAATGGAGAGTGCCAGAGGAGGAAGAGTAAGGAGTGTCAGAAAGGAGTGTGTCAGAAAGGAGTGTGTCAGAAAGGAGTGTGTCAGAAAGGAGTGTGTCAGAATTGAGTGTCAGAATTGAGTGTGTCAGATTTGAGTGTGTCAGAATTGAGTGTGTCAGAATGGACAGTGCCAGAATGGAAAGTGTCAGAATGAAGATTATCAGAGGAGAAGTATCAGAATGGAGACTACCAGAGGAGGGAGAGTGTCAGAATGGAGAGTGCCAGAGGAGGAAGAGTGTCAGAAGGGAGAGTGCCAGAGGAGGGAGAGTGTCAGAATGGAGAGTGCCAGAGGAGGAAGAGTGTCAGAAGGGAGAGTGCCTGAAAGAAGAGTGTCATAATCTTGAAATTTCTGCCAGAAATGGAGAGACATGGAAAAACAGCCCCCAAGATTAGGTTCGTCAAACTTTCGATTAGCTTTATTTTTGGATCCTCTTGTTTTCCATATTACCTGGGAATGTAGGTCAGGATGATGATGATGACGATGATGATGAAGATGATGATGATGATGATGATGATGATGATGATGATGATGATGATGATGATGATGGGGTATATTCATTTTTATTTCCCCTCAGCCATATTATTAACTTGTCTCTACCAGTCACACTAAGACCAACCTCCAGATTTGTAAAGCTGACTAATTAACACAAAGCCTAAGTACGTACATTTTCATTATATCCTTGGTATCTCTTTACGATTTTATTTAGCTTAGATGTAGCGTAATTTTATACTTTACTTTAACATCACCATTACGCGGGGTTCTCTTTCGTTGAATATAACAGGCTGGCTGAGGCAAGAAAATAATATCTGCTACTTAATCAGGCCAAAGGGAAGAAGAAGAAGAAGAAGCAGAAAAAACAGGATTAATGATCATCGACTACACGAGGGTCATTAAAACAAATAATCAACTTTTGCTAAATGTCAATGCTATCCCCCTAACCAGACCACTACCCGCCATCGTCCAGTTTATACTCCTGTTCTCTATTTCATAGTTAACTACCAACAAAAATAGTTAAATACAATCGCTTTGGGCGTTGGGTAGAACCGGACTGCGTAGAACAACAGACCAATTTTGGCTAATGAAAATTAAATATTATTGATTAACACTCTCAGACTCTTAGGAATCACCCTCAGATGAATAAAATTATATGGTGCTAATCGAGACCGAATAATAGAGTTGTCTCCATCAAAAGAGAGTTAAATATCACTAGGGGAAGCTCTGTTAAGCCGATTGAAATAGTACTACAACCAGAAGACGTTATTAAGATCTGGAGAGACTTTTCATACTGGGAGAGTTAGATACAGCCTTCATTAACCAGTTTACTAGCAGAGTTGTCATAGGCTGAACAAAATCCTCTGGAGTAAGCAAGATCAGAAGTAGAAATTGAGTCCTTGTTTTCATGGGATTTTTCTTTTATGTGGCCCCATCTGAATGTGAACCCAGTGGACTGAGGGCTGAAACTGTTCCCAACTTGCTGCCCACCATCTTCGTTTTGGGATGACAGGAGGAACGTTTGCATTACCGGGCAGCTCCACCACCCGGCTATATCGGTGCCACTACATGAAGGCATCCCTCTCCGAGTTGGATGGGGTTAGCCTGAAAAATAAAAGAATTGAATATGGTCGCTTTTTCGGGCAGAGTGCATGCAACAACATACCACTTTTGGCTAATGAAATAATCTTGATTAACCGGGAAGGTTGTGCAATTTTTAGGCCAGCTTTTCGGTGCGGAGGCAAAAATTTAACTAGATTGCTGATGAATGTTGTATGAAAACGTTTTTATTTTGGGCCCAGTTTCCTCCACCTTGTTTTCAAAAGAGTAGTAAATAAAGAGCCTACATATATGTGTTTGTTGGTGTTATTTTCATGTACGCCGTTCCTAACTGCAGATTAAATCCTTCACAAGGAGACATCTCCCTTTTACAGAAGAAATTTGTTTGGCGATAGAATGAATACAGAAAAAGAAAAATGCACCAAAAGAGTAACTAAAGATAAATGCCAATCTTCTCGATCTGAGGCGTCTTTTAAAGGCTATGTTAGATAATCCTAATAGTCAAACGCTGTAATAATTGTGTCCAGTGACGCTGTCTCTGCTATTGGCACACCTAGAAATTACATACAGTTTAACACAACTCGAGTTTGATCAAATAAAAAAAAAAATCGTACCAGTTAAAGGGAAAAAGAGAGTATAATGGATGTTAAAAGAACTGGTAAATGATTGGGGAAGGCATGTACGAGAAAGGATTTTTTGTTTTTTTATGTATGTAATTTTACCCTAGGTACGTTACGTAAAATGAACTCGTGCACATAAAATCATGAAAGTAAAGAGAACACACGCACGTACATAGAGACTTGAGACCTCGTGCATGTAACATATTATCTCATGTCAGTAAAGTGAACCCATGCATGGAGGAAATCATGCTTTTATACCAAAATCATCCACATGAAGAGAAACCATGCATGTGAAGAGAACTTAGGCATAATTGGGATTTAGAGAGAATTCATGCACGGAATATCATGCTAGTGATTTCACTCAGACAGTTTCAGCACGAACATATTTACACACAAAAATATCATGCATCAATAGAGAAACCTTGAATGAAAACAAACTGATGCACGTTAAGGAAATCATGCGTATAACAGGACAGCATGCCATTAAAGGGAATCCATGCATATAACAGGAATGACAGGAAACCATGCACGGACTGGAATTCATACACATACAGAGAATCCATACAAATCATTCACGTAAAAGAAAATCAAGCAACTGTAGAGCTTAATAAGTGCAACAGGAATTCATGCACATATAGAGGTTCCAAACACATAACAGTAAATAATGCACGTAAGGAAATCATACTCATGCAGGGAGTCCATGCACGTAACAACAAATCGTGCACGCCAAAAGGATACTCATGCTTTGGGGATAAAAATTTGTGCCCTGAGAATGAACCAGTTTCATGCAGAGAAACCAGGAATATTCTCCATGGCTTGCAAGGAGAACAATGAATTTTCTGTCTACCTGTCTGCCTGTCTTTATATCTATATATTTCTATTTATCTATCTTTTTATCTCTACATATTTATCCATATTTATCTATCATTCTTACTTTCTATATCTATCTATATATCAATCGCTCTTTGTCTGTTTATCTGCCTATCAATCTATCTATCTATCCATCTGTCTATCTATCTATCTATCCATCCACTTATCTATCTGTCAAACTATCTATCCATCTATCTAAAACCAGACTCCTTAATCCCGCAAGTGGTGGTCATAAAGAATTCTCCTCCATTTTGCCTTGTCCTCGACCATTTGGCTCTCCTCCCTCTAACATAAGATCACCTTTCATCTTAGTCAAGTCTCAAAACTAATGAGTGGGTGAAAGCTAGATTCAGTCCTTACCATTTCGAGAAATCTCTTCTGAACTGAAAAAAAAAAAAAAAATCTTCTGAACGTAGGAATAATGAAATGCAGGTATAAAATCATCTCAAGTTAAAAATAATGAAATGAAAAACAAGTCATCTAATTACAAACGTTAAGGGATAAAATAATACACTTTTAACCCTCTGACTTTTAGGTTTCCTCTTGACTGAGGAAAATCGTCTGGTATTAACCTAACTGTTACTGCAAGGTTAACCAGTAGCATGGAAAATACACAATTACGTGAAAGGACAGACCAACAAGGAAGAAAGTGAAGCAGCATTGCGGTGTTGATGTGGATGTGATGGAAAGCAATGGGAGAATAACCTCAAGCTGGCCATGTGGAGAGATAGGGAGAATGAGAGACTGACTAGAAGAGTGTATGTGAGTGGAGTGGAGAGGAAGAGGGAAAGGTGGACGCCTGCGATAAGATCGGGGGCTAAGGTGGAGAGGATTATGAGTGAGAGGTGTGAGTTGGAGAGAGTGCAGCCTGATGGTGGAGGACAGAATTGCTTGGAGGCAATTCCCTTTTCGTTACCCCTTCTGGGATTAAGGCGTCCGGGTATAAATGGACAGGCAGGCGGAGAGAATTACCTAGATCTCTCTCTCTCTCTCTCTCTCTCTCTCTCTTAAGAATTTCTCTCAGTCTCTCTCTCTCTTAAGAATTTCTCTCAGTCTCTCTCTTTCTCTCTCTCTCTCTCTCTCTCTTAAGAATTTCTCTCAGTCTCTCTCTCTCTCTCTCTCTCTCTCTCTCTCTCTCTCTCTCTCTCTTAAGAATTTCTCTCAGTCACTCTCTCTCTCTCTCTCTCTCTCTCTCTCTCTCTCTCTTAAGAATTTCTCTCAGTCTCTCTCTCTCTCTCTCTCTTAAGAATTTCTCTCAGTCTCTCTCTCTCTCTCTCTCTCTCTCTCTCTCTCTCTCTCTCTCTCTCTCTCTCTCTCTCTCTCTCTCTCTCTCAATAATTTCTCTCACTCTCTCTCTCTCTCTCTCTCTCTCTCTTAAGAATTTCTCTCAGTCTCTCTCTCTCTCTCTCTCTCTCTCTCTCTTAAGAATTTCTCTCAGTCTCTCTCTCTCTCTCTCTCTCTCTCTCTCTCTCTCTCTCTCTCTCTCTCTCTCTTAAGAATTTCTCTCAGTTAAGCAATTTTCTTCGTGTAGCCTGACTGAAATACCCAAGTGCATCAGCCACAACGAAAGGGTTAAACAAGTGTAGATAGATTTAATGTAAGGCAACTGAAGAAATTTCATGAATAGTGATCAAGATAATTTAAAGCCGAAGGTCTAAAGGAAAAACCCTACAAAAAAAAATTAAATAAATAAATGGAGTTTGAAAGATGGAAGAAGGCAACATCATGCCAAAAACAACGAAACACCGTGCCCAGAATAAAGAAATAGTGCGGACAGAACATGCAAATTTTAGGCAAGGAAAACAGGCAATTTTCCGACAAGGAAAGCAAGGAAACTATGCAAGGTGGGCGTAATTTTATGCAAGAACACCAAAGAAACTTAATGCAAGATGTGGGTTTTGCGCTTCAAGAATTTCATGCTTGGTATATTTCGCACACAGAAAATATTATGCATGGTAAAATCGTATATATAAAATCTCGCGCACAAGGAGTGAATTTCAGGCAAGGTGAATTTCGTGCAATGAAATTCGTGCTTAGAGGTTTTCATGTCTGTTGAAATATGTGCTTCGTGGACAGTACAAGGAGTGAATTCCAGGCAAGATGAGTTTCGTGCGATGAAATTCTTGTTTGGAGATTTTCGTGTCTGCTGAATTTTGTGTGTTTCATGGAGAGTAAACCCCGTGCGGCATGTAGTGAAATTAATGCTTAGTGCACTTCACGCAAGGAGAAGAACATCGTGGAGGAAGAGCTCGGTAATTTCGGTCAGTAAAAATCCCCAAGTTCCTCCTCCAGCAGGGCCTAAAGTGTGGTTCCGGGGAGTGAGAGGCCTGACGGTGCGATGGTCCCTGGAGGATGCGTGCTCGGGGATGGAAAGTCTCGGGCGTCCGCTTCTTCCCATCCTGGATAAGATGAGGAAGATGAGTTGCTTCCTTAGACGTGCGCTTAAGATGAGAAAGATGAGATGTTTTCCTGGACGACCGCTTCTCTCGCTCTCCTGGGTAAGATGAGGGAGATGAGTTCCTTCTTTGGGCGTCCGTGTCTCTTTCTCTTCTGCATAAGGTGAGGAAGACGAGCTCCTTCAAGATGTGAACGATCGGCAACATCTTTGGCGTCTCTCTCTCTCTCTGTCTGTCTGTCTCTCTCACACACACACACACACACACACACACACACACACACACACACACACACACACACACACACACACACACACACACACACACACACACACACTCACCTGCTCTGTTAACTCTGCCTAAATCGTGCCAATCCTCACACACACTCTCTCCCTTCGCCAGTCCCCACAAATATAGTGGATAAAAATGGGAGCTGTCAGAAGCAGGGTCAAGGATGAAATTGGAGTAACTGGGGCGATCAGGCCTTATAGAGGATATATATGAAACTGGGAATACAAGGAGAGAGAGGAATAGAGACTGGGAGATGGGGAGGAAAGAGAGGAGGAAATTTGGGAACAGAGGGGAAGACATATGGATATCAAATCAAGATGGGGGATAAGATGGGGGAAAATAGGGAGATGGGAGGAGGAAGAGAATGATAGAGAGGGTGTGAATTAGGGAGGGGGCTAACAAGGAAGGAGAGTGAAAGAGGGAAGAGGACGAAGACAAAGAGGAAGAACGATAGAGAGGGAGACAGGATAAAAGGAATGAGGGGGAATGTAAGGGGCCTTCAGCTTAGGAAAGGGAGGCAGGAAGACTCGGAGAAGTCGAGGGAAAGGAACGAGAAGACGGAATATGGAACAGGGAAGAAAGAGATAAAGACAGGAAGCAAGCGAGGGGAAGGGAAACAAAAGCAACTCAGGGACAGGAGGAGGGAGGAAGCGAAGGGAAGGGAGGAGGTTGGGAGCAAAGTTAAGGGAGAGAGAAGGAAGTGGAGGAAGCGGTGTTAGGTGAGCGGAGAAGTAAAGGAACGAGATGAGTAGGAAAGGGGGAAGATGAAGTATAAGGAGAGAGGGGACGAGGAGAGTATGGAAACAAGGGGATAGGAGAGACTTTAGGGAAGAAGGAAGGGAGAGTGAAAGAGGAGGAAAGAGAAGAAAAGATCTGTAGAGAGGAATGTCAAAGAGAGGAGTGGAGGAAGAAGAAAAGGTTAAGATAGAGGGAGAGGAAGAACGTAAGAGAAGGGAGGATTAGAGACTCGGGAAGAGAAAAGTGAGGAAAAGGAAGGAGGAGAGCGCAGAAGGAGGGGTTAGAGGAGAGGGGGAGGTTAGAGGCGATGGGGAGGCGGAGGATTAGAGGGAAGAGGAAGAGGTTAGGGCAGAAGAAGAAGGAGAGTGGAGATTTAAATAAAATTATAAAGAGGAGCGAGTGGAAAGAAGTGAGACAAGAGGGAGGAAGATGAATGCGATGGAAGGAGAGGAGGAGAAAAGAAAGTAAACAACGGGAAAGGGGAAGAATAGGGGGAGAGGGAGAGGGAAGGAGGAAGGAAGTGAAAGTAGCTTTGACGAGGGAGGGTGGGGCAGGAAATGGCTGGAGATGGCCTGAACAAGAGACTCACAACTGATGCAAGAAATCAGAAACCAGAGAGAGAGAGAGAGAATGTGTGTGTGTGTGTGTGTGTGTGTGTGTGTGTGTGTGTGTGTGTGTGTGTGTGTGTGTGTGTGTCAGTCATAGTCTCCATGGATTAGGTGATTTCGTTATATGTTTTCCTCAATGATTCATTTTGCTCATTACACCTCCAAAACACCTTTAGGACGATGACACCTTTGTTTTATTTTACTCAAACTATGATTTTACTGGGAGCAGAGTACTAGAAGACGATGCAGCACTAGGTCTGTCTGAAGCGTGAACTCACTGGACTGCAGGCTGAAGTTGCTCTCCTCCTATACTCCACAATCCTCATTTCATGATATAGGGTGGGAGATGAGGAACGTTTGTATAACTGGGCAGGTGACTCGCGTGGTTATATCAGCGCCACCACATGAAGGCGCCCCTCTCCCCTTATCTTGGTGGGGGTAAGTAATGAAGGCCATATCTAGTCCCCCCAGTTCCATAAGTTTGTCATAGAGAGAAATGCCTTGAGATTAAGAGACCATGATACGAAATATATAAACGCAGAGAAATGATTCAGTTGTGAAAAAAAAAAAAGCAAGGTTAAATACTCAATTGGATATACTGTAAGCGATGGCAAGGAAATTTAGTTAAGCCCTTTTCTCTCTCTCTCTCTCTCTCTCTCTCTCTCTCTCTCTCTCTATATATATATATATATTTATCAGTCCATTCATCTATCTACCTATCTATCTATCTGTCTATCTATCTGTTTGCTTGCGTGTCTATCTTTCTATCTGCCCATCTCTCTCCTCTGAAGTCCTCTCTAGACATAAGAAGAAAGGTACTGTATTCCAAAGCTCATCACTAATTCGGTGGGGTTAAAAAGTGATGATGATGATGATGATGGTGCTGGTGGTGATGGTGATGATGATGATGATGATTGATGATTGATGATTGATGATGGTGATGGTGATGGTGATGGTGATGGTGATGGTGATGGTGATGGTGATGGTGATGGTGATGGTGATGGTGATGATGATGGTGATGGTGATGATGATGATGATGATGATGATGATGATTAATGATGATGATTAATGATGATTGATGATTATTATTGTACTAGCAATGGCTACAATGGTCCATACATAAAAACGAGAATAAGAGTAAGAAAATAAAAATACGTCTTACTGACTGAACGTTTCAAAAGAGTACATTGGCAGAGCTAAATAAAATCCCTTGGAAATACCTAATCGCAATGAATGGGGGGATTTATTACATTAGGTCAATTTTCAGACGGAGTTCACACACGTTTGTTGATTGATTTTTATTGATTGATTGATTGATTGATTTTAGTTTTTTCAGAATCCCTGTTCGCTAATTTTCTCAAGATCAACCCCTTCAGTCTGATGCAGTAAAGTTGACGTTATTCTTCTTACCATCAGACGATTTTCTTCAGCTTTGAATAAGTTTAACTGATTGGAGAGGGTATATATATAACATTAGCTAATCCACATTCAACAAGATACCTGCCCTAAGTAAACATAATCTCCTACAGATAGCAAGAATAATTTAAAAAGTCGGCTGATGGAGAAAGTTAAGGTGAGTATAGGAGTGCTTATTCTTACCTCTATATTCACTCAGATGGCTATCAGATAATTTACATCAGAGCTCGTAATAAAGCTAAAAAAGACAACCAAACTGGGATCTGGTAACAATTCACTTGTATGGAGAAATTTTCCTAACACAACTTGCTTAGAATTCTTTACCAAGATTACGTAGTTCAGTGATCCTTGGGGAAGTTTAACATGCAAGTCTGACCTTTGCTTATACCTAAGGGAGAGATATTTCAAGAATTCTCTGGGCGTTCTGTAAGCATTAACTTCTTGACTGGACACTCTAACTGACTTTTGTTGCCTAGTTAGAATACCCGGCAATTTTCAGAAGTGTAAGTTTTGGATGTGTTAGGGGGATGCGTGAAATTGTTATTGATAATTATTTAGGCTAATGGTGCTGGAGAGGGACGCCTTCACGTGGTGGCACCGATTGGACCTGGTGGCTTTGATGCCTGGGTATACAAAACTTTCCTCAACTCCCTATTCCCCGAAAGGAAGATAGTAGACTACAGGGGAGGAGGAGAGGTGCAAGTTCAGCCTGGGTTCACACTTCAGACAAGCCTACAACAACAACAACAACAACAGCTACTACTACTACTACTACTACTACTACTACTACCTATACTACTACTACTACTACTGCTACTATTATTCAAGCTAACCAAAATAAGATTCGGTGAAGGACATTTTTTTTTTTAGAGATCTCCAGGAATTTCTCTTCAGTTACTTCAAAAACCTGGCAAGAATAACATCATCTTAGTGTCTCAGTATTGAGCGCCTCAGGACGTTTGTAATATTGTAATATGTATTGAAATCTCGAGCTTTAAAAAATAAAAGCACACACTTTTCCCCAATGATACGCAATTAACTCGACTGCCAGGTTGTAAGTGTGCAGTCCTCTCATCTGCTGCAGTATATCAACCACTTGGTGTAAATCATATACTTTGTGAGAGGTGAACTTGACGTACATAATTCCATTGTAATATATCATGTTTTGAAAAAAAATAAAATAAAGTAATGACTGTTGTGGCACTTGTAAAATACCTATGTTTGTATATGTAAAGGAACTATTACAGAAACAAGAAAAACTCGAAAATATTGTTGCACTAATAACACAAACGTTTTTCACCACCCTCTTGTTTGAAAAGAGAAGTAATCTATGTTTATGGTGTTCCTCTTCCAAAGTTTTGTTTCTGTTTTGTTTTGATACAAACGTTCATACTTTGCTTATATTCGGTATTCGGTTACATATATATATATATATATATATATATATATATATATATATATATATATATATATACTGTATATATATATATAATGATTTTTATTTTTACTATAACTTATATCATATTGGTATCTTGTCGCGTTACCCAACAGTTCGGTCAAAATTCTCACACTCTTTCACCCTCCAGACGATGTTGTCATGTTGTCGTGCTCAAGTCCAACTGTTACAGATTTTTTATGAATGAAAGACACCTTTAATCAGGTGTATGGATTTTTTTTTATTCATTTGTTTTTCCTTCCTCTATTCTGCTATTGTAAAGAAAATGATAAAGGTCTGCTACATACGCCCTCTTCATCCCCGTCAGAATAGCAGCAGCGGTAGGTGAAGGGCGAGGGTGTGTGTGGGTGTAAGTGTGGATGGATTTGGGTGTAGGTGTGGGTGTGGGTGGGTGTGGGTGTGAGTGTGGATTGGGTATGTTTGGATGTGAATGTTGGTAAGTCTTGGTTTGGATTTGGGTAAACGTGGGTGTGGACGTGGGTGTGGACGTGGGTGTGC
The DNA here is from genome assembly GCF_032717465.1 of Coenobita brevimanus. Lineage (NCBI taxonomy): Eukaryota > Metazoa > Arthropoda > Malacostraca > Decapoda > Coenobitidae > Coenobita > Coenobita brevimanus. The sequence continues at coordinate 25,308,171 of NC_137049.1, read as the reverse complement.
GTTTGGTGGTGTGTGGGTGAGGGTGGGGTGGGACTGGGTGTTGGTGGGGGCTGGTGTCGTTGTGGGTATGGGTAAGTATGGGTGTGGATGTAGGTAAATCTTTGTTTGTATTCGGGTAAATGTGGGTGTGTCTGAGTGTGGGTGTGAGTATGGGTAAGTGTGGGTGTGGATGTAGGTAATTGTGGGTGTGTCTGAGTGTGGCCGTGGGTGTATGTGTCAGTGTGGGTATAAAAGTGTGAGTGTGGGTATAAGTGTGTAAGTGTGGGCGTGTAATGTATGTAGGCGTTACTGACCTTCCCTACCTGACACACTCCCTGCTCCCTTCGCCACTGCGCAGGATAAATATGCTAGAATAGGGAGGAGGACAGGTGTCAGCAGATGTCAGGCAGGAAAGTATTGGTTTTTGAAATTACTGTGCCCTGATTTGTTGTTTAAATGCGTGAGTACCATTGTAATAGAATAAAAGGTAGTGTAGTATGGCCTTGATTTAACTTACGAATTGTGCGATAGGGGTGAGATAATGGTACACAAATATTCCCTACGTCTAAAAGAAACCTACTCCATCACAAACCACACTCATCCACCCACCAAATAAAGCTTTCTATAAACCACCTACCCATCCCCTTTGCTGCAACCCCTCATACCTTCTCTCTCTTTTCTGTTTTCCCTTCCAACTTCGTAATATCACACCCATCCATTGCCGCCCACGTCATCATCAAACCAACCCACCGGTCCTCCCATAATGCACTCACCTTTTCCCTCTGTCATTCGATAACCCTCCCACATACTCTGTAATAACTACTCCCAACCCTCCAATCTTTGTAATTTTTCGCCTACTTTGCTAGAATTGTCCCACCCAGCCACCCACTCAACCTGTCTAAGCATCTCTAACCCTCTCAAACACTCATCAACAACAATCGCCTCGCACCTCTTCCCACCTTTGCAACAGTCATCTCACCTTTGCAGTATCTATCCCACTCACCTTACAAAGCCACCTCAATCCTCCCTCCGACACAGCCTACGGTAACAACACTGAATATTTCAGCTTCGCAGTACCCTTTCACCTTTGCAATATCTGTACCACTCAACACAGCAGCAATCCTCCCGCCCACTCTACTATTCCGTCCCCCACTCATCCAAACCTCCCACACAGTCTACAATAACTGCACTGATTCTTCCACCCATTGCAGTATCCTCCCACCCTTACAGTATATACTGTACTCCACCCACTCTGCCATTAGACCCAATCCACCTGTCCACTCTGTTCAACATTCTATAATTCTTCCACACAGTGACGACACTCAGTCTTCCACTCCTTCAGTATCCCTTCCACTTTGCAGCGCCTGTCCACCCACTTTGCAGTAAGCTTCCAACTCATTCCACCACTAATCCCACCCCACCCACACACCCATCACCCTACTTTCAGTCTGCATTAACCAATCCCATCCTCCCTCATTGTTATACGTAGCTTGTCTTCGCAATACTCCACCCACTGTACAACAACATCCCAACATTTGAACAATTCCCCCTACAATAATCATCGTACCCAGTCCACCCACCCACCCATTGTTTTAAACATTCCATAATCCTTCCACGCAATAACAAAGAACTAGACATTCTCTCGCTATGCAATATCCTCCCACCTTTTCAATGCCCATTCCACTCACTGCAACTATCCTCTCCACCCACTTCAACATTCCACCCAACCACCAACCCACTCACTACCCTGTTCTCATTCTGTATTAACCCTTCCCACCCATCCCTCTTTTCAGTATTTTCTCTTTCCTCTGCAATATCCCACCCACTCTGCAGCACCATCACATCATTGCAATACCTATCCCACCCACTCTGCAACGATCCTCCCACCCACCACCCAGTTCTCAAAATTGTCAATGGCGAGTACATCTTAATCCCGCGTGGGGGCAGTTTCATTTAATCGTATTTCCCTCCATTACCTCAAATTCCGGTAATTGGGGACTGAATAATGGTGGGGGAGTGGGAGGGGGAGGGGGAGGGGAAGATGGAGGGGGAGGGGGAGAGGAGGAAAGACAGGGTAATTGCCGGTAACGAACAATTAGCCGGCTTCCACAACTGCCGGTTTTATTAACGAGTGTCCGTACTTGACCATGAACTAATCCCCCCCCCCCTCCTCCCTCCATACCCTGGTCCCCCTCCTCCCCACCAACACCCCCTCCCTACAGCCCTCTCCACTAGCACCCCCTGACCTATCTCCCCCCACAATCCTCCCCCTGATCACTCACATCTACACCCCTTCACGATTCCAAGATTCCCCCTCCCCACCCTAGCCCTCCCTTTCTGCCGACCTCCCACCACCTCTCAATCTTTCTATCCTCCCTCCCCTCAACCCAACCACCCTCCACTCCCGATTCCCATTCCGTACTCTCAACTTTCCCATTGCCCCCCCCCTTCATCCCTCCCTCTCACTCACATCTCCCCAAACTCCCCAACAATAACCACCTCCACCCCACGACGCCTAAGAACCACCCGTGACACCCCTTGATCTCGACCCCTCTCCCTCATGCCTCCCCTTCCAACACCCTCCCCCACTGAATCCCCACCTCCCTCCTCCAACAACCCCCATCACTCCTCCCCAATCCTGAACAGCCCAACCCCCTCTCATCCAAAGATCTTGTGTTCGATTCTTTGGCCGGTCAGGCTGGTGGGCACAATTTGTATCACCCATGTCCCTGTTCATCCAGCGGTATTACTGAAAATATGAATATAAACTCGAGCATTGCGGGTCAGATATTGCAGATGACTGAGTACTGGAAAAAATATATATTGTTTACCTTGACCTTCGTGTAGCCGATACGTTTAATTTAAGTCTTCTTCTTTTTCTTCTTCTTCTTCCTCATAATTTTCATCATCTTCTCCTCTCTCACCTCTACCCTCCCTCCCTTCCCTCCCTTCCTTCCCCACAATCCCCTCACCCACTAAAAAACAAAAAAAATCCAATAGAAAAATGGCACGAGAAATACCTGTATGCCAATGTGGAAGCTACGTGAGGGGAGCTAATTGCCGTACGCTGGGCATGCACGGGTAGGCACGTAAAGAGAGAAAGGTCCGTGCATGTGTGCTTGCGTAAATAGACCTGCCCTAACAACCTGGCAATTAAACAGATTAAAAAGAAAAATGAAAAAAAAGAGGAGGTGGAACAGTTATTCATATATATGTAGGTGGAAAACTACGCTTCTCTCTTCCCTTGTTTGTATGGTGTGGGATGCTGCAGGATTTTGGTGGTGAGGATGTGATGATGATGATGATGGCAAGGTGATGATGCGCTGGTGGTGGACAAATTATGGTCTTAAAATGGTAGTGATGATGACGGTGGTGGTAGTGGTACAATGATGATAATGGTGGTGGTGATGATAGTGGTGACTGCAAAATGATGATGATGATGATGATGATAAGAAAAGGTGAAAAAGACGAAGAAGAGTGCTCCTATAAATTTATGAAAAATTTTTGTGTCACATAATGCAATATCAGCCCCATCCCTTTTTCCGGGAGCGAGGCAAATGGAAAATAATTAAATAAATTCATTTACAAATTGTAAATCGTATTCGCACTTTACTGACAAGTGTGACAGGCCCATTACAGGCAGTTTACAATATCAGAGAAGTAGAAATATATAATAAAAAAGATGTCTACAGTCAATATATAGCATTTCAAATCTGAAAAATCGAGACATATGGCATACATAGATTCTAGTACCATTTTAGTTAGGAGTCGAGTGCATGAAAGGCAGCTTACAAAATCAGTATTAAAAAAAAAAAAAAAAAAAACGGCGCAGTATATACATAAATCAATCAATCAGTCAATCAGTCAACTAGTCAATGAATTAGTTAAACAACCAATCTGTCAAGCAGTCAATCACTTAATTAAATAATCAGTCAATAAACGTTTTTAACACCACGTCACTTAAGGCTGAAATGCGACACAAACAACTTGCAATATCAGAAAAGTATATGTATACTATTAAAATATATATATTTCTTTAACACCATCTGATTTCCAGTTTCAATTATTTCAACCCAGCATATGGTATAAAAGCAAAATATACTATAAAACGTACGTAACACATGTATAACGCTAGGATGAAATTAATTTACAGCGATTAATCGTATTAGAAGGGAACAAAAATATTATAAAACAGTATCAAACACCTTTTATGCAGGGTCAGGATACACTGCAGGAAGCTTGTAATATTGGCAAAGTAATGTTAAAAAAACGTGTCTAGTACCACTCATTCAGGGCTAAATATCAGAACATTGGAGATATATTACAGAAACACGACTAACAGCATTTTCTTTAGCATTATCATTTATTACAGGCGGCTTCTGTTATTAAAAAAACACAGAAAAACCAAATATAGGGAAGTGTCTACTATTACTTTCTTTCGATAAGTCTTACAGTAGATTAATAACATGAAATCAATACAGATATACTGCAAAACTTTTAGCACACTTCCTCACAGGGTTAGAATCCATTTCTAGCTGTTTATGGTACTGATATGCAACAAAAATCAATTTTATATTTATTTGTTTAAGGTTAAGATATACTGCGGAGAGCACAAGAGGTCCTTCTCCCCTCCCCATCTCTCTCTCTCTCTCTCTCTCTCTCTCTCTCTCTCTCTCTCTCTCTCTCCAACACACACACACACACACACACACACACACACACACACACACAAACACACACACACACAAACACACAAACACACACACACACACACACACACACACACACACACACACACACACACACACACACACACACACACACACACACATTATGCCTCACATCTGATGGCATTATAAACGTTAGATTTCAAGGTCAAGAAAGGACTCGATTTTAAGAAGAGGCTAGTCACAACATCTCCGTGGATATATTTCCTACGTAATAATTACCATATAGGGTGTTTTGTCACGTTGGCATCAGTGCATATATCCTGTACGTTTCAACTTTTGTCTTTACAACTAAGCATTACGTCTCACAATTTTCTGAAATGATAGGTCTCTACAAACACTGGAAAGCGATTTTCAAAGTATGTTTGAGGAATATTTAATAACTGATTTAGGAAAAATCAGCGTTATAGTATTAAAGTGACTGATACTGTACTGCGTGTTCTGTAAACAAATTTATTTGCTAATGACTGTGCTAGGGAGCTTAAACATCTGGGTAGAGTTTTAGCAAGGACGGTAAGATCGATAAGGAAATGGAGAAGACAATCCAGCAAGACAGGAAAATAGCAAGGTGCACTAAAAGCAGTGATTAAGGATAGGAATGCGAGTATGGATGTAGAGGGTTCTCGCATGACAGTGTGTTAATGCAAATTTGAGTTATGGGAGTGAGACATGGACAATACCGGAAAGATAATGTCACTACTGAGAGCAATAGAGAAGATTTATTGGAGAAGTGCATGTGGACTTATCTGAAAGAGTCCCTGAGGTAAGGTGGGTTGGACTGGCATGAGGGAGTGGGAATAAGCTGCAGTACGATAGAAGACTCTGAAGCATTTCTATCTTAGCTAATTTAGATCAGTAACGACGTATATGATCTTGCATTGGATATTCATGATAATTGATGGTACTGTATACAGTACATTGATGTCCTTAGAAGCAAACGTGTAAACTAACAATTTTTTAGCCCGCTAGATCCTCTTTTAAAATAAATAAGAAGGAAAACATCTGCTTCTTAGTGACCTTAGCATTCATACAGTACTGAGTATGAGTACCATTATCTCAAAGTAACTATATAGCATCTGTGCAGTCAGAAAGATTCCCTTTTATACATTTAAAGCAGTCTGATTTTATGCTTGTCGTCCGTTAATTAACTACCATTTCTTCAAAGTCACTTAAGAAGGTAATCTAATTTCAAAGTTTCCAAGTGTCATTCCGAGCCTGAATTCAAGCGGCCAGTTTCCAGTACAGGTATATGTAGAGATTTATATAATCATGTCATTCACGTTAATTAAACCTATTGTACTTTAATTACAATACATTGACTATGATGGGCAAACAGTAGGGAGAAATTTTAGCCAGCAAGAATCTGGTAAGGCTTATCATCCTTTCCGGCGGAGACTTAAAGAATATCATTAGAGAAAACACTAATATGTGATGTTCAATATTAATTTATTTCTTATCATTAACCCATGTAAGTACTATTATTTGTGTTATTCCTTACAAAGAATTATGACCAACACAAAGGACTAACTCATAACTCATTACATACACACACACACACACACACACACACACACACACACACACACACACACACACACAAAATTTTATATATATATATATATATATATATATATATATATATATATATATAATGTCAGCGATTTTGCTTACGCAAGTATCTTATATTTTAAAACTTGGAGACTTTTGGGAGTATATTATTGGATATAAATTAAAGTCAAGGTCACTTAGTGAAGGACAAACGGCTCAACAGCTGATGACCTCGGTAAAATTGCCAGTAGTTTTAAAGACTGATTAAGAGCCATCGTAAATCACCTTGAAGAAGATCTGCCTGCTGATAAGAACATTCTTGACTGCCTTCCTTTGATGTGTTGGCTTACATATGAAATTACACCCTGAATTATATGAGATGAAGAATGGTTTGATATAGTCCTTTTGGATATACACAGATTTCAGTGCTGTCGCTTAATAGTAACCGAACAAGGCGTCAAATGGCATGAATAAGTGTATGACGCAACTCTTCCATACGAGATATCTCCTGAAGCCAAGTTAAACTGAATGGTAGCAACAAAAAAACAAAAGCTGTCGTTACCATACTAAGGGAATGAACGCTGGAGATAGAACTGCTAGACGGAATAACTTGGGAGGATAAGGGACAAAAAAGAGAGAATGCTTGAGAGCGACCAGCGTGGAGAGCCACCATTAGGTTATCAAGGCGAAGGCATGCATGTTATAAACGAAGCGGATAGAACGAGTCCTTTTTCCAGGAAGGAACTTGTATAGGCAATCACTGGGGGAATTAAAAGCTTCGAGCCAATCACTTCCTGGTCATTCTAATCCAACGAATATATTAAACCGTGTGCTTTATTTGACTTTATTTTTCACAAGATAACATACCAATATCCAAAACGAACAAAGACTTTACAGTTCAATATCCCTCCTCTTCAAGGTTCTCTGTGGCGGAAAAGTTGGCCACTGCACAAATAATGACACGCTGAAATTGTTTATTTTCTGCAATTAAATGGTCTCTGAAAAAAAGAATGTTTATCAGATTTTCAGTAACTTCAGTCTCTCTCTCTCTCTCTCTCTCTCTCTCTCTCTCTCTCTCTCTCTCTCTCTCTCTCTCTCTCTCTCTCTCGTCTACAACTCACTTTCCAGCCTCAACCTGTTTTCACCTCAAAACCTAATTCAATTCCGGGCTCTCTCGCTCCTTCCAGTAATGTACACTTTCTTCCCCCCTTGCACTTTTCTCCTCGACATTTTCCTCCTTATTCGCACTTCCTTCCATTATTCTGTGCTTTAGTCTCAGGTGATAATTTCTGATTCAGTCCAATTGTTCTTATTTCCAGTATTTTTAAGCTACATAATATTCAGCTTTACTTTTTATTTGTACATTTTTAAAGCTCTGATATTTTCACATCCACGATCGTGGAGAGAGAGTGAGTGCTATGTTTTGGTCTGCCTGTGTGTGTGTGTGTGTGTGTGTGTGTGTGTGTGTGTGTGTGTGTGTGTGTGTGTGTGTGTGTGTGTGTGTGTGTGTGTATTAACAAAATAACTCAGACATTTTTTATCCGATTTAAACAAGCTTTGAGCAAGGTGTGAGGGACAGCCAATGAGGAAACTTATCATTTCTTAGAACAAAATGTCAAAAATCAAGGTTACAGAGTTAAATCAAACGCTGACAATCAAAATCAACTTATGCAGTTTCTTTTCAGTTTTTTACCAAACTTGGGATAATGATTGACACTGAAGGTAGAATTAGGTGTTCAAGTTCTCTAAACAACCTGTCAAAGGTCAAGGTCAGCGGGCAAGGTCAAAATTCGACCAGTGTGCGTAGGTATTGGCATAATAAAAGCTTTTCATCTGATTTTACCCTAACTTCGTGGAAATCTTTAGGATAAAACATGGAATGGATCTCTGAATACAATAAGTCAAAAGGACAGTTTTCGTCCCATCTCAAATAACGTTGGTGGAATGGATAAGCAGAAATTATGTTATTCATTCTGACAGTAATCTGTCTAAAGTCAGGGTCACAGGACAGTCAAACATTCAGACTTTAGACCAGTTGGTGCGGCTGGTGTTGCAGTATCTCAATGCATCTTCTTGATATTTTTAGTCTCTGTTTTTGCTGGTATATATTATTATTATTAATATTATTATTCAGTCCTCGGAGTCTCGAGACGATTCCAGGAGAATCAGAGCCTGTGTGAAGAACCTGAATAGCCCAGGTTATGTGTCCTTGCATGGGCCATTGCTGATAAAAAAAAAAAATCCAAATCCTTTATGCTCAGTGGAAGGGTATATCACAAAGCGTCGTATCAATATTACGTTGTGAACGAGATAAGGTGGGCTTGTCTATTGGAGATTTCAACGGGACCTGAGCAAGTAATCTGAAAATTAAACTTGGCGGACAGATTCATGAGAGTTTGTTTCGTTTTATTTTAATAATTCCAAATCTCCGCAATGGGGTCAAGGTCATTGTGAGAAACAGTAGATGGAACTAGTGACTGTCCGTAGGACCTTACAGAGTTCCAGTTATTATTATTATTATTATTATTATTATTATCATTATTGTTGTTGTTGTTATTATTATTATTATTATTATTATTATTAACTTTTTACTCCATCCGTATTCCCAGTCTTTATCTTTCGTCTCTGCATTTTACCTTTACTCTCTGCCTTTCCAACCCTTACTCCACCCTGAAATCACTCATACGCTCCTGCTTATCCACACTTTCTCCACCCTGACTCTCTGCCTTCTCCATCTGCACTTCCTCACCTCACTTTCTCATCAGCTGTATTTCCCCAACTTGACTTCCTCTCTATTTGTACTCCCAGTCCTGCTTCAGTGTTTGCCCTGCCCTCTCCCCTTCCTAGCCCAAAATCCAACATAATCCTCCCTCCCTCTCTTTGCTTCTGTTTCCTTCCCTTCATCCAGTTTCTACTCTCTCTCTCTCTCTCTCTCTCTCTCTCTCTCTCTCTCTCTCTCTCTCTCTCCCAATCCTTTAATCGCAGTCTCTATCAGTCTCCCTTATTCACCCCTTTCATCCTTCTCAACTCTCTCTCCTTCACCCCTCACCATCCCGGCACTACCCACCTCATCCTGTCCTCCTCCTCACATTTACTAACCTAGTTAATTTATTACAGCCTTTACCAGACGCCAGGTGTGTGAGAGAGTCGCGTGCTTAGGTTCATGTTTTAAGTTTTTTTTTTTTTCGTGCACTGACTGTCAGAGATTATTGTGCCTACATATGCTTAGAGTTTGTAGACACAGGCTTCAAAAAACATATAACCCCACCTTCAGCCAACACAGGGAAGAGTATGTGGTGTGGATCTAAACAGAGGTAGTGTGTGTGTGTGTGTGTGTGTGTGTGTGTGTGTGTGTGTGTGTGTGTGTGTGTGTGTGTGTGTGACGCGATGTTACAGTGCCTTTGCATTAATATAGCATGGCGCTTGAATTACGTTTTGGCTGGGTCTATGAGCATAAGCTTTGATACATCTTGTTTTCCTTGCAAGCATAAATCTTAAGTCACGAGAGGAAGATAATACTTGAGTTACATTGTGCAATTCTTCAGGGTAGTCTTTTTTGGAGTAGGAGATTGGTGGGCAAAAGGGCACCAGAATACGCACAAGCCCCACTTTCACCCAACACAAGTAAGAAAGTGTACAGATCGTGTAGTGTGGGAATGAACATGGGTACAGTGGCTGCATATTGCGATGTTCTTCTGGTGATACAGTGCCTCTTGTGTTATGTGTCAAGACGACTGTGGCTCGTCTGGGCTGTGGACTGTTTGCAGAATCTTTCCACATCTCTTGTCATTAATGGATACAAATACCTTAGCCATTTATTACAAGATTTTTGTAAATTATTTGGCATATTTCATCGCAGAGTTGATGGAAGGGGAAGAAGAAGGGGAAAAAGACTTAAGGTTAATACCTATCGGCCGCACGAGGGTCATTAAAACAGGTAATAAATTTCTGATATATGTTAATCCTAGAATACGACACAGAACCAACAGATTTAGATCAAACTCCCTGGTTGTACAGCTGAGGGGAAAGGGAAAAAGGAAAACAAACTTTATGCAAGAGACTGACCTGACTAAAGACACAAGGACCTCAGAAAACAGACCGTACAGGCCCAACATACCATCAACACAGGTGAGAATTTGTCCAGTTGCGTGTAGTATCGATATCAACAAGGCTAGAGTGGAAGTCTGTAATGATGTGTGTGTGTGTGTGTGTGTGTGTGTGTGTGTGTGTGTGTGTGTGTGTGTGTGTGTGTGTGTGTGTGTGTGTGTGTGTCGGGATGCGAAGGTAGAACAGTTTACAGCGAGACTGAATGTTTATAAAGTGTATTATTGGCGTATGTGTGGGTAGGGAGTGAAATTTGTGAGTCGTGGGAGTGAATGGTTACAGGGCAGTCAACATAATTAGCATTCGTTGTTGGGGAGGATGGGGGATATAACAATGCATATATGTGCGTGTGTGTGTGTGTTTTTTTAGCCCTAATGTGATATAGCTTAATGAGTTGGGGATATGTGTGAGTGTGTGTGTGTGTGTGTGTGTGTGTGTGTAAGATGTGAGAGCTGACAGATTTATTTCTGTTACATCCAGGTAGTAATATTCAGGAAGGATCTCTGGTAATGTATGGGTTAATGAAGGCTGCATGTAACACTCCAGTCCGAAATACTTATAATAACAGAGAGAGAGAGAGAGGTAAAGGAAAAGATTCGTCTCAGTATAACAAGAATATAATGATTAATACAACACCGTAGTGGACTGGCGGGCCTCTTTTAATACGGTGACGTTATTTTTTTTTATTTACTTTTTTTCATGCTACCACCAGCTAATGATATTCTTCAGGTCACACCTCAAATTCAGTGAAGTTAGGTATAGCATGAATCCCTTCACCACTAGAAATCTCTCCCAAGCTAAGAAAAATGGTCCGGTAGTAGAATGACACAAGGAAAAATGTCATAATAGCCTTAGAACGAGGAATGGCTGAATTAAATCATCTGACAGTAGCAGCAGTTAAACAGTTAAATATTAATCTCGTCATCAGAGAATTGGTAAACTGTCCATAACCCGGAGACAACGGGAGGCAACTCCTAAGCTGAATAAATAAATACAGTAACGAAGATGTCTGTCGCTGTAAATAGCCTAAGTTAATCATCCTAGTATTACATTAAGGAATAAATTAGAGAATAAACCTCAACACAATAATTCTTAACCGTTTCCTTAAAAAAGCGACGTATTTTGTAGCTGTACGGTCTAAATACTAATCACTAATATCAGTGTTGTGATGACGTGAGTGAATGGATAACCGTCAGGAAATGCAGTACAGTTAACAGAAGAAGCAGCAGTTCATTTGAAGAAAAAAATAGTTATGTTATATTTTTATCTATATGAGCACTTATGTCTGCTATAATTAATGTAAGTGAGCAATTAATCATCAGCTTTTTTTTTTTTTTAGTTTTCCAGAAAAATTTAGAAAGGCGTCTGAAATGGACAAAGCATATGTATGTATAATGATTTTGTACGACCACTTTGATATTTGATGTACACATTGCGGTGAAGCCATAAGTTATGATTATATTTTTTTGCAGAAGGAACTATTGAAACATTTGAATTTTTAGTTTAAGTATAATTGTTCCTGTCGACTACACGAAGGCAATAAAGGTAAATTTCCACTTTGGGCTTTAGATCTCTGGAGAGTGGAGGTGCGAGCTACATCACCCTTTTCACTGGATTTAAAAAGTATATATATTTAATTGAATCGATTTAGCTGATAAGCCATGGGTGTCCAGGAAATCCTTTTTTACTTTGAACACGAAACAACGTTGATATCTGAAATGAATAAAATAAATATGTTTGCATCCCGATTCATATGAACACTCTGATGTACAATATAAAGATTGTGAGTGAGCCGTTAGTTACAGCACGCTAATACAAAATACACAACTGGCAGATCTGCGTGATTATGAATTCCATTTGTGGTTCACCAAACTACAAAACAAGTAATAACTTTGACGCTGGCCTAAACACACGCATGTAAATAACATTTTTAATTTAATCACATGAATCCAGCACACACACACACACACACACACACACACACACACAAATTGACTGACAGTGTATTCATAAATAATTACTGAGCTGTCAGCCAGACCTAATGAAAAACTAAACTAATATTGCAAATAATTTTAATCGTGACGACGATGAAGAACATGATGATAAAAATTTTAACAATGAAAGTATTAATAATAACAATAACAATAATAACAATAATAACAATAATAATAATAATAATAATAATAATAATAATAACAAGAGCAACAAGAAAACAACAACAACAGTAATAATAATAATAATAATAATAATAATAATAATAACAACAATAGTAACAATAGCCCTTTTGAGGTATACGGGCCTAAGGCTAGTGTATCGAAATCAAGATCATTAGAGGGTAGATAACCAGCCTTCTTCTCTGGTGTTATAGAACTGATCGAAAGAAAAAGAAAAATCCAGAAAAAATGCTAATGTAAAAGAGAATAATGTTACACCAACTTTCTCGACGACGGACAAGGTGCTATTATAGAGAAAAAAAATCTAGAAAAAATAACAACTAAATATCAAAGAGAATGACACAAATTTTCTCGATCACGGGCAAGGTGTAGAGGGTGAAGGTGAAGGAGGAACCAGGTATTGTGGTGTACTGTATGATAACCCCTGATTTTACGGTGATATTTTTCTTGTTTTATTTTTGCTAGTTCCTGACACTGTTTTCAGAGCGAGGGAGAGAATGTACGAAGAGTAAGAGCTAGTAATAGCTTTCTTTAACCCCTCTACTATAAGAGGATTTTCCAGTTTTATGTAATCGTCCGCCAATCACAAGAAAAGAAGAACATCACCCGAAACCAGGGGCTTGACAGAAATTAATTGCAAGGTTACACTGCATAAGACGTATATGTATGTATGTATGTATGTATGTGTGTGTGTGTCTAAGCAGGTATGCAAGTAGACAGGTGGATAGATATGTAGATAAAGAGAGAGAATAAAATGATAGTTATATATACTGTGTTGTACAATTACGCAAGGAAGCGATGTCACAAAGTTTCCTTATTCTTGATGGACTTTGTGATATCACTTAAGTGTGACCGTACCTACTGTAGACTGATAGACAGACTGACCAAGAGGAAGGACGAGGTTAGCATTATCAAAGTTACCAAGTTGATCGAATGTTGAGAATATCTGGGAGTGGCATGGTGGATTAATGAACCGACAGATAAATCAGGCAACAGGTTTTTCAGACAGGTAAGCTGATTATGGTAGAAATTATACCTTGTGCAGCGAAGATATGGCTACTGTTATTATAGTAATACAATGAGATAAAATGGAGAGAGAGTATTTGGATGCCTTGGTAGTGTAACAGATATTTACATGAGTTAGCATCAGATGGAGAAACAGATGTGTAAACAATAGTGGAAATTGTGCCGTATGGGTTAAATAGGTTAACTGAATACGTAGAGATGTATGTGTGGCTTGATGGAATGCTAGAGGTTTCCACAGACACACGCAAATGAACAAACAGATAGGTAAATTAACTGTGGTATTATTTCTTACGCTGGCTGGATTTTTTTGTGTTATAGTTACGATCATTGAATACTTACTCTTCAGATGGTGATGGTGATGTTGGTGAGGGTGGTGATAATTTTTGATGTTGATGCTGATCACTGATTGCTTGATAATGATAGTGGTGGTGGTGAGAGGCGGTGATGAGTGGTTGTGGCAGTGGTGGTGGTGATGATGGTGGTGGTACAGGTGGTTTGGCGGAGAGGTGATGGGGCACACACAACCAGCCACAGATGGACAAATGGACAGGTATGCCAATATTGCAACGCTATGGCATATGCAGTCTGATACACATACTGTTATCGTAGTTAGCAAGTTAACCGAATATGTTGCATAAATTTGCGTTGTTTGGCGGAGCGGTAAAGGCTTGCGAAGAGCCAACCATGGATGGAAAAGGCAAGTAAATCAGTAATAATAGGTTGATGATGCTGTTGTTGTTGAGTACCGCGGTCTGTCTGATTGAGCATGCCCATCAATCGCAAGCATGAAATCTCCTCTATAGTACTGTCTAATGCAATGAACCGATGTTCCCTTGCGACAGTGTCCCGCCACAGAGAAGCGAGAGAAAGATTTTAGAAGTATGGTTCCCGGATGGAAGCCACTTTTGAGTCACTCCACCCAGTTGACAGCAGCACCATTGTAAGCTCCACACCACCCAGTTATTTGGCTATATGATTATCATCCTGCGGTGTAAGTGGCTTGTCACTCAGTGTAGAGCCACCTGAAGTAGAAAGAAGAGTAATAAAAACTGACAGAAAAGATGAGAGAAATAAGAGGAGAGGAAGACAGACACAGAAAAGAATGATAAAAGGCGAAGGAAAAATTAGACAGTGAATAGATGATGGTCGTCACCACCTGCTATTACAATATTAAGGATAGTGCTTTACGCTGTCTGGTACAGTTACATTTGTCTGACTATAAGGTTAACAGAATATGCAGAGTATAATATGTAACTTGTTAGAATAGGGGTGACAGTGCACACAGAAGCAGCTGAGAGAAAGTTTATGTCTTTATTACGCCTGAGAAAGCTTCAACCAATGCGTTTTTTTGACACTAATAAGCGTGTCGTATATATGCACATCATGTACTAAAATAATAAATGTATGTATTTATTTATCTTTTTCTTTTGCGATACATTCAGAGTGGCGATTTGAACAGAGAGTACAGGAGGGACCATGTAATGTCAGCTTTGATTAACTTTCTCAGGTTTCTGTGACTCACTCTCAGTTTAAATTAATTTTCTGGCTTTAACTGGAGTACTAGAGTAGCCCTGACAATAAGAGGGTGAATAGTATCAGTATCAACACTCACAGGCTCCTATTCCCACGTTCTGATTAATTAAATCGTCTGGCATTGGCTCGAATAGAATACTGGAGTTGGCCTGGCTATGACATGATTAAGGAGGCTTCCTAACACCTTTTCCTTACCAGTATGCTTCATTATAATAATGTTTATATTCGTCGTATGTCATTTATTTATTGTCATTTCATATACACAAGATAAGTTACATCCAAGAAAAATAATAAGAGAATAAGGTGTATTGGGCTAAATGATCCACTAACTCATTCATTCGTGGTACCTACAGACGCTTTTCTTCACCTCAGCAAATACAACTCTTATCGATGAGGATTATTAAAGCCTATATTATCTCCCCTAATTCATAACCGCTCCCCAGGACTTTTAAACAATTGTCTAGAAATAATGGAAATCACACCAGCCGCGAGCCGGTACATATCTAGCGCGGCTTGGAATATGACCTTAACCTTGTCCTACTCTCACCAATTTAGAATTTGTAGGTCTTTTCATCCCTGCTGCACACCGGTAAACTTTTGTGAAAATACTGTATCTTGAGCCGTTGCCAAGTTACTGTGGTAACAGACACACAGACCTTGACCTACTTTCACCAATTTCGAACTTGTGATCTATTTTTCCTTACTACACACCTGTAAATTTTTGTGATAATACATTGAGCGGTTGCGAAGTTATCGTGCTAACAGACACACACACAGACAGACACAGAGACAAACTGAAAACAATACCAGCTTTGTTATCGCGGCTGGTAATAATGCAAAAAAAAAAAAAAGGGGTGGAATCAGAAAAAAAACGTACGTCGCCTGAAAAAATCTAAAACAAATGTCAGCTGATTGAAGGGGTTAAGGAAGAGATGTTAAAGATCCTTCTAAGCAATAAAAATACGAGTCATTAAGTCTGTGTGAGGGATTTTTTGTTTAACTGGGTAGATTTTTGGTAGTTCTTCATTATATCGTTTTTTTTTTTTCCTTGCTCCCTGGACCCTACCTCTCATCATCTTTAAGGTGGGAAAAGAGGTGGATGATGATGATGCTAATTTTTTGTTTTATACTGGCTATCTCTTAACAGTTTTATTTACCCCCTTTACTATAATGGGACTCTCCTAGAATTAATAAAAACATCTGGTAGCAAGGCAGTAGTAGGAATAAAGTAAACCACTTGTATCAGTTTACATATCCTTCAGTTAAGTCTTGTTACCTACAGGTGTTTTTATTCGAGTTATGGGAAACTTTGGACTTATCATCTCAGTAAAACTTTTCACTGTAAGTTGCTTCCCCCAAAACTTGCCGACTGATATTAGTACGAAGAAACTTAAAGAAAAAAAAGTTGCCGCATGAAGGAGTTAGAGGTGTCATCTTATTAGTACTAGCAGACTGCAATCCCCGGCCATTCTGAAAGTGAACCCGGTGGACTGCAGGATAAGGTTAAACTTCCCCTATAACTCGCCATCCTCTTTCTGGGGATACGGAGGGAGCTGAGGGACTATATACCGGTGCCAACAAACGAAGGCGTTCCTCTCCAGAACCATCATCCCTATGAAGAAGTTAATAGATCTGTGTTCGTTAATAAATGTCTCTCTAAGCATTTTTCTTCTCCAACAACGAGCAGGGCAGCGCTGTGAGGGGAGGAGGGAACAGGAGCTGGGGGGAGACATGGAGGTCAGCTTTAATTAAACACCGCCATTCAAAAGAACAATAGAAATCCGCTCTGGGGCCGACTTGTTCATTATTAGCACCACGGCGTTTGTTTGTGCTTCATTACCACTGCGCTACAATCGGTGAGTGAAGGGTGAGGCATTTTGTAGGGTAGGTGTTTTGGAGATTTTGTTATAGCGGAGGTTAGTGTAATATATGAATATCTTTTTATAGCTGCTTAATTGTCTCCTTGTTTTATCTGTCTCTCTTTCAGTTTAGATCTATCTGTTTGCCCATCTAGCTGTTTATTTATAAGTCTACATGTCTATCTTTTATGTGTCCATCTATCTATCTGACTAGTTATCTGTCTGTGTATCTGTCTGTCTGTCTGTCATCCGTTTCAGTACCCAAGGTTTTTTCGTAATTTCTGTTTTACTTCATATAACCACCTCTCTCTCTCTCTCTCTCTCTCTCTCTCTCTCTCTCTCTCTCTCTCTCTCTCTCTCTCTCTCTCTCTCTCTCCAAAAGGTCAAGGCTGGACAAGGCAGGTCTAGCACCCAGCCGTAAACCCCCCTACCGTACTATCGCGTCCTCTCCTCCAACCCAATCAGTCTAATGGCTTTTGTCGGATCGAGCTTTTGCAGTTCAGACCAGCGCATTCATTGCATCATTAGCGGCATTTTTCACACCTGTCTTTATTGGGGCCAGGCACGGAAAATGTTGGCGCTGTAATCTACGTGGATTGGGAGAGGAAAGGATGATGTTTTCTTCAATTTTACTTAATTTGTAGGATCTGTTAAAGCCGCAGTCATAATCATTTTGGTTTCTGATGAGTGACTGACTTTTGACTCCCTCCCTGATGTTACTTATTCTTTTTCTGTTTGTGGTGATACTGAGGAAAATAACAGACGAATTGGAGTGGGGAGGATAGGCCTAATATTTCTTCTATTTTACTTATTTTTTTAAGGATCTGTTAATGCTAGGTCATAATTATTTTGGTTTTTGACATGTGACTGATTTTTTATTCTTTCTTTATTGTTTCGTTTTCTCTTTTACATATTTTTTTAAATGTGTGGTGACAGTGAGAAAAATACAGGTTGAGTTGGGATGGGGTGGATTATTTTTTTCCTGTCTTTTTTTTTTTTTACGGTTTTCTTAATGTTGCATAATAATAGTTTTGGTTTTTGATGATGGTTTGATGAGTGTCTGATTCCTATTTCTTGCATGTGACAGTACTGAGAAAGATACAGGTTAAAAATGTGTGGGTAATTATTTTCTTGGTATTGAAGCATTATTATTAATACTGTTCGAAGTAGTAGTGGTAGTAATGGTGGTAAAAGTAGTAAGTAATAGTAGTAGTATAGCAGTAGTAGTAGTACTAGTAGTAGTAGTAGTATTTTAATAAGGTTGGGGATACGTGTCGACAGCTCTTCAGTTACTTGATTTATATAGCCCTTTTCACGCCACGTTTTACCGGAGGAAGGCCAGAGAAGATGAGCGTTATTAGAAGTAATAGTGGGCGAGTTGTGCGAGTGGAATACTTATGTTAATTTGTGCATTTTCTTTATTTTGCTCGTTATCAACAAACAATTTCCTTTAAATTAGGAGGAATCTCTAGTAATAAGGGATTTAAAGATTTCTTTACCTCAACCCTTCCATCTCAAAACAACCTTCCTGAGCTAAATAAAATAGTCGCGTGCCAACTTTACTATGACTTTATTTTTAAGACATTTTTATACCTAGCTTTACTGAGAAATGGTACTAAAAGGTAGTGGTTGTAATATAAGGGAGTTGTGAAGGACGAGGAGTGTATTTCCTGTTCTCCTCTCATCTCTATACGTAGGAGTATCTCTGGGAGCTGTCTTGTCATCTGTCTCTCACTTGCAATTTTCGGACATGAGGGTCTTCATTCCCATTCGCATTAGCGGTTTAAGCGAAGCCACACCACACCACACCACACAACACCACACTACACCAAACCACAACAAAAGCATTGACCGAGGGGCCCTGACGCTCTTTCGTCTACTGTAGTATTTTTTGCACTTGTTCACACCTGGGTTTATGAAAGGGATGCAGGAAAATATAGGCATTGATTGAGGTAATATGAAAGAATTGTGGGCTTGGAAAATCTTTCTTTTATTTTACTTTTAGTACACATGCAGCCTAATTCGAGGAAGTTATGCATTTGGTTCAAATTCTTTGTCTGCATGTCCCTTCGTCTCTGTTAACAACTCAGTGGAAACTGTACCACATTCGGAATAATGGCTCATACCTATCAGAGGTAAACACGATTTTATTTTGGTCAAAAAACATCATAGGTAATGATCACAGAGCAAAGTCAACTCAAATAGTTCCATCCGATTGAGAGAAAAGTTGGCAAAAAAGTCTGAAAGAGTGATAAGATAAAGTGATTCTAATTTGAGAACAATTAATCAAAGATGAGTGACATCGTAAGGTCAAAGGTCAGACAAGGATGAAGTAATTTTACTTTGAAAATAAAGGGTTAAAAATCAAGGTCACAGGGCAAGGGCAAGTTAAAGATTTTTGGTACAGCTTGAACCAAACCTGGATCAAATTTCCCCAAGCTGAAGTCTCCAGTCTGAATGAAAGCATCAGAAAATAATAAGGATTAAAAAAAAAAAAAAAATTTATCGTACTGAGGTGGTTATAAACTTTAACCCATTTGCGCCCACTGTCCTCAGTATAGGACAAAATTGGGCATTTTCAGAAGTTATTATAGAAAAGAACTATAAACCGATAGACGGCGGGCAGTTCGCTTAGTACCTTGCTAAGTCAGTCCCTTATACAGAAACCCAGGGAGCTAACGAGTTAATTATAATGAACATGTCTGTGTCATGTAAGTCCGTCAGCAAAATTTCAGCTACTAACCTTACCGTCTGATTGTCAGGATTTCTCTCGAATGCAAATAAATTGTCAGTTGTTGTCATAAATAAAAATTTTCGGTGTACGAATAACTGAGAAAGAGTTACTCGAATGGGCTTTTGAAGTGTTTGATATAAGATTTCTTTCAGTAGAACAAATCATATGGAGTGAATGGATAATGAGGGATTGGTGAAAAAGATAACTAGATCTGATGTGAGAGGTGTAAGGCTGAGAGGGAGACCACGAATAGGACAGATGGACAGTGTGAAGAGAGCGCTGGATGCAAGAGGGATGTCTGTTGAGCAAGGAAGAGTGGCTGTGCGTGACAGAAATAATTGGAGAGAATTTGTGAATGGATAAATGATGACGCAGCCCTGAGGGGATTTTCTCCCGCATTTGGTCTGATCAGCTGATCAGGTCAGGTGTGGGTAAGGGGATGGGTCTATTATGATGTGGCAGGGGAAAACCAGCTCTGCTCTCGGGCCCTGCTGTGGATGTCACTGATTGCACTGCGCAGTTGACCCTCGTGCGGTGTGGTGTGGTGAGGATCTGTCCCTTCTCCCTTTTGGGGCTAAGATGCGAATGAATGTGTTTGAGTGCATGAGTAAATTGGGAGTGTGTCGTCCTGTCTCGGCTACCTCCCTTTCCTTGGGGGAAGCAACCTAAGTATATAGATAGATGGATAGAACAAAGCCCTCAGTGGTTGCCTAAATGTTACTACTGTTGTTGCTGTTGAGGCATCAGGCACATCTGAGGACGTGAACCCAGGGGACTGCAGGCTTAAATTGCCCTTTTCCTGCAGACCACCATCCTCCTTTCGGGGCATAAAGACGTTTGTATAAACAGGCCATTGAGCCTCTGAGTTGTATCGAAGCCACCATATTAAGGGGTCCATTCCAGCAACGTCAGCCTAAATAATAATGCCCTAGCACATCAACCTCAGCGATAGGGTTCATACAATAACCCCCCCCCCTCTCCACCCTCAGACTATCAATATAACAACAAAGTGCAGCCTGCAAAAGCTGTCACCGCCCCGTATCGGTTCTCATAGACTGTCAGCTCTCTATACTGAAAAAATAAATGTGTCCGTGAATAACGAAGAGATTCATGGATAGACTGACAGGGAGAAAGGCAGTCTCTCTCTCTCTCTCTCTCTCTCTCTCTCTCTCACACACACACACACACACACACACACACACACACACACACACACACATCTGGTTTTGCCGAGTTCCGTTAGGCTATGAAAAAGAAAAAAAAAACTATCGTTAAAAGTAGGTCACAATATAACGCCATGTCTTAAACATCTGTCAAAGCGATAATCTAAATCGTATATATATATATATATATATATATATATATATATATATATATATATATATATATATATATATATATATATATATATATAGATATACAGTAGTTCAAAAATTTCTCCTAAGCAGAATATATTCGTATGAATTCAACAAGAACGTAATAGAAAATTCATCGGCATAAAGTGGTTAATGCTTACACTATCTCTTACAATCGACAATATATATATATATATATATATATATATATATATATATATATATATATATATATATATATATATATATATATATATATATATATATATATATATATATGCATATATATTTATATATATGCATATATATTTATATATATGCATATATATTTATATATATGCATATATATTTATATATATGCGTATATATTTATATATATGCATATATATTTATATATATGCATATATATTTATATATATGCATATATATTTATATATATGCGTATATATTTATATATATGCATATATATTTATATATATGCATATATATTTATATATATGCATATATATTTATATATATACGTATATATTTATATATATGCTTATATATTTATATATATGCGTATATATTTATATATATGCGTATATATTTATATATATGCATATATATTTATATATATGCATATATATTTATATATATGCATATACATTTATATATATGCGTATATATTTATATATATGCGTATATATTTATATATATGCATATGTATTTATATATATGCGTATATATTTATATATATGTGTATATATTTATATATATGCGTATATATTTATATATATGCATATATATTTATATATATGCGTATATATTTATATATATGCGTATATATTTATATATATGCATACATATATATATATATATATATATATATATATATATATATATATATATATATATATATATATATGTGTGTGTGTGTGTGTGTGTGTGTGTGTGTGTGTGTGTGTGTGTGTGTGTGAGAGAGAGAGAGACTTGACAAAATATGTTGGTCATAATGGCTCGCGTGCAGTCGATAGGCATCACTCTAAACTTTCCTCTTGTTCCTTGTGGCAATAATAGTCGTTGATGTAACTTCAGGCTCATCTGCTCGCGAACATGGTGGAATCCACCCTAAAAGTGTACTAGTCCTCTTACAGTCCACCATCCTACTTTTGAGGGATAGGGAGAGAGTTAGGGACGTCTGCATGACCGGGCAGTTGAGCCATCCGGTAATATCGGTGCCAAGCAAAGGCTTCTGTCTGCAACACCTTTATTCTTTGTTAATGTAGAATGTAAGTATAAGTCCTCGAATAAAATAAATTTCTTCCTCTCCCACATTTTATTTTTTTTTTTAAGCTGACTGATTTAATATTACATTACCTCCCGTCAATTTTTATCACTTGCATTTTTTAACAGCTTCTTGATAGATGGGGTCCAGTATAAAATTTGGGAATGATCGAGGGTGATACATAAAAAGAGCCGTGTGATTATTGCATTCCTATTTTATTTATTCTTCATTATGATTGCTGACTAAGGCATAAACTATTCACCTCAAATTGATTTTTGTTGGCATTTACCATGATATAAAAGGAATCCCTGACAGCTGCCGTATATCCTATTCTGTTATAAATATATTTGTGCATTTTCACATTTATCACGTTTTATACTGAAATGATGCAGGGGAGAGAGAGAGAGAGAGAGAGAGAGAGAGAGAGAGAGATTGCCCATTTTGGAAACGAGTAGTGAGAGGCTAAAATTCTTCCACAATTTTTCTGTTGTAAACCGGTTGATTGAAATCCATAGAAAACTTCGTTATGTTCGTTTTGGGGTCTTTTTCCTCAGCCGACTTGATTGAAAGGTCGCATGAAACTGAATGCTATTGGGTATTACGGACACCAGTTGTGGGAGTCTATTTTTTCTTTTTATATCTATTTTCATTATCTTTTTCACTGGCTGGTCAAAGGATGTTCGACTTGGGAGAGGCATTTTTTTTTTCACCTAACTAGATTGAAGTGAGGCACGAGAAGGTGAATATGACTGCGTTGTTGGAGAAAGCAGCAATTTTCTTCCCCCCCTTTTTTTTTTTTTAAGTGCCGGCTGCTTGAAAATCATGGCCCACTTTCTCATTTTCTGTTTTTTATTTCAATTTCCATTTTTTTTCGACTTAGCTAAAGGGTTAAAGATGGGTGAGTGCTCCTGGAATTGTGGAAGCAAATTTTCTTCAATGTGGCTGAGTAAAGTAACCATCACATTTTGTTACTGTTTTTGGTATTTTTATCACCTGACTCGAATTGAGGGAAGCATGAAAAGGTGAATTTTATCGTGCCATATGGAGGAGAGTTATGGGAGATGTCCACCCGTCTCAAACATCTGTGGACCGGCAGCTACAATACACAGTCATAAATTTTCCACATTAATACCCATCCATGTCACTTCGATCATCTCTTTTCTCTTTATATTATGAAACCGTGAATTTTATGAGGACATACAGTAGAAGACCTGCTCTGACCTTGCGAGGGTGTGGTAAAGTTTTCATAATCTGTCACCGTGGCGCCACTGTCGGGGTCCTGAGGGGGGCCACTTAATTACCTTAGTGATGAGCATGGGGCCACAGTGCCGGAGACAGAGAGAGAGAGAGATGGGGGGGTAGGGAGGGAGGGTGGTGAGGGACAGACAGAGACAAAAAAAGACAGACAGACAGAAACAGACAGACGCACAGACAGAAAGAGAGAAAGAGACAGAGACAGACAGACAGACTGAAAGGGTGATAAGGATGGGAGTAGGAGAAAGGGAAGAGACAGGTATGATGGTAAGGTAAAGGAAGACGAGTGGAAGAGAAGATGGCTCAGGAGGGCGTAAATGGGTGAGAGGAGGAAAGGGAAAAGATGGGTGAAGTAGTAGAGGTGGGATAGACTTGGGAGAGGAAAGAAAGAGATTGAGGGAGACTGAGGCGGAGAGGGCAGAGGAGAGGGTGAAGTGGATGACAGTAGGTAAGGAGCGTTAAGTATGATAACAGGGGTGTAGAGAGGGAGAGGTAAGATAGCCTAGTTGGGAGAGGAGAGATTTGTGTGTGTGTGTGTGTGTGTGTGTGTGTGTGTGTGTGTTTGGGGGGGTGTTTATTAGCGTTGGCTCTTAGTCACACCCTCGAGCTCATGCATCTTAAATGACCCTTGTGTAGTGGCCGAGGATTAAGAATGAGAATATATTATTAGACTACACAAATAGAAGAAAACAGGAGGACCTGGAAACTTCTTAATGGTGAAATAAAAAGCCGAGAACCCGGGCCCACAGCTGTCGACGTAAAGAGTTGCTTGGTGCTTCCGCCTTGCCCTGCGCACGGACTCGTTATGCAACCTTCATGACTTTGCAGACCTAATCAGTTCATCGTCCCTTCATACTATATCAGTGACAAAAGTTTGGCCGAAATCCATCGAGGAAGTTCAAGAGATATCGCGCCCACAAAGAGAAACTAAGTCTACCCCCATATGACCTTGACCTTTAACCCTTGACCTAATTAATCTAATCAGTTCATCATCTTCTCATACTGCATCACTGAAAAAAGTTTGGTGGAAATCCGTCAATAGGTTCAAGCGATATCGCACCCGCAAGTGTTATGGATGCACTGACCCACGCACGCACTCAAGCATGGACAGATCAATCACTTCATGCCTCCTCCATCATTGGTCGGCGGAGGCATAACAAGGAGTGATTCGTATTTCATTCTCAATGATAAAGCACCTGCAGTGAAGAATGTAGCTGGAATCAAGAGAATATACGTAGGAAATGAACACAGAATGATGAGCAAGAAAACAATACTGGATTTAAGTCAAGAAAAGGACAGGCAAATACGAAGAAAACATCCAAACTTTTACCTTGAGAGAGACTGATTGCTAAGTTTAGTTTTCTAGACTAGTTCTTAAATAAATAAAAAAAATCAACGCAGTTGATGGACGGCATGGATTACAAAAAAAAACAAAAAGTGTGTTGTTGTACTGTACCCAGTTATTCTCTTTCTTTTTCTGTTTTGTTTCTCACTGTCCTATCCCAAAAAGCTATGAAAAATCGGAGGTTTGAATCTTCCCCCAGTCGTAATTGCGTGCAACTGGATTTGGATATTTTTGCTGTTGCTGTTAATGATGATGATTATTAGTACACAGTAAAAGAGAGGCGAACCAAAGATTATTTCACCTTTACGTATGGTGGACGAAGACAAAGAACAATGAGATATTAATATGAATACGAAGAGAGGTACACTGTACTAATACGCATGGGAAATATAAATCATACCTATCTTTAGTATCTTTTCTGTAAACTGACAAATATTCTTAAACCCTTTCAGCTCGATTGATGGTCATATGTAGTCAAACCGAAGGGTCAGTTTATGTAGTAACAAGGAGAATATAATTAAAGTTAGTCAAATTTCATATTGTCAAGACACGGTTTTTAAGTTGGGTGAGTGACCTGGTTTCATTATATGAGAACAAAGAATATCTATATCGACAACAGTGGCCACTTTCCTTAATATCTTGTCTGTCCAGCCCATAGCTGCTGAATAGACTTATGGGACGAAGGAGTCATCCAAGGATTGTGAATATTCTAAACACTCACTCAGATATGTATGTCAAAGTGAATGACATTTAGTGCATAGACAGAAAAAGTATTACGATTACAACTTATTTCCCACCTTCCTTTCCCAGCTCGATGTCCTAACCCTAAGTGGCGAGAAAAGAGAGGACTCGTACGTTGAAAAGGTCATCCTAGAGCAGTGAATATGCATGCCTAAATAGCAAGAAATTCAGTGTACTGACTATTATATATATATATATATATATATATATATATATATGAAAGCAGTGACATGCGACATAACAGTAATATACGACATTCTATTGCATTTCCATTGAGAATCTGGTGTGGCTGATATATGCTGTAGACTCCCGCAGCGAAGGGGTGATCCTAAAGTTGTGAATATGCTAATCGCCCTTTCAGATTTGTATTGCTGAGAAAGGGGCAGTTGACGCACCTCCAGAAAATTGCTATGACAACAATAACTAACGTTCCAGCCTTATCACAGAAGTGTAGTGTTCCAACAGAAAAATAATATGAAAACAGTTGTTCATTTTCTTGCCAACCCTAATCCACAGTTGCCATACAGTCTCTTGCAGCGAAAATGCCAACGTGGAACAGTGAAAAGCTAAACACCCACTCAAATCTGTGTGCTAAAGAAAATATCTTTCTCTGTATTAAAATCATGTTTAAAAAATGATTTATTTTTCACATTTGCTGCATAGATTTATGTAGCGAAGGGGTCAGCCTAATATGGTGAATTTTCTAAACACCCTCCCAAGTGTGTATGCTAAAGTGACTGACATTCGATGACTGGACAGAAAATTGATAAAACAACAGTGACTTATTTTCCATATCCCCCTGCCCTTTCAACCTTTGACTCTTTCTGCCAGTAAAAACAGAAGCGCATAATAATGAGATGAAACGACATAAATGAATATGAATGCCAGAGAGAGAGAGAGAGAGAGAGACATTCGACATATCGCTAGACAATTAATATATCAACAGTGGCTTATTTTCCACACCCTCCTGACCTTTCATAACTTAAACCCAATGTGCATGCAAAAATACTTGTATAGTAAAGAGATCAAACAAGTGAAATTATTATGTGTCAAAGGGAGAGAGTGGCTTTCGGCATATCACCAAAAAAAATTGTATATCGATAGTGACTAATTTTTCAGATTCTCCTGCATGTTTGTCACTTGGACCCAATGTGCAAGCAAAATCACACTTGTATGATAAAAACATCAGTCAAGGGAAATGAATATTAATGCGAAAGAGAGAGAGTGGCTTTCAACATATCGCCAGAAAATTAATATATCAACTGTGACTTATATCCATCATTCCCAGGCCCCTTCCCTACCCCAGCCCAATGTGGCTGTACAAACACCGACTCCCGTTGCATATTCAGCCGTGGATCAATCATCGCTACTCGAGGGGCGCTGACAAACATTTTGATTGAGCAATGAATGTTAAAAAGTCTGTGGCTCCAAATTTAGTTCGTAGAGAGAGAGAGAAAGAGACGGAGAGAGGAAGGAATGAAATTTAAATGTCCACGGTATCCCTCAATCCCACTTCCCCTACCCTCTCCCCAGCTCCCCTCTCCCCTACCCAGCCTTTCCCCTCTTCACTCGCCTACTCCTCTTTTCTCTCTTCTCTATTATCATCATCCTTCACTTCCCCTCCCTCTCTTCGATGTCACTTTCGCTTCCCTTTTCCTCTCTCCCGCTCCCCACAGCTTCCCTTTTTCATGTCTCCCCCCCCCCCTTGAACGCACCTCCTTTCCTCTCTCTCCCTCTCCATCTACCTTCCCCCTGCCCATTCTCACCCAATTATCCATCTCTCCACCCACCTATCAACCTTCCCCTTCCCCCTGTCTCCATCTTCTTATACTCCCTTCCCTCACCCTTCGTCTCCTCTTCCTTTCCATTTCGGACACCTCTCCTTCTCCCTTTCCTCCCTCCCGTCCCCTTTCCCCTTCTTCCCTTTCTCATCTCTCTATCTCCTCTCCATCCACTTTACTATTCCCTCGCTTCAACTCTTCTTTGTCACTCTCAACCCACCCTCTCCCTCCCCCTCCTATCCCGCCTACCTTTTCCTGTCTCTTACTTTCACTGACTCCCCATTCACCTCCCCTCTCTCAATCTACAACTCTTTTCCCCTCTCTCCTCTTCATCCACCTCCCCTTCCTCCTCTCCACTTGCACCCCGCTCTTCTCCCAACCTCTCTTTCTCCTCTCACCTCCCTCTCTTCCTTTCCCCTGCCGCATTTCGTCCATCGTCCCCTTTCTTTCTGCCCTTACCACTCACCTCCCCCTTCCTCATTCCTTATCCACATCCACCTCTGACTTCCCCCTTCCTCTCTTCACCCACTTTTACCTTCCCCTTCCTACCTCCTCCTCCCCACCAGCTTCCCCTGTCCTTCTCCCTCTCTCGACTAATGTGTCTCCCCGTTTCCTCCTCTTCTTCCTCCTCTCTTCCCACGCCTAATCCCCACTCCCTACCCCCTTGCACCCCTCTGCTCGAATTGAAGGGGTCTCACGCGCGAGTTGACAGTCTTCAAGAGCTAATACCATTCCTGCGACTCTCAAATTTTAATTCGCGAGGAGTCAATAGAACCTCTCTCTCTCTCTCTCTCTCTCTCTCTCTCTCTCTCTCTCTCTCTCTCTCTCTCTCTCTCATATAAATGCACTGAAAATCAGGTTACGTCACCAATTGCCAAATGTCGTCATAATGTAAGAACTCACTAGCAAAATATGTCCGTCTCCGACACTGGATATAAACTGTAAGTAATACCACGATGTGTGCTTGAAAACAATAAATCCTTTTTCTGTGAATCAGGCAGAATGGTAAATACATTTCATTTTATGATGGACTTAATAGGCGAGATTACGGAGACATGTTTGGGCATCCCCCACTAAGGACGGCATTATGCCGGCGAAAACGCAAGGGAAATTACCCTGTAATGCTACTAATGTAGATTAATCCACCTATCTACTCACCTACCAGCCCAGCAAACCATCTACTCACCAACCAACCTACCTACCCACCAGCCCATCCACAAACCCACCAACCCACAAGCACATCCACTCAACCAACCTGCCATCCACCAAACCACTCAAATCACTATGTCTCATATCCAGCGGGATGGTTCAGCAAGCTTTCAAACCAGCTTTAATTGCATAATTGAAATCATCCATATCTTTTGAATAAAATTCTTTCCACTTACAAGATACATCCGAGTAATGAAATACGCCTCTGCGAAATGTATATCAGCTATCCTTAGAAAAGTTACAGACTGAAAGATAGAAACTAGTATAGATAAGTTCCTTTGCATAAACGCACACCTCATTACTTTTACTTTTCACCGTTCCAGTGAAATTTCCTTCAGTTACTTTCACCCAGCAGGTCGTTGTTGCTGTTCACTTTATTGCCAGGCTCATTGCCGGAAGGACTGGAGAACGGAGGGGGAGGGAAAATCCTTCTTTTTCTTTTCTTTTTTTATCCTATCTTATATTTATGTGGATGAAATATAGTAAACATTCATACTGAGGCCAAACGACTTAACTGGAGTCGATAGGTCTGTATAAACTCTATGATAGTACGCCTCTCTCTCTCTCTCTCTCTCTCTCTCTCTCTCTCTCTCTCTCTAGCCCACCGTCATATTTCCCCCCCTCCAGCTCTCCATCCAACCCAATCAGCGCTAAATATCCAGCTAGAAATCGCCAATAAAAATCGTCTGCCGGGCCGTTCGATCCGGCGGTAATGCGTCATTTGCATGGAAACGAGATTCCAATTTAGCCAGCCCCAATATATCTTTGGCCTCAGGCGCGAGCGACACGGGCCTAAATGGATATCAAATGTATCTTGGAGCGGGTAGGGGAAGGAAGAGAGACAGAAGGGTGGGGAGGGGGGCGAGAATGGAGAGGAGTTCTGTTGACTCTTCCGTGAATTAAGAGAGAGAGAGAGGGGGGGGGGGATTCGTTTGACTTTTCTTGAATTAAACTGAGTGACAGACACACAAGGAGAGAAGTGAAGAGTTGCTAGCCGCAAAAGAAACAAAAAGACAGCTTAGCAATAGAGGAGACAGAGAGAGAGAGAGTGTGTGTGTAGCTCACAGAGGAGGTATTGTACAGTTAAAGTTGGGTGTATCTTCCGGAAACAGCTTATCACACACACACACACACACACACACACACACACACACACACACACACACTCAAACCGAAGGGAAAGTTCACTCAAATTCTATTACAGAGGCTTCGACCTGTGTGCCCCTTCTCTCCTTTCCTCAGTCTTTCTCCCTCACCCTCTCTTCCCCTCCCCTCTCTTCCGCCTCTCTACCCCTTCCGCCTCTCTCCCCCTTCCCTCGCAACCTATTTTTCCTCCACTCTTCCCCTTATTCCCCTCTGCCTGCCTTTCCTCCCCTCTCCTCCCTCTCCTCTCTCTTTCCCATTCTTCCCTCTCACTTTCTTTCCTCCCTAATCCTTGCCCCTCCTTTTTCCATTGCCTCAGTCAGCACTCTCCCCTCCCCTATTCTTTTCAGTTATTTCTCTCCTTATATTTTTTCTCTCCCCCTCTTTTTCCCATTCCCCCCGTCCCACCTTTCCCTTCTCCCCACCTTTCCCACCTGCTGCCATTCCCTCTCCCCTTTCTCTGTTCCTATTTTTTGTCTTCTCTCCCTCCGTCATTCCGTTCTCCTTCTCCCCCTCCCCTCTTACATTTCTTCATCCTTCCCCTTATTACCTCAGCTCCCCATCCCCTCTCCCTCTTTTCCCCCATCTATATCTACACACCACCTTCCCCCTTTTCCTTTTGCCCCTTACCCGTTTTCTTCCTTCTCATAAGAATGTCACACCTGGAGGATGAAGGAAGATTAAATTGACAAATATCGATGGAGAGGCACAGACGCTCGCATAATAAAACACACACACACACACACACACACACACACACACACACACACACACACACACACACACACACACACACACACACACACACACACACTGTTTCTCTAAGCATTACTTTTGGATGAATAAGCAAAGAAATTCGACCTGGTTACAACGAATCTAGTTGTGGCATCGGTCGGAAATAAGGAATCCTGAAAAACCTCAAGAGAAGAAAAGAACATAAATAAGAACAAGAACAAAAATAAGAATAAGAACGAGAACAGGAACGAGAGCAAGAACACCAGGAAAGGCTACACACACATCAGTCTTTGTCTGTGTTAAAACAGCGCCAAGGGGTAAAAATTATTGTTCTATTCTTTATATCAGGAAAAATAAGCCATACCATCTAACTGACTCCTACGCCAATCCATATGTCAATCTGCCTGTGTTTCTCTGTATCTACCTATCTGACTATCTATCTATGAATTGCTACAGGTATACAAATCTACCTCCCATAATACATCAAGGAAAATAAGACTCGTCCAACTCATCCAGTCAAGGAATACAAAGCTTCTAACCTCCACTAATATTACAAAAGTCCTAATTCACCCTAAGAAATCATGGGAATACAAAAGGGTCTCATCCAGGTAGAAATGACTCACCCAGGCTGTTAATCACGCTTAGGTACGAATGCTAATGATCTCGGTGCTAATCTGGTTAAAAGAAAAAAAAAAAGGTAACTCTCGGGAAGCTCCAGTCGGTGATGAAGAAGTGGATGGCTGCGTAATGACATGTAATCGGATTTCTCTCTCTCTCTCTCTCTCTCTCTCTTTCTCACGTAAATCACACTCCACCACCCATATAACCTCTCATGATGGAAATAACTCTAGTAATACACCCCAGCTAACGCCAGATAACTTTATTTACCTCATAATGAGTCATAGGACCCTGAGAGTCAGTGCTCTCATCATTAACCTTCTTTTTGTCTGGATAACTTTGGTAATCTGTATCTAACATTCTCTTGGTCTGGATATCTCTAATATTCTGTTCCAGGGCAAGCCTGACATTTGTTTAACTGAGAGTGAGTCATAGGACCCTGATGGTGTTAATACTGTAAGCATTAATCTTTTTATGGTTGGGAGAACTCTCGAACCCTATTCAAGCTAATGCCAGATAATTTTATTCAGCAAAAAGTGAGCAAAAAAGCATGAGAATGTTATAGTTCTTTCACCTTAACTTGGTCCAGATTTTCGTCCTTTTGTAGCTTATTTCACATAGCTCAGTGGCAGAAAAAGACTATGTTTCAGCTCTGTGTCCTTTCCATAGCACTTCTTCGTGACTGCCATCATAGTCCCGTGTTCATATATTATTACAACTTTGCATTCAAGAGGGAGAGATGGCAATTTTGGGCCCAGTTAAAGTAAAAGAGTATAGTCCTGTAAATATACTGTAAACTCCCATAGATCACTTAACTCTAGCATCCCATTCCAGTTAATGCTGGTGTTAATACTTTACATTTAGCTCTCTCATCGTTGAGATAACTCTAGTAATCGGATTTCTCTCTCTCTCTCTCTCTCTCTCTCTCTCTCTCTCTCTCTCTCTCTCTCTATTCAACTGAGATGGACCATGGTAGGCTGAAAGTGTTAATACGAGAGACTTACTTAGGTGCAAGTGCCCGATGCGAGATTCCGTCTTTTATGTACATAGTAATTTATCCCTGACACTACCTTGGCTTACCTGTTAATTACGAGGTTAAGCAGCGGGGCGAGAATTACCTGCTTGGAGTGAAAGCGAGGTGGGGGTGAACAAATACGTGGAGGAAGGCGTGTAATTGATTTCTCTCTCTCTCTCTCTCTCTCTCTCTCTCTCTCTCTCTCTCTCTCTCTCTCTCTCTCTCTCTCTCTCTCTCTCTCTCTCTCTCTCTCTCTCTTATTATTAGGTTTCATCTGCAGGTCAGCTTAATTCCTCGTGTGTGTGTGTGTGTGTGTGTGTGTGTGTGTGTGTGTGTGTGTGTGTGTGTGTGTGTGTGTGTGTGTGTGCATTTTTTATATACGACTATAGTACAAGCTCTCTCTCTGCCAAAGATGTCTCCGATGATGATAAATATCGCTTTACTTTAATAAGGTGTGGGATATTCACGCATACAAGAGCTAGTCGAAAAATGAAAAAAAAAAATCGTAGGTATGGATTCTACTATAGATGTAAATTCCAAGCCCGTAATGGCTAAGATTAACGAAGTATTTTATAATATTTTTCACTCTTTCCTTTTTCTTTCTTCCTCTATTCTTTCTTTTATCTTTGTATTTACTTTACTTGGCGAGTTTTTTCACTTTCCTTTTTCTTCCTTTCTCTATTCTTTCTTTTCTTTATGTATTTATTTTTTGGCGAAGGAGGAGAAACAGAAAAAAAAAAAATCTTTGTTTCCTTATTCACCCTCCTGAAACAATCTTTAGTTACGAAAAATCGCAAAATAACTTACTATGCTTTTCATCTCGTGTGAAAGACTTTTTTTTTTTTTTTTTTTTACACGAAGAGACATAAGAAGATCCGCCTTTTTACTCTCCTTGCCCTTCCAGTAAGTAATAAATAATTCAATGTGTTAATAAATAAGTAATCCTCCATTTCAAAAAGGAATTTACCGTAATATATTATGTGAATTTACAGAGTCTCATTGCACAGACACACCTATCATTCACTTCTGGTCCTAACTGTACTTTGCTTTCCCAGGAGAGAAAATGAGAGCCTAGTGCAGAGGAGGCCCGTGCCTATTGTCTTTCCTTCAAATAACTTGGGTCAAGACAGCGAACTGAACGTATGGAATTAAATGTAAGTCTGTAAGTGAATTAACCCTCGCCTGTCACCTGATCAGTCCACCGACCTCGGTTAATTTTTTCATTCCGATGATGTATTTTTCTGCTTTGTTCTTGATCCTGCCACAGACAGACAGACAGACAGACAGACAGACAGACAGACGAACAGACAGAGAAGGAGAGGGAGAATAGAAATGGAGATAGATTTCTTGTTCTAAAGGAGTATATTAAGACTAATTTTACTTCCACTTGCCTGACCACCCTCTCTAAAGCAAAGTATATTTGCCCTGGGGTAGCAAGAATAAAGTGAAAACACGTTATCGTGCTGAAGGGGCTGACCTGTAAAGTGTGTGAGTGTGGCAATATGGTGTAGAAAAATAGAAAGAAAAAAACTCTTCAATACAATGTCAAGGAAGTGTTTTATATATATATATATATATATATATATATATATATATATATATATATATATATATATATATATATATATATATATATATATATATATATATATATATATATATATATATATATATATATATAAAACTTTCACCACATAACTGATGCTTTAATTCAGGAGTAACACGTTTACATAATATGAAGTAATTCAGTTTGAACAGACATTTATTTAGGCAATGTACCCCGGATTTGCTATGCAAAATGCTAAAAAGATGATTTGTAGGAAATTGGTATCTTTGAGAAGACACATAATAAACCTGCATGAACCGGTTCAGTACATAAACAATATAAACCACATGAACCTGTTACTAAGTCAGCGATTATACATTCGTATAGACAATAACAGATTGTTTAAAAGGAATTAAAACAGAAAGTTCACGGGTACACATATATAGATAAATAGGCTGATAGATGGACAGATATGTGATTACTATGAAGTAATCACGCACAGTACCAGCGACAAAATTCCTAATCGGCAAAGTATTTCACTCACTCAAAACAAACGCTTCCGATCCTTTTTCAACCTATAAATTATGACAATGGACAAAAATGATTATGGTAATAATTAACAGGACTGACTGGGAGGGAAGATTATCAGCACCTGCAACAAAAACTGTGCAGAATGTACCCATTACATTTCTGTGGAAGCATGTAAAATTTGTCACTGGATAATGATACGTTTGTTGCGGGAAGCATCTCGCCTACGAAAAAAAAGAAAAAGTGTGGTGACATTCTGATATTTGGAAAAAATGAATTATTTACAGGTTTTGTAAAAGTCATCCTGAATCCATGAAGATGGTTTTGTTGTCAAAAGTCTTTTTCTTTTTATCACTGTGTTCGTTCTTTCTTTCTCCCCGTGGCTCTCTCCTACAGCCATCCCCTCTCTCTTCTATCATCTGTCTATCTATCTATCTATCTATCTATTTTATCTGTCTATCTCTCTATCTGCCTGTCTATTTGTCTATTTAACTTAACATTGACACAAATGATAGGTACACTGAGGCTTTGTCCATAGCGATCCATCAGAAATGTGCAACAGCAGGTTAGTTAAAAATACATAGGAGGATAAAGACTTAAAACTTTTACAATCGAGCCTAAAATTAGGGAGGAAAGACAAGCGAGGTATTGGTACATGAAACAGTCATTACATTATGAAGGAGAAATTACCTAACAAAACTAATGGGAGAGAGATGGAGATAGATAGATAGATAGATAGATAGATAGACACAGACAGACAGACAGACAGACGGAGAGAAGACAGAGACAGAAACCATAGAAAAGCGAAAACTACTAAACACAAACCTTTTCATAAGCAAACTGATGGACCAAAAAAAAAAAAAAATCCACAATACCAGTATGTTCTTTCATCAAGCAGTCTGCGATGGTCGGGAAAACAAAAGTCAAAAGCATAGGCAGGATATTTCACCCTGAGTATTGGTGGCTCTGGTATTTTTGAGAAACAGAAATGCGCGTTGGTGGAAGTCATTTCACTTTGATCCGTTCAGCCAAAGGACGTCATTCGTATTTTGATTATGTTCTCTTTCAGGCGACTTTATTCAGCTTATAAGAGACTTTTCGAGATGGACAGGTTAGATATAATATTTTTCACCATCTCTACTAATGGAGATCCTTCCTAAACTGTTTTATGAAATAGTGTAGTAGCACGATTATTATTATTATTATTATTATTATTATTATTATTATTATTATTATTATATCATTTCTATTATGAAGGGGTTGACAGTGAGGGAGACTTGACTCACACAAAAGAACGAACACCCACCAGACAAGCAATAAGGTAAATAAATAAATAAAAGAAAAATGGACTGGGTTCCGTCCTCCATTGCCCCGAGTGAATGTCTGGCATCCTTACCACGGCTTATCTGGGTGCCGGAGACATCAGTATTCTCTCGCCGGTCTGACTTGTACACAGAAGATTATTTCCTTCTTTTCCCCGTTCATTCAGTAATGTGATACAAATGCTGACTTGGATGTAAAGTACAAATTGCACAACCATGGAGACACGACACATCCCTGTTTCAACCTAACCTTCAAATAGAGAAAAATTCACCCAGTTCACCATCCCTTTTGTTTACGAATCGCCTTCTTGGATACAAGTCGTCCTCTTGCTTGTGAATCGCCTCTTAAGTTGCGAATCGTCCCTTGGTTAAGGATCGACCCCTTGGTCGCTAGTCAGCCTCTTGGCTCAAATGACAGCTCCCTGGTTACGAATCGATCTTGTGCATACGAATCGACCCCGTGGTTACGTGTCACTCCCTTGGTTACGAATCGACCCCTGGCCACGAATCGGACCCTATGACAAGAAGAGATCCCTTGTTTACGAAGTTACGCACCATTACGAAAGAGTCTCCTAGCTTTCCAGTCGGTCCCTTGATTACGAGTTGGCCATTGGTTACGAAGCAGTCCCTATTCACGAATCGATACCTTAATTACGAATGAGTTCCTTGGTTACGAATGAAAAAGAAAGACTGTAGTTCCCTTATGCATATTCTTCCTTCACTGAGTATTGTCTTCCTGCGTAATCGTTCTTTCACTTTCTTCCCTCTTTAGGTTTAATTTTTCCATTATTGAGGAGATCTTTAGTAATACCACGGGGCTTCCTTGAGTCAGTACTGGCAAGACGGAGAATGAAGCCCCCCTGATGCCGTTGTCGATATATTGCAGAGAGGGAGAGAGAGAGAGAGAGAGAGAGAGAGAGAGAGAGAGTTCTGCATTTATGTTTGTGTTTGTGTGTATCTGTGTTCGTGTATGTATGTGTGTATGTGTGTGTGTATTTGTATGTATCTGTATCCTTGTATGTGTGTGTGTGTGTGTGTGTGTGTGTGTGTGTGTGTGTGTGTGTGTGTGTGTGTGTGTGTGTGTGTGTGTGTGTGTGTGTGTGTGTGTGTGTGTGTGTGTGTGTGTGTGTGTGTGTGTGTGTGTGTGTGTGTGTGTGTGTGTGTGTGTGTGTGTGTGTGTGTGTGTGTGTGTGTGTGTGTGTGTGTGTGTGTGTGTGTGTGTGTGTGTGTGTGTGTGTGTGTGTGTGTGTGTGTGTGTGTGTGTGTGTGTGTGTGTGTGTGTGTGTGTGTGTGTGTGTGTGTGTGTGTGTGTGTGTGTGTGTGTGTGTGTGTGTGTGTGTGTGTGTGTGTGTGTGTGTGTGTGTGTGTGTGTGTGTGTGTGTGTGTGTGTGTGTGTGTGTGTGTGTGTGTGTGTGTGTGTGTGTGTGTGTGTGTGTGTGTGTGTGTGTGTGTGTGTGTGTGTGTGTGTGTGTGTGTGTGTGTGTGTGTGTGTGTGTGTGTGTGTGTGTGTGTGTGTGTGTGTGTGTGTGTGTGTGTGTGTGTGTGTGTGTGTGTGTGTGTGTGTGTGTGTGTGTGTGTGTGTGTGTGTGTGTGTGTGTGTGTGTGTGTGTGTGTGTGTGTGTGTGTGTGTGTGTGTGTGTGTGTGTGTGTGTGTGTGTGTGTGTGTGTGTGTGTGTGTGTGTGTGTGTGTGTGTGTGTGTGTGTGTGTGTGTGTGTGTGTGTGTGTGTGTGTGTGTGTGTGTGTGTGTGTGTGTGTGTGTGTGTGTGTGTGTGTGTGTGTGTGTGTGTGTGTGTGTGTGTGTGTGTGTGTGTGTGTGTGTGTGTGTGTGTGTGTGTGTGTGTGTGTGTGTGTGTGTGTGTGTGTGTGTGTGTGTGTGTGTGTGTGTGTGTGTGTGTGTGTGTGTGAGTTGCATAAGAACGAAAGAGTAATTTATCGTGGGGTATAGCTGGCTGGGTGACACGGGCTCTGGGGCGGCCTGTACACGTCCTTCTGTCTGATGAATGGCACGTCAAAGCCCCAACACACACACACACACACACACACACACACACACACACACACAGACTCAATCCAGCCCAACCTCTGCCACAACATCTAAACTAGCCTGACAAATGACCGCGTCTACCAATCTGTGGCATTCCGGTAACAGCACATCATTCTCTCAACAGCACCTTCCTACCTACTTACATGATTACTTAGCTGCCTAATTACCTGCCTGCTTACCTGCCTAGTTACCTGCCTACTTAATACCTGCTTACCTACCTACTTACCTACCAATGACATTCTAGCAACTTGTATTTTCTTGCTTCATCCGCTAACTTTTGTCCAGTGTATTTTTCAAAGCATTTCGCCTCCACAACATGTCACTCTTCTGTCAAATTACTGACCCTCACTACCTACCTGTCTGCCTACCTGTAGCTCTATTTTTAATGTACAGTCAACAAGAGTTCCACCTGGACCACCTAGTCGCGGGATATGGCTAACGTGGCAACAGCGCGTGTGTGTGTGTGTTCATGTGTACATGCCCGAGAATTTTTCGAATCATCAAGCTTCATCCTCTTTGCCGTATTATATCATTATGTGGCCATTGTATTATGCTGTGATATTGGCTAATAAATACTGTTTAATTGGGATAATGAGCTGTGCACTATGCTATTTATAAAGTCTGATTTATATAAAATAATTCTTCACTTATCTTGTGGCGTGAACCACGATACAGGTTGAGTTGTGGTTCAGAAACATCGCATCATTTATGGGTGAACTTGCTCACTGTTTCTGAACCACAACTCGTCCTGTATCGTGGTTCACGCTACAAGACAAGAGATGAAGTTTGATTTGATAAATTCTCGGGCATGTATACACGAACACACACACACGCGCTGTGCCACGTTAGCCATATCCCGCGACTAGGTGGTCCAGGTGGAACTCTTGTAGACTGTATGTCTCTTTCTACACAACCCCAGCTTAAGGTATTTGATTTTTGTAACCGCATCTCACTACCCTGACAAAAAGCTATGCTTCCCTACCTACCTACCTGCAATATGGGAATCATTTCTCTCTCTCTCTCTCTCTCTCTCTCTCTCTCTCTCTCTCTCTCTCTCTCTCTCTCTCTCTCTCTCTCTCTCTCTCTCTCTCTCTCTCTCTCTCTCTCTCTCT
Organism: Coenobita brevimanus; assembly: GCF_032717465.1. Lineage (NCBI taxonomy): Eukaryota > Metazoa > Arthropoda > Malacostraca > Decapoda > Coenobitidae > Coenobita > Coenobita brevimanus. The sequence goes on along the minus strand of NC_137049.1, from coordinate 25,269,471 downwards.
CTCTCTCTATCACCACTCCTCCCGTACCGACCCTCTCTCCCTTTCCACTTCCTTCCACCTTCTCCTCCTTACCTTACTCCTTCCCCTCCTCATTTGTTTTCCTCTCTTACCCATCAGACCCCGTTTTTTATACTCCGACTCCCTCATCATCATTTCCCCCTCTAACTCCCCCTTTCTCCCTTCCTTTTTTTTCCCTCCTATGCACTTCCCACCCTTCCTGTCCCTACTTTCAGGTAGCCCCACACCCCAGCCAGTCAAACCTACCTCTTTAGATATCACCTCACCCCCAAGGAATAATGAAAGAGAGAGAGAGAGAGAGAGAGAGAGAGAGAGAGAGAGAGAGAGAGAGAGAGAGGAGAAAAAGAAAGAAAAAAGAAAAAGAAAACAGGATAAAAAGGATTCTCACAAAACTCATCAAGCACATCTATCTTATCTCAAATTTAGTAACGGGATGGAATTGTATCTGTGGTTTGATTAAGTTCGGCTCACCTTAACATTTGAAAGTGTTTTTTTTTTTTCTTTTAGACATTTCCACCTTGATTAATTTTCCTCTAACTCTCATCAATTAATTCAGCCGGAGAGCAGTAGATCTCGTACGTTAATTACTGGAATATTTACTGGGAGCGAATTTATTGGTATGGCCAGAAATTTATATAATTTTATACAGAGAATTAAATGGGGTGGGAAGTCTATGGTTAACCCCTTTGATACTGGTAAGTTTTTTTTTTTCCATCACATTACTAGATTTTTTTTTTTTTTTTTTTCACCACTAGCACTGAGGGAGTTCATTCAGCCTAGGGGTAGTATTCCATGTGGCCTCGGGATCTTCCGTATCACCTCTTATTTAGGGATTTATTCTGTGCACTACATCTCAGTATCCCCTTGTACGATTCGAAATGAATAACTAACAATGGAACTTCATTGTGTAATATGCAAAATAAAGCGTTTAGGAAGAGTTGTTGAGACTCCACCTTTGCCACCAGTAGTTCAAAAAATAAATGTATATCTTCCCTAAGCAGAATAAAATCGTCTGTAGATCACAAGCATTAATTTAAAGACGTCACTGAATACAATGGGCCGATCACTCTCGTAGTATACAGTAGGTGAACACTCCATCTTTATGTGCACAGTATGTAAAGTATTGGGATCTACGACTCCTAGTTTTTTTCGACAGATGTGTTGCTTCTCTCTCTCTCTCTCTCTCTTAGCAGCTTTGAAATCAGAACCTATGAGATATAAATAAGACGCTCCAAAAACGTTGTTCATCAAAATACTAAAACTCAACAGGATGAAGGAAACGTTACCTAAAAATAATAATAATAATAATAATAATAATAATAAAACACGAAAACGAAAGAACTCACGTATTTTATGTCTCAGCTGATGCACTCCTTCAGAAATCAATAAGACCCAATGTAGCTCCGATATTCAGTGCATTTGTTTACTGTGCAAGGAGCGCGTGGTATAAGATTCCCTTGTGAGCAGAGCGAGAGGTTACAGAGGAGAAGTAGGAGATGGAAAATGTGGGGATGGAAAGAAGTGAAAATATGTGAAGTTTTTAAAAATTTACATGGTGTTGGAAGGGTTTTACTGCAATTAGACATGACTGACTAGTTATACTGAGGTTCCATCTCTCTCTCTCTCTCTCTCTCTCTCACACACACACACACACACACACACACACACACACACACACACACACACACACACACACACACACACACACACACACACACACACACACACACACACACACACACACACACACACACACACACAAGGAAATTCAAGGCAACGAAGTCTCAGACAAGACAGAAATTGAAGCTGAAGAAGAAATAAGCCCTTCACTAACCAAAGTCCCACCCAGAAACAAGTATAAAATGATGCAAGTGTTTCTAGAGAGGGCAAAGTTAAAACTCCTTATAAAGTGAAGTTAAAGAGTTATGTAGAAATAATGTGAAATAATGTGAGGGGGTTATGGGTATTACTAAGCCTAAGACGCAGGAAATGGAGAGAGATTTTTTGTTGCAAGATAGGGTTAAGGATGGAGTAAATCGGAATGTCGAGAGCGTGGTGGAAAGATTACAAATATTGCACGATTGAACATACTACAAGTCAGTGAAATGAAGAGTTAATGGTTACTGCATGATTAAATAAGCTTAAATGTTGAAAGAGACTGAGGCATAATATTTCGTCCACGATTAAATAAATTGCAAGACAGAGAAAGAGATGGAAAGGGAATATTTACCCTACGATCCCTCACTATATGTTCTAACAGTTAAAGCGGCGACGAAGGAGAATGAAACCTTATTACAGTACTTCTCATTTTCCTGCTTATTTTTATTATTCTTAGGGATACCCGTGTTCTCTCCCCTCTCACCGCTTCCCTATGCCCCACCCTTTATCCCACCCCTCTGCTTTCAGACAGGTGTTCTCTCTCTCGTCCACCTGCTCCTTCTCCCACTTCTCTTTATTTTTTCAGCCGGGATTCAATGTCCAGAGGGAGAACAGATGTTGCTTATTCTTCTTCTTCTTTGTCCGAGTTCATTGTTTGTAAATGGCATGATTTGGACTCAGTGTTTTAGTCGGTTTAATAAATGCCCTAAGTTCTTCCTCTTGTTTCCGTTCTTTTTCCTTCCTGGCCCCTTCCTTTCGCCTTCCTTTCTTCCTCCATCCAGTGTCACCCCAGCCTTCCTTCTTCCCTCATGCCTTCCCTTCCATCTCTCTTCTTCATCATACCCATCCGTCTAATTCTCTTCCCTTTCATCCCATCCTTTCCTTCTCCCTTTTTTCTCACCCTCTTCCTTCCTTTTCCCTTCCGTTCTCATGCCCTCCCTCTTTCCTCCTTTCTTCCTTCATTCTCTTCATTTTTTCTCTCTTCCTTCTTTACTTCCTCACTTCCTTCTCCCTTTTCCACTCATCCATCCCTCATCATTCCCCCCTCTTCCTTCTTCCATTCACCCTCACCCCCTCACTCTTTCTTCCTTTTTTACTCTTTCCTTTTCCCTCTTTCTTCTTCACTCACTAATCCCTTCCCTCCTTCCTCTCTTCTGCCCTCCTCCTTCCCTCTTTCTTTCACATCCCCTCTCTCCCCTTGCTCATTTCTCCGTCATTATAGTTTAACTCTGAACTTTATTAATCAAAACCACAGTTATATGAATCTCTGATCGCCCATCCGATAAGAATCATGGAGAAACAAAAGAGTCTGCATTTTTTAAACAGGTATGGATCCTAAAATTGGTGGATTTTTCACATAACCAATTTTTAAAAATATACAGAAGTACTTAACTCTATATATTCCTTAGCACCTGACACTCGTATTCTTGTGCGTCAGTGAATAATCAATTATAATGAACACTTTAAAGAATGCATACACACACACACACACACACACACACACACACATTGATGGAGAGAGAGAGAGAGAGAGAGAGAGAGACACACACACACACACAGACAAACAGACAGAAACAGAGTGATTATTCAAGACTGCCCTTATTTGAAACATGTCCTCTTATCCCACATACGGTGTAAAGATCGCATATCTGAAAAGGTCACTGGTCAGCTTATTACAGTGAATGGAAATAGGGTAGACATTATTTACCAGAGAGACGGTGACCTCATTCCGTGAGACGGTGTGGCCTGGTGTTCGATAGGAATGAATTAAATCTCGTCAGTCCGATAATTGGCTTTTCTTTAGTATTTTCATTTTTTTTCTATTCCTTGATTTCTTCTGCCTCTTGTTCTTGTTCTTGTTCTTTTGCTTCTTCTTCTTCTTTTCTTCTTCGTCTTCTTCTTCTTCTTCTTCCTCTAATTCTCGTTCCTCTTCTCTTCTTGTAGCAAAACTATACCGCTTAGAACAAAGGCGTGACATTATCCCCAAACTAACACAACAAAAACACTCTGCCTCTTTCTTTTTGAAAATCACACACACACACACACACACACACACACACACACACACACACACACACACACACACATACATACATACGTAAAATGAGATGAACAAAGCCCTTCGATCTCATTCCGAAATCAGTCTGTAAAATAATCATTGAGATGAGTAGACTAATTATAATAGGTCAACAGAAGCCTTCTACCTCACTCTTAAGTTTATCTTCAAAGAAAATTACACAATACACGAAAAAAAGGACTCCAGCATAACTCAAGATAATACCACAAATCTAAACAAAATAAAATCAGACATTGCAAAGGAAACGCTGACCCCCAGTAATATATATTGCACAATCTAAGGTCCGATGAAAAAAGAAAATAACGCAGCGAAAAACAACAGAAAAGTAAAGAAAATGGCAACTCAAAACAAAGACAAAATCAGACCATGTGATGCAAAAACCGATCCACAGAGGACCTCACGAAAATCACATCAATCTAAATAAAATAAAAAAAATCAATGCAAAAAGCAGCAGAATAAGTCAGGAAATCACATAACTTTAAATGCAAAAATAACAAAAAAATAATCAGAGAAGATCACACATCTCCAAAAAAAAAATTACAAAACAAAAAGAAAAAACACTGTAGAATAACAATATCACGTGACTTAAAACTCCAGAAGGGCAGCACAGTCAAAGCTTTCTTTCTCTCGTTCTAAGAACATAACAATACTATATTATCTCTGTCTCAATGTCAATCTTGCAAGAAGAATCAGATTACTACCCTGTTTTCTGTGTGCTCATGGTATTAGAAATTCACGTAGCCACCTCTTACTGTAAGTTTAGGGTAAGAGAAAAATCCTTAACTTGGAAAGGAATCACACAAATACAGATCAGCACGGCAGGAGAAACTGACACCTGGTATTCTCAAGCAAAAGGTCAAGGAAATGTGGACCAGTAAGAAGGTGAAAAGAAAGAAAGAAAGAAAGATTAATAGACAAATAGACAGACAGACTGACAGATAGATAGATCAGCTTTCCCAGTATACTCGTTGGCAAAACAAACGTTCGTAATGCCACTTTTTCCTTAGCGATTTCCTTTACTTAGTGTACTTGGAGGTAACTGGCTGATTAGGGAAAACCCTCAGTTTACCCAGCTTTTCTTTCTCTCTATTTATTTATTTATTTATTTTTTTTACCTACGCACATCTAATCTTTGCTCCATATACTCTTCGACATAGGAGACTTACGTAGCATTTCCTTCTTATGTATTTCTTTCACATAGTAGGCTCCACCTTAACAGTGATCATATGCCATTTTTTTTTTTAACGCCTTCAATCCGATGACGTATTTCTTTTTACTCGTGCTGTACAGTATACAGATGATCTTACGCAGCCAAGGAGAGACACTTCAAACAACAGAGGTTCAATGTAGCCTTATCCCCACGACTAAAAGAGGTCTACAACAAACAGAATAAAATGGCCTGGAGGTAGACGAGAGAAATACAAAAACTATGACTGTTGTAAATGTTAAACTAAATTTTAATCTGGTAAAAACAAATCTGAACAGGAAGTATTAGTTTAAGAATGCAATATCCATGCCCATCTGTTGGTCGATGGGCCTTGTGACTTTGACTTTTACCCATTGCTCTCAAAATCGAACTATTTCTTTCATGGCTGACCCTTAACCCTACCCTTTTACCCTCATTTTGTCCAGTATGAACCAATACTGAGCTGACCTTGCTTATGACCTTCACCTTTAAACTTTCCCTGCGATCTTGACCTCCGAATGATTGTTCTCAATATCAAATTCGTTTATCCTTGCCTGACCTTGTACCCTTCCTCAAAGTTTGGTCTAAATCGGATGAAGACTTTAATTTGACTTCGCCATGTGATTTTCAACCCTGACCTCTTGCCCTTGATGATAATAGGTCAATCCCGAGCGAAGGACCTGTTCAGTATTGTATCTAAGTTATCCAATTCTAAAAATCCCTCTTAAGCCGAATAAATGCATCAGCAGAGGAAAGTAACAATGACGTCCTAGGAAAATAGGATAAAGTTGTCGAAGTCAGAAATAGTTTATAGTGGAAAAAAAAAATATTTCTGATAGTTTTAATGCATGATCATCTCTCTCTCTCTCTCTCTCTCTCTCTCTCTCTCTCTCTCTCTCTCTCAAGGTAGAAATAGTTAACGGTGGAAAAATCTGATTCTGATAGTTTAAATGCATGATCATTCTCTCTCTCTCTCTCTCTCTCTCTCTCTCTCTCTCTCTCTCTCTCTCTCTCTCTCTCTCTCTCTCTCTCTCTCTCTCTCTCAAGGAATTCAATTACTCACGATCGTCTGCTGCGGCTGCAAGACAGACGAAATAATCCCTCAAAGACTGATTAATAAAAAAAAAAGAGAGTCAAATAACCAAATTATCGGCTTAGCGGAGAATTATCGTGGGCGTTTTTATTAGAGGCGGACATGCAGGCGGAGTTTAATGATGTGGTTGTTGATGGTTTGTTAATTAGCCATCATCATCATCATCATCATCATCATCATCATCATCATCATGATCATCATAGTCATCATCAGCATCATCATCATCATCATTCATATTTTTATCACCATCATTGTCATCATCACTATCATCATCATCTGTGTCATCATCATAATCATCATTATCATCATCATCATTATCATCCTTATTTTTATCACCATCATCATTGTCGTCATCATAATCATCATCTGTGTCATCATCAACATCATCATCATCATCATCATCCTTATTTTTATCACCATCATCATTGTCATCATCATTATCATCATCATCCGTGTCTGTTGGCTGACACTGTAACCTGCCACGTAGCTCAGTGGCAGAAAAAGACAGTGCTAGGACCTATATCCATTTCATAACAATTCTTCGTGACTAACATCATATTCCTTAATCTACTGGTGCATCTTAGTACTCAAAATAGATAGATTACAATCTTAGGCCAAGTTGGAGTAAAAGGAGTATAAAAAAATTAGGTTGATCTTAACTTCCCCAACTTACGAGAAACATACAGGCTGGTCCGAAGCAGCTACTGAATTTTACAGTAAGTCTAATGGGAGTTGCCTTTTCTTCTTCACCTTGTATCTTGCCCTTTGTCTTCTTCATTTAGCATATCATCTTCACCTACCATCTCGCTCTGTGTCTTCCTCCTCTGCCTCTTCATCTTTACCTACCATCTCGCCCTCTTCTTCCTCTACCTCTTCATCTTCACCTTCTGTCTCGCCCTCTTCCTCTTCTACCTCTTCATCATCACCTATTTCGCCCTCTGTCTTTCTCCTCTACCTCTTCTTTTTCACCCTCCTCTCTAGACGCCAATTATCTCCATTATTACAGTGACGTTTTTTATTTGTTTATTTTTCCTAGTGCATATCTTTTACTAACTTTTCTTCAGTGTAAAAGAGCCTTATAATAGAAACAGGAAGGTAATGAATTCTATATCTAAACGTACCATCTCGAAAGGTCTACCCTAAACTCAAACATGGTCTAACAGGAGTAAAACAAAGTATCCATTACCTGGGCGAAAAGGTTAATTCACGGTGAGGCTCGAGGCATAATGCTTCCAATTAGGACTAGTCATCAAAAGGAAGAAAATTTGAAGAAAAAGTGTTAATTAGAAGGTTATTTGGGGAACAGGAAGGGCACTGATCGATGTGAGGTGAAAAACCTTAACTTGATCTTTTCACTGCGATGACTGAGCCCTTATATCCATTCACGTATAGCTAGATAGATAGATAAACAGATAGATAATAGACAGATGGATATACAATTGAATAGAAAGGTAGATGGAGAGAGAGAGAGAGAGAGAGAGAGAGTTTTGAGGGGGAGGGGGATCTACAAACGTTGAATTAGAGGGGTTAAATTTATCCTTCACCGATCCTTTTAATATAAGAGTTTTTGTTTTGGTAAGCTAAGTAGAATCATCTGGAATTATCAAGTCAGAGTTGGAATTAAAGAAGCTAAAAATAAGATCAGAACTATAATAAAGGTTTGAGATGAAATAAAGATAGTATTAGCTATTATATCAACTCTTTCAGTGTGGTGTTGAAACCTGATAAAGTTATTTTCAGTACAGCTGATATTAATAACCTAGGAAAAAAATGCAGAAAAAACAATTACCAGTTTTCTCTATAACTCATTAGCTGTCGTCAGAACTTTATACCTTATTTTATATGTTTCATTATAGAGGCTTATAGATGGTCTTATTTATCGCAGAGAAATCCAGCGTACTGAAAGGGATAAAAGGCCTCTATAATAATCTCTGCGATGATCGAGCATAAGATCTCTCTCGCTTCTCTCTCTCTCTCTCTCTCTCTCAAAACTTCACAAATTTTTCGCCAGCCGTACAGTGTCGCACATACAGAAACAAGAAAAAGGAAAAAATTGCAGAAAGCAAAAATTTAACAAAAAAATATCGACTATGATACCTGAGGGGGTGTGATAAGGAAACTGACAGTAGGTAGAGGCGTAGAGAGTGGATTTTTTGGACAGAAGTTCGATTTTTCCTGTATTTGTCTGTTCGCCTGATTGTCTGTCTGTCTTTTTATTAGTATGCTCTGTGTGTATGCCTCTGTGTGTCTTACTGTCTTTGTCTCTTTATCCTCACCTACTTGTCTGTCTATGAACGTGTATTATGTCAGTGGATTTGTTTTTATTCTGTCTCTATGTGTTTACCTAGGTGTTTGTCTCTCTCTCTCTCTCTCTCTCTCTCTCTCTCTCTCTCTCTCTCTCTCTCTCTCTCTCTCTCTCTCTCTCTCTCTCTCTCTCTTTTCAGGGCTATGGGTCATTATTAAGGTCAGACCCGCTCACCTGTACATGACATTGATTTACTGTACCTTTAACCTCCTCCTTCCCAGTCGTCTTTCTCCCCTCCTCTCTCTCTCTCTCTCTCTCTCTCTCTCTCTCTCTCTCTCTCCATCTGGCCTCTTTTCTCCTCATTATCTTTTTTCCTTTCTCTTCCTTTTCCATTCTCTCCATTTCTCTTGTTCTCTCCCTTCTATTCTCTTTCCTCCCCCTCCCCATCCTTTCCATTTACCCAACCACCCCTCACCTCCCTTCTTTCCCTCTCCATCCCCTCCTTTTCCCTCCCCTATCATTAATTTCCTTTCTCCTCCTCTCCCTCCCTTCCTTCCCCCTCCTTGCCATTCCTTCCGCCTCTTTCCTTCCCTTCCTTTCTCACCCTCCTCTCTTTTTCTTTCCTCTTCTTTTCCTGCCTTTTCCCTCTTCTCTCTCTCTCTCTCTCTCTCTCTCTCTCTCTCTCTCTCTCTCTCTCTCTCTCTCTCTCTCTCTCTCCTCTTCTCTTCTCTTCCTTTCTCTTCCCTTCTATTCCCTTCTCATCCTTCTCCCTCTATCCCGATTCTCCCCTCCCTCATTTTTCTTCCCTACCCCTCATTTTTCTTCCATTCCCCTCCCCCTAAATCTAAATGGTGATAGTACAGATGCCTTAGTTACAGCTTTCCTATAACATATGGCCTCGAAAGACGAATAAGTCTGTTTGCTTTCCCTTGTAATTCTTTGTACTTAATCTCCCCTCCCTTGGCCACTCTTTCTGTCTCTCTCTCTCTCTCTCTCTCTCTCTCTCTCTCTCTCTCTCTCTCTCTCTCATTTTTCTATTTCCATCACTCCCCTTCTCTGCTGATTCCTTCATCCGTTATATCTCCTGCCCTCCTTTCATCCCACTCCTCTTCGCTCCTTTCCCCTTCCCTCCCTTCATCTTGTCTTCTCTTCTTTCCTTTTCTCTACCCCTTCCCTCCTCTCCTCTCCCTTCCTATACTCATTTCCTCTTCTTTCTCTCCTCCTACCCTTCCCTTCCTTGCTGAGCTCCTTGTATTTCCTTCCATCGCCTCTTCCATTTTTCTTTCTTTCTTTCTTCCCCTTCTCTCCTTCGTTGTCCTTCAGTCTTTCTCTCTGTCCATCTTCTGTCGTCTTACCTTTTCCCTTCCCCCTCTTTCCCAGCCCTGCCTAACCTTTCATTTCTTATACGCCCTACCTACCTCTCTCCCTTTTCTCCGCCCTTTCTCACCCCTCTCCTCTCCTGCACTCCCCTCCCTTCACCATCACTCTCCTCTGCATGGTTGTTATGCTTCCCCTCCCGTACACATTTCTTTTTCTTTCCCTGGCTTTATGCATTTCTCCTTCCCTAACTTCCTTTTTCCTCCCAGGCCCTCTGCGTCCACCTCTTCCTCTTCCCTCTCTCCTTTTCCTTTACCTCCCCTCCCCTCCCATGCGCCTCTTCCTCTCTTTCTCTCTCCCTTTTCTTCCTCTACTTCCTCTTCCCTACCTTACCTCCCCTTCTCCTGTCTCCTCTTCCGATATTCTTTTTCTATCATCCTTTCCCTTCCCTACCCTCACCCTCTTCTTTGCCCCATGTCTTTCTGTCTTTCGATCAAATATCTGTCAGTCTGTTTGTGTATAAGTATGTATATGTGCCTGTAAACAAATGAACACAAGTTTCCTCCACCCCTCTCTCTCTCTCTCTCTCTCTCTCTCTCTTTCTTTCCCCCTGGCAATCCCTCCTCGTCCTCCTAAATCATTCTATCATTTTTCTCCATCTTTCTTTCCCCTTTCCTCCCTCTCTGCTGGTTTTATTTTCTAGTTTTCAGTCCTTTCCCCCTCTTCTCATTTTTTTCTCATCATTTTTTCGTTTCTTTTATTTCTTCCTTCCCATCTCCCTCTATTAATATCTCCTTTAGCTTCTAGTCTGTCTTTCCCCAATCTCTGTCTCTCTGTCTGTCTCCGTCTCTGTCTGTCCGTGTGTCTGTTTGTCTGCCTGTCTGTCTGTCTGTCTGTCTGTCTCGCTCGCTCTCTCTCTCTCTCTCTCTCTCTCTCTCTCTCTCTCTCTCCAACATGCACACTCAAACTTGCCACATAATCATAAACACATCCTTCAAGCCCTCAAGATCTTGGATTCACTATATAAACAAAAGCATCTGAACATTCTGCATATTCTTCACTGACGTTCTTTGGGCATATACTGACCTCTGTATAGCCACTGCATCTACTAGTGATATAAAAGGAAAAAATATAGAGCCAGATCGTTGTCATGTTCTGCTCCCATCATCCATACTGGCATCTTTTCTGTTCCTTGGCTTCCTCAACATCTTAGCTCTCATTTATCTATACTTTGTGTTTGCTTCAGTCATTTTCTGCTGACCTTTCTAGTTATTTTTCTTCAGACTGGCAGGGTTTCGGTCCAAGTTTTTCCACGTCGGTTTTATGACATACTTTCAGATTTTCAAAACTGCTCGAGATCTGGCGGTAACGTACTCCAGTATTTCAGAAAAGGGACTGAGGTGAGGTTCAGCAGGGTGGGAGAATGTTGGGGGGGTGAGGGATGGGTGGAGAGGATCGTGCGAGGTAAGTGGATGAGAAGAAGGAAAAAGTAAGGCGAGAAAGGGCTAGGGAGAAGGGTATAAGGGAAAGGAAAAAGTATAGGAGAGAGAAAAGGAAAGAGGGACGTGAAAATGCTAGGAGGGAGGGAGGTAAAGAGGGTACCAGGGAGGGGGAGTGCTAGGGGAAAATGTGAGTGAGGAGAGGAAGAGGGTTAGCGAAGAGGGAAAGAGTAGGTAAGGAGCCTTGGGAGAGAGGATCTAAGGGGAATAGAGGGGTTGAGGGAGAGGGTACAAGGGGAAGGGGATGGGGAAGGACAGAGAGTGGGAAGGGAGAAATGAAGGAGAGGGTAGGATGAGGGTAATGGATCTAAGGAGGAGGAGGAGGAGTGACGGCTTGGGGAAAGGGAAGAATAGGGAGAAATGTGAAAAAGGGGAGGGAAGTCTGGGGAAGAAGGTAGGAGGGTACGATGGAGAAGGTTGGAGGTGAAGGTAAGGGGAGGAAGGAGGAGGGAGAGAAGGCTAAAAGAAAGAATGAACTGGAGCAAGAAAGGCTGAGGAGGAGGAGGAGGAGGAGGAGGAGGAAGAGAAGGAGGGTGTGCTTGGAGGGTCGGAGGGTAAAAAACTCTTCTGACGGTAAATTAAACCAAAGTGAGAATAATACCATATTTAACGGGGTCATTTCTCATCAGGGCCGAATGCTGCAGACGGGTCAATTAGCAGTTACCACCACACTGGGATGGATGGGGGAGTGGGGGTTCAGGAGGGGAGGGGGGGTTCAGGAGGGGAAGGGGGATTGGGAAGTGAGGTGGAAGGGGGTTGAGGCACTGAGGTCGAAGCAACTGGGGGAAATGAGATGCTGGTGAGGGTGAGAGGTGAAGCTGTCTTGTAGGAATGCATAGGTTAGGGAGGCTAAATGGAGGGAGGGATGAAAGTTGTGGATGTTGAAATGAAGGACTGAAGGGTTGACTGGGGATGGATTGAGGTACTGAGTTGTGAAGTTCACTGAAACTCTGGTGAGGTTAAGACATGAGGCTAAACTGAAGGGTGTATGGCTGAGGGGGACTGTGGAGAGGAGATTGAGAGAGGAAGTGAGGAGAGAATGGGGTAAACATGTGAAAGGAAGCGTTTCGTACTGTAGTCAAAGTAATGGGGTGACCATACTAAAGCTACAATTTGGGAAATGAGGCTGAAATGGATGGAGTGATGTGTGATAGGAGTGACTTGGAAACAAAAAAAAAAAATGGGGAGGTGGGGACTACGATGGTTTAGCGTGGAGGGAGTTGAGGAGGTGAGGGGATGGAATGACGTAGTGATGTTAAAGTAATGGGGTCATGATGATGGATGTAAGGTGGTGATGTTAAGAGATGAGGTTGAATTGTTAATATGGGTGAGAGAGACAGACAGAAAGACAAACACACAGCCAGAAAAAGAAATAGACAGAGACAGAAACAGGGGCACAGAGAGGACGAAAGCGAAATAGAAATGCGACAACAAGAACATGAAAACATCATACAACTCAAAATCCAATACCCACAACTCAGTAAAAGAATCTAATACCCTCCCAGGCTGGAACAATAACACGACCTGCTCAGAACACACTATCGGAATCGATCTCCCAAAGTTTGTATTGTGTGACCGGGGACTTAAGAAAAAATAGCTCCCCTACTCCCGAGATCTCTATCAATATTTACCTTCCTCTAAGTTTACCCTGCGTGACTTGGGAACAAAAACAGGACACTCTCGCCCTGTCAGTTCTGTCCCCTCTCCGATAGACAGCTAAATAGACAGTTTAGCGAAAATGGTTTCAAGACAGCAGCAATATGACGGCATCTCTTAAGACTTTATATCAGCAATTTTGGATAGTGTATACCCTTTAAGTGTATTTGTGTTTATTGGGCACATAATTCAATGATAAAAATGACAATAATAATAATAATAATAAACCCACTGTTCCCTATTTTCTTAATACCTGTAAACCCTCTTCCCTTCTCTTCAACGGTTCATCGCTCACTTTCAGCTAAATAAAATCGTCACGCATTTGTTACAATAAAACTCTACAAATGTCCCAGCAGTGAGAGTCTGATGCAGCCATAAAGTAAACAAACAGAACAAACTAAGAAGGAATAGATGTGGGAAGTTCCAACAAATGCAATGTCACAAGAGGAAAAACAAAAGAAAAAGATGAGGGGGAAACTCCTGGTCGAGGTACCCAAAGTTTGTAAAAAATAGTTGAACAAGGTAAAGAAAAAAGAGAAAAAAAAGTTACTCTGGCAGCCGTAATCCACTGTGGCCAAACTTCAGGCGTCGGCGGCTTCACAACTTCCCTAAAAAGAAAAAAAAAAAAGAAAAAAAAGAAAGAATGAAAAAGTTGTAATAGTTTTGGCGAAATTAAAGTGGGTGTTTTCCCAGAGCGTGCCAGAAAAGTGCAAAAAAAATGAATTAATTGATTTTTAAAACATGTAGGCTTATTGTTTATTTTTTTGTGCCATGACTCTTAACATTCATTGTGTGTGTGTGTGTGTGTGTGTGTGTGTGTGTGTGTGTGTGTGTGTGTGTGTGTGTGTGTGTGTGTGTGTGTGTGTGTGAAAGGCAGAAATCCATGTCTGAAGAAAAAAAATGTTTGAGAAGGACAGGGCAGTTGTAAAAATAATTGAAAACATATACACTAGAGCATATAGGCTATTACCATTTTTTTCTTTTCTAAAGAAAAGTGAAAAAAAAAAAAACATCAAAGGTTAAAAACTAAAGCATCAAGCACTTTTTGAGTCAGAGAGAGAGAGCCAAAAATTATGATCTTATGGAAGGTATTAAAAATTGTTCGGTCCCAGACACTTGGTAAAACGTCAGTCGTACTCGAAAAGCTTTCTTGGTCACAGAATGAAGAGAATAAAGTAAACGGCTTTATAACACAATTATTTTTTTTTGCGTGCTAGATAAGAGTGAAAAAAAATATAGTAGACCTAAGAAAGGTATGTGAATATATTTTCCTGCATGAGAAGTGTAAAAAAAATAAAATATGAAATTGGCGTAACAGACGGGCATTATATTTATTTATTTATTTTTTTACTTATAAGTATAAGTGAGTTTTACGCCAGGTACCCCTTTTTTGGATAAGGGCTAAGGCGTTGCCCCTGGGTAGAGGACTTTGGTTTGGAGCGTGTAGCATTTTATGACCGGATGCCCTTCCTGATGTCTACCAATGACCCTTGGGTGGATTCGATCCTCCGACCCTTCGGTCAGAGCGGAGCACTCTAACCCGCTGAGCCACGGCTGCTACATTTATTTTAAGATATAGCAGAGACATCTGAGTAAAACATTTTTTTTTTCTGGCAGAAGTGACAGATTATCAAATATTTACAATGATTTATTTGGTATCGGGAGAAAGTTAAGAAATATTATCAAAAATAAACAGATAGAAAGATAGATAGATAGACAGATAGACAGATAGAAAGATAGACAGATACATAGATAGACAGATAGATAGATAGACTGAATGACATACTGATTGACTGATTGCCTGACCTCGATGATACTATTCTTGTATATAGATATAGATAGATATGTGGATGTGACAAAAAGTGTTAGGAAAAATACACTGAGGTGGTTTGGCCATGTGGAGAGGATAGGGAGTGAGAGACTAACGTGGAGAGTGTATGTGAGTGAGGTAGAGGGGGGGAAAGGGAGGGAGAGACTGAAGATGAGATGCAGGCATGGAGTGGAGAGGTATATGAGAGAGGGGTGTGTTAGCTTGGGGGAGGGCAGCGAAATGGCTGGG
This sequence comes from Coenobita brevimanus, assembly GCF_032717465.1. NCBI lineage: Eukaryota > Metazoa > Arthropoda > Malacostraca > Decapoda > Coenobitidae > Coenobita > Coenobita brevimanus. The sequence continues at coordinate 25,254,443 of NC_137049.1, read as the reverse complement.
GACAGGACGACATAGAGACGATTTGTTTGTGGCCACCCCTTATGGGATTAAGGTGTCTGGCGATTAACAGATAGATAGATAGATATTATCAGAATTTTAACTTACTGAATAGTCACTTTTTTTTTTATTTGTTGCCTCCAGATTGTTTTTTTAATTAAGGGAAGACCACTTGTATGTAAATGATGGATGGAAGCTAAATCTTACTCTCCTCGGTTTGAAAGTTGAAGAATACCACTACAAGTAGCAAGATAAAAAATAATAAAACGTCATTGAATTCACGAGGCAAAGATTTTACGTTTACAAAACGAAATCATGAAGACATAATACGAGCGTAGTTCAGGGCTTTTAGATGCTTCTTTTGGCCAGTCATTTCTTTTTAATTTCTCTCCAGTCTGAAGTGTTTTAGCGAAATTAAAGAGTGGTTTTGTCTAGCTCGTAACGTAGAGGAAAAAAAAAACTGGCTCTCAAATACGTTTTTCGTGATCTTATGGTGGCCATTCGAATATCATACAGTAATTTTGGGGAGTCATTCTTTACATTCAAAACTAATTTGTCAAGCGTCAAGCACCTTCACTACGACGACGTATTAAGTCATTTGAGTCTAGCTACTTCCAGACAACATTATTCAGTTTAAAAAAGATCTCTCCAGTTGAAGCAATTTTGAAGACTACAACTAACCTCTTAAAAAAAGAAGAAAAAAGAGAAAATAATACTCTCGTTAATAGAATAAATTCGTTTCGAGATGGAAGACGTCCTCGGACTGAAAAATTTATGAGCTTAATTGCGAGGCCTGTTTGTTGTGGAAAAAAATTGCCAAAATATGGGATCCTGTGTGGGTTTTAGTATACAAAATGACTTAAAATTCTGTACCGAGAGTGCTGTATTTTTTGTCTGCTCCTCATTATTTGTACTTCAGTTACCACTAGAGCTCCTATGACTCTTAGCTGAATAAAATCACCTGGCATGAGCTGGAACTGAGAACTAGATTTACTTCAACCAAGAAAGAGTTTATGAGTAACAATATTAACACTCAGGCTCTCATTGATCACTCTTAGCTGAATAAAAATTCCTGGTTGTAGGGTAGGAGGAACCATGCAGGAGTTACGTGCGAATCAGCTCCTAGAGTAAGAGGAATGAGAGTCAGTCATTTATAAACACGTTTTTTTATTTTTTTATTCCTATAACTTTGAATCACACACGGCAACATAGATCATCGGCATTTTCATCATCTTTCTCTCATTATCATATTCAGTATTCATAACACTCTACAGTATATGATAACAAATTAAAAAGAAACAATGTGAAGTTATAACTTCTCGTGGAATATCAGAAGAGGGATTTTGAACTTAACACTATCAGGGTCCCGCGATTTGTTCTCATTTGAATAAAATCGTCTGGCGTTAGGTGGAATCGAATGCTACAAGTTCAGTGGTGAAAGTATAAACATTCTCAGCCATTTATACTCACTCCCAGCTAAATTAAACTGTCTGGCATTAACTGAAAGAAAAGTTTTGGAGAAAAATCGATCATGAGAGGGTTAAAGATTTTTTTTTCCTTTAATATTAATTTAGGTACCAGGATCTCCTTCATCTTAGGCCAGCTTAATGGCGACAGTCTATAATAGTATGATACGTCAGAAATTATCAGCACTCAGTTAATTCGTTTTAATTCGTTTTGTATTATTATATTTTATTTAACTATTGTTTATTTTTCATCCGATTTTGGATAAACGCTAGGAGGTCCGTCCCAGTGGTTCTACAATCCATCAACCAAACACTAACGGAAAGTTGGATTTCACTAGCCTTACAGTGGTAACGCCAGGGATGCATAATATTCAGATCTGCTGCCATATCATTTTCAGTGGTCTTACGAAATGTTGGTGAAGGGTTGACGGGTGAACAGCAAACACGATCCTGGCGAAAGTCATATCCTCATATTACCCCCTTTGCAACATCTGGGATCGAACACGAGACCACTCAGTCCCCTAGCCCGCTGCTCTATCCACTGGCCCATCGCCTGGCCGCGTGAGCAATATTATCGCCAGGGTAATAAATGCTTCACATCCTCGCGTGCGGGAATATTGCTCTTGGTCACGCTCAGCCGATACTACGCAGATACTTAAGGATTTTGAGTTGGAGAGGGGGAGAGGAGGGAAAGGGAGGGGCATGAGATGGTGCTTGGGAGATGAGAGATGGGGAGAGGAAAGAAGGAGGCTGGGTTGAGGGATGAGAGAAGAATGGGACAGTGAGGGGGAGATAAAGGATATGGTGGGAGGAAGGTCGAACTGGGGATGATGAGAGAGGGCGTGGAGGGGAAGTATATGCAGCGAGAAGTGAAATGAGAATGATATAGTGAGGGGAAAGGGAAGGGTGGGGATTAGAATGGGGCATGAGAGGACGATGGGGTGATGAAGGGGAGAGGGGAAAGGGAATTGAGGTTGATGGAATAGAGGATGAGAAAGAAATAAGATGGCCGGTGGGGGGGGGGATAGACTGGACCAGAGATGCTATGGGCGAGATGAGATGAGAGGGAGAGATGGATAGGGAGGGACAAGGGATGCTGGATTGGAGAGTGAAAGAGAGGGGAGGGAGAGAGAGGGGGGGGGCAGGAGGGAAAGAGGATAGAAATGACAGGAAAGGAGTGAGCGAGTGAAGATAAAGGCGGGAGGGTTGGTGGGGGGAAAGAGAGGAGGTAGGTGGAAATAAGAGGAGAGAGGTGGAGCAGGAGAGAAAAGGGAGAGGCTGGAAGGGTGGAAAGGGTAGGGGTAGAGGGAGAGAGAAATTGGAGAGAGAGGGAGGGGAGGAAGCTGGAGAGGAAGAGAAGTGTGTCGATGATCGGAAAATAAAGTTCTAGAAGTATCGTGTTCTTGGGGATATTACTTTTGTTGTTATTTGTGAGAGAGAGAGAGAGAGAGAGAGAGAGAGAGAGAGAGAGAGAGAGAGAGAGAGTACAGTAGAAGAAGAAAAATGAAGCAAGGGAAAGAAGAACGGGGGGAAAACAAAAGGAAAAGCAAAAAACAGAGGAAAGAGATGGAAAGACTAAAGGGGAGGAAGGAGAAGGGGGTGGAAGAAAAGGAATAGAAAGAAGGGGAAGCGGAAGGAGAGGATGAAAGGCTTAAAAACTAAAGAACTTCAAGAGTCAAGAGGGAGCAAGGAAGCAAGAGGCAGCCAGGTCGACACATTCCCTGACTCCTCTGCATTTATTGGTTGCTGGAGAGAGATGCCTTCATGTGGTGACACAGATATAACCTGGTCGCTCACCTGCCTGGTTATATAGACGCCCCTCAGTTACTTCATTATTCCCCCAAAGGAAGATGAGGTACAGATCAACTCAAACCCGTAGTCCACGGGTTTCACGCGTCAGGTGACCTGGGGATACAGCAACAATAACAACGACAACAACAAGAACATCAACGACAATAACAACAACAACGACAATAACAACAACAACAACAACTACTACTACTACTACTACTACTACTACTGCTGCTGCTGCTGCTGCTGCTGCTGCTGCTGCTGCTGCTTCTACTTCTGCTACTACTGTGGTTTTATTTGGACAGGTTACTATATCATGCACAGCATTAAGGTCTACTAGACTCTGTTATGCTCGTCATTATAGTCCTTTTATGCTTGCACAACTCTGGTGTGTTACTTCCACCGACACCAGAAATCTTGCTTGGCTGAGAGTAAGGCACAAACACTGAGTGTTAATATTGTCGCCATCACTCCCTTGTGGTCGGAATTACTCTACTTCCCCCGCCAGTGAAGCTGGATGATGGTTATGTATTCGCTTGAGTCTCTTTCTCTGTTTGTGTAAGATACCTAAAAAAGTTGTCATAAGAGATCAATGAAATCTCACGAATAGGAAGACAGTGGGCCAAGGAAGAGTTAATTAGATTTTGTTGTGGATACGGATCCGGATGCAGGTATAAATCATAACTTTCAATAGCGTCGGCGGAGGTGTACGCTCTCTACTTTTATGTAACATGGCTGACCATAGAATTAACTGACCACGTGAGGCAGCAAATGTATTCGTCTGGTAGGGAAGAGGAATTGTACCAGTAAATCTTAAATTTTATTGGAGCTGGGGGAGCCATGAGCTCTGAATGCTTTCCAGTATTCTATTAATTTTAATGCAAGACAGTTATGGTTTTCATATTTAAAATGAGTCATAGGAGCCTGAGTATTAAAGAGGTGGCTAACAGAAGCTAGTGCCACCAGACAACCTCTGAATTAAGTTTGTTTCTTCCTGTACTCATGCTAACAGTCCTTTGCATTGCCAAAACAACGTCATTCGATATAAGCCCAGTAATTTATCCAGTTTTGTCTCCTCCATTCCTTGTTACCCAGCTAAAACCTCTTCATGATTTTAAACTTTCCTCTTATTTTTCACCCTTGGTTTACTTTTACTTATTGTTTCTAATAAAGCAGAAGTCCTTGGGCAAACATTTACCTCGTCTCTCCACATAAAACGTTTCTGATACAGTTCTCTCATCACCCCACCCCCCCGTCTCTAATATTTCAGTATCTGAAACTCTTGTTTCACTTTTTTTATGCAGATCCCTTACTTTACTCGTTTCAAGCCTTAAAATATAATGGCACGTAGGCCTACAATTGACGGAGTCGTTCTAGATGTTGTCGAAAGTCATGTTTCCGAGATGAGGTATTACTTCACTGCACTCCTTCATATTTGTTTACTTGTATCTTTCCCGGACGTTTTCCCTCGTTCAGCCTGTTCCGGGGAAGGGTACCCGATCTTATCACTAAAAATCTCCTAGAATCTTTAACCTCCTGTATCTTCAAAAAAAAAAAAAAAAAAAAAAAATCCCTTACCCTAGGCAGTACAATTCTGGAGCACATATCTTCATAAAATCTGCCTTCTTCCCTGTGGTTCTCATTGCAAGTGATCAGAAGTATTACTAGTCTTTCATCATCTACATACAGCCAAGCAGCTCTGGAGAAATATTCGTCCCTTGCCTATGACCTCCAGTTATTCAAAAGCAAATGTGGTAAAGCAGGCTGAAATGATCGACGCTTGTTCATGGCCCTCTTCTGTTTATATCATTTGGCAGGGATTTTTTTTTTTTATAACTTATTTTTGGCACCTTCATTTCAACGTTGGAAGAAATCGAGTGTTTCTGTTGCGTATGACGTGCAGTACTGTCTCTATCACTGAAGCTAAAGGTGGAAAACAGTGAAAAATGAAGCATCATTTATGTATCCTTAAATGAAATGTTGCGTTCTACAGATGATCCATGTTATTTGTATCCAGCGTGATTATTTTTCACGTTGATATCTTTGTTTATTTTTTCTAGGGATTTCTTTCAGACGACCGAAGATAATCTTGTGTTAGCCAAGGCTTAATACCCATGCTGATCCTATAAGAAGGTTTTGCCATTTCACATAAATCACATTTCCCTGGTCATCAGTTGCGCTGAAACGAAAATATACTCGCATTGTTTGGACCCAGCACACCCGTTATGAATAAAAGCCGGCACTGAAATGACCCCAACGACAAGAAAATTCCCTTAATATTTAAATAAAGTGGTGAGGGAGCAAAGAGGATTCTCCGTGTCCCCACAACGCGGCGGACCACCCTAGCCCGTACCCCTCTAGCTCCTGCAGTATTTATCATGACCAGCAAGTATGAATATGCCGTGTTATCCCCACCGTGGCCAGGCTGTCTCTGTTTTGTGCCAGGGAAAAAGTATGTTTAGATATCTTGGTCATTTGTTACGGTATGCATGTCTTTGTTACACTGATTTATTGAAAAAAAAAGAAAAAACTAAATAATCTGATCGTAATTTTAACTCTAACATTCATTCCAGTTTGTCAGTTATTTGGTAGTTATATGAGTTGAGATTCACAAAATAAACAAACGATCCTATGAACATCTGATGCTAAGAAATGTTCGTGAATACGGCACAAGGGGTTATACCTTCAAAGAAACCTGATAAACATTAATAATACACGTCTCCTTAACAGATAACATTTAATTCAGCCTTTATTTGTCACGTCAATATTCCCTCTGATTTGACTGTGAAATGTATGATAGCCCCGTGACTTAACATATAATCGTGAACATTACAAGCAATATTATCCACAACTAAAGCTTAGGGACGTTCATGGATGCAGCCAGAGGGTTAATATTTTTCTTAAAGTTCTTCATGAGTTTGGCAAGTATTCTCGTAGGTAAGGAGGCTCCCTAACACCTCTTCCCTAGTGATTTATTGTTGGGTATGGCTGGTTAATATCCCTTTGTATGTTATTTATGTAGAGTATGGAGTTTTTGGAAGGATTTATATTATACAGAAATGGACAATAAGGTGTAATAAGCCAAATTATAAACTTAGAGGAAAAAATGGTGTTAGGGAGCGTCTTTACCTGATCAGAATACAGGCCTGTGTCACCATCCCTCCCTGCCAACAAGCAGAATAAACAGCATAGGAAAAGATGTTGCGGAGTTTTCTTATTCCACCAGCATATGAGCTTGTGTCACCATCCCTTCCTGCCCACATCTTCTCCGAGGGTGGGTCCGCACGGGTCCAGCTCTCTCTCATATTTCACGCCTTGTCCGACGCGTTTCACCCCACCACCACCACCAAGGCCGCCATCGCCAGGCCAATATTTATGGGGATATCTTGTTGCGATGAGGCCACTGCATGGACGCCGTGTTTGCCGGGGTTTTTGATTTATGGAGTGTCCCTGTTGCATTAGGGGTCGGCTTTTGGGATGGGTTTCGACAAATGTGAGGAGCGAACTTTCAGCCAAAGGAAAAGGTTGGATTCTTCCCTTTACTTTTCCATAACTCATTTCATACGTTGAGGTATTTTTCCAATATCATTCTTGCCATCTCCAAACGAATATATTTAATTTAGGGAAGGCTTTTGAGACTGGATGGGTTAGATGTAGCTTTCATTAACCACTACATTCAGTGACATGTTTTATTTTTGTTACATACAAACTGTTTTATTCACCATAAGAAGGGTGTTAAAGACTTCCTTCAGAAAATTCAAAAGAAAATCTTCTTTTATTTCAAATAATAAATTCTTGCATTATCTCTAACAAGAGCCACACTGACTAATACCGGTATTAAACTAACTGAGAGAGTATCAGAAACTCATTTGCATATAACCATTTCCACACTCACATTTACTCTGTGTCAGTGAGTTGGAAGCATATGAATTACGAAACTTTGTGGCATAGCCTACGTACAGAGTACTCGCATTTTGTTAGGAATGCTAAATATCGGTATAATGTTGCGAGTTTGTCGGCTAACAAGAGAACGGCGGGATGGGATGTGGAAATTTAATATGCTGCCTCAAGAACAACACAGAAGTGATAGTTGCTAACGGAATATCTGTTGTGGAAAAAGCTTACTGAATGTTGTAGGTTCTCTATACAGTTGTTATACGTGTTGCTTAACCCTGGTCATTCTGGATGAGCAGACCCGTCGACCACAGGCGAGCAACTGCTTCTGTGGGGCCGTCCTACAGATACAGCACAATACATACATCGTGCAGGTAACCAGTGCCCCTTGTGGTGAACAGCGCCTCAGTGTCAGACCAGGGTCCTTCCCATTGCGAAGTGCAGGGAAATATGGGAGGTTTGGCTCCCGGGAGGATGCTGCAACTGCTACATCCAGGATACACAGTGCCACCACGTGTAGTCCCCATCACCGCCAGACTATATAGTAAAGCAGCATAATGAATGAGATAATTAAACATGTATCAGAAAGTGAGATGAGCAATGAGCCAAGTGCTGCTGAGAGAGGTAGGAGATATGTGGGTAAAAAATCTACAGCAAAGGAGACTGCTTCTAGATTACAGAACAAAGTCACTTTGCCCTCATATCTTATTTTATTCAGTTAAGCAGGATCCCTGGTACCTCGTCCTTATCATTTTTTTTTAATCTGGTAAGTTGAAGTACTCCCATATATATATATATTTTTTTTTTAAATAACAGAACAGAGGAAGGAGAAACATATTAATTAAAAAAGATAATACATACACCAGATTATAGGTGTCCTCCATTCATAAACAATCTGTAACAGTTGGACTTGAACAGCCATGAGCTGAAGTTTGGGGGGAAACCACTCTGGGGAGGGGAAATGAAAAGTAATGACATGGACAATGGTAATACAAACAATTCACATCTCCCATACGTTTTGCCGACCCATGACTTAATAAATGACTAGACTGGAAAAAAAAGTAAAAAAATTAGGAACTCCGATGAACTGACACATTTAATTTCCATCCCCCACATTTTTTTCTCCTATAACTTATTACAAAATGTCTAACTCCCACTTTTTCCTCGCCATTAAGATGTAAATAAGCAAGGAATGGAAAGTTATTAGAAAATGAAACTAACCTACATTTACATCATTAGATTCTATTTATTTCATCTCATTTACATCGTCCCAAATATAACTTAACATGAAGACATAACATAAGCAATGCCGGAAGAATAAGGAATTAAATACTCATATGCATATACTAATTCCGGCATTTAATTCATCTAGTGTAGGGAGAATTCTAGTGTTATACTTTAAGGGCGGAATTCCAGTGTGGTTAGGAAGCTTACTAACGCCACTTCCATACCTGTTCATTTCTGATTCTGATGCAATGTTACATTCCTGTGATTATTCATGCAGTCCATGTCGACATTAACATGATATAAGAAACAAACCAAGCGGGTATTAATGGGTCTTTTGAAAGATAAATCGCTAAGAAAGAGGTGTTAGCTAGCTTCTTTAACCTAGGAGAATACGGAGATAGTTAGCACCAGATGATTTATTTAGCTAGGTTAAGTCATAGAAGCCTGAGATTCAGTAAAACTTAACCCTCACTTAATCGGGAGCGACTGTAGTATGTTCCAACTATTGCAATGGAAGGTATCATAGCACCTCTTCCTTAGCGATTTATTTTGCTTATGGCACCGTAACAGCGTCTTGTATGCTACTTATATCGTTTTCATATTGATAAAGTTTGCATCAGTAACATACAAGAGGGCACTGAGATGTATTGTGCGGAACAAATCGCTAAGGGAGAGTTGTCACGAAAACTACAAGGCTACTCAGAATACCACCCTTAGCTGTAGGAACCTGAGAGTGTTAATTCATAATCCGTCAACGATTAAGACAATAAATATTCAAAATTAGTCGAAACTTCGTCCCAAAAAATCATGAACTCATTTTCACACACACATTTCCACATTTAATTCACGTCTTGCTTAAACCATTAATATAATTTAATACTCAGAGAAATCCCCCCACGGACACTGCAACTTAGCAATATTAATGAGGCCTCAACTTCCACTGCATAATAAATGACTCGTTTACCGCCTCGTGTTAACTATTAATGTCGCAGATATGTGAATGTGCTGCAGGATTTTAGTGTGAGGGAGCTGGAACTATGCTGAGTTTAATATGAAGGACCTGGAACAATGCTGAGTGTAGTGTGAGGGAGCTGGGGCAATGCTGAGTTTGGTGTGAGGGATTATAATATTGCCGCGGGTTACTTGGTGGTTCCTACAACTTTATTAACTTTAGGACTTCTCTCTCTCTCTCTCTCTCTCTTTCTCTCTCTCTCTCTCTCTCTCTCTCTCTCTCTCTCTCTCTCTCTCAATTCCTGAAAGGAGACACAGAAAGAAATAAAAAAAAGACATCTTTTGTATCCGCACTCATGCAGACAATATTCTCAAGAGAAAGACATTCTTACTTTCTGGAGAGGTGGGGGACGGGGGATCCCTAGAGGTCTAGGGGTCCAGGTTGAAACCTGTTCCAAGGGGTTGATCTACAAATATGTAAAATGTCCTTTCCAATATAAAAACAATAGCCGTGTATACCCACCTTTCCTGTCCTGGACCGCCCATCGTGGGTGCTCCGGAATCCCGTTATGCCTAAATCCTGATCGGGTTGGAGGTCTGCTACTGTGCGAAGCTTTGTTTTTCTTGGAGAAAAAATGTAACTTGCATACCGGTGCAAGGGACTCTTGCCCTCTTCCCCCCTCCCCCTGGTCCCTAACGGCTTGAAACATGATTCTGTAGAGGTCTACCACTGTGTAAACTTGCGTGCTTGTAGGTAAAAAATAAATGGTGTTGTTCCCCTACGGACCGTCACCCTAAGACCTGGCCAGGGTGGAGGTCTAGTACTTCGCAATTTTTTCCCCCAACAACCCCCAAATGGCCACGATCTCATCTTTGCAACATGTATAGTAACTCAGTGGGTGAATGAGTGAGTAAAATGAGTGACACAGGATCAAGCACTGTATTTGCCCATCCCTGTTGGCGCAGGAAAATGACAAATATGAGATGAAAACCACGTGAGTGAGAAGAGGGAATGATATGAGAGAGAGAGAGAGAGAGAGAGAGAGAGAGAGAGAGAGAGAACGATGACAACGAATAATAAAAAACAAACACCTCTATTCATCACTTCTGCTATGTAATACTAACGAGGGGTAGAGCCTTGAAACAGGAGGACAGAGGCACCGCTAACTTGGCTGTAATTATATTAGATGCTCTCAAATTACTTTTAATGAACTTCGACAACTAGCGGGAGATGAGACGCGGGGATGGGCAAGAGGAGGGGATGAGGGGAGAAGAGTGAGAGAAGTGGAAGAAGCTGGGGAGATAAGGAGAGGAAGAAGGGAAGGGAGATGAGGAGGGAAGAGTGGGGGACAGAGAAGGGGGAGGTAGGTAAAGGAGAGGGGAAGGGGAGATAAGGAGAGGAGGGAGGGAATGAGGAGAAGGAGAGGAGGGAGGGAAGGAGGAGGAGAGAAGGGTGGGGAAGGTTAAGGGAGGAAGTAAGGGAGAGGAAGGAAGAGGGAGATGGGAAGACGTTCAGGGAGAGCGAAGGGGAAGAGGTGGAAAGAAGATAAACGGCGGGAAAGGAAAGGGGAGATGTGGAGAAATCGAGAGGGGGAGAAGGAAAAGAGGAGTGAGGTGGAGAGGGAGAGGAGAGGAGAGGGACGAAGTGGAGAGAAAGCAGGAAAGTGAAGTAGAGGGAAGAAGAGTATGAGAGTATGAAGAATGGAAGAGTGGCAGAGGAGAGAGGAAGAGGGAGAGGGGAAGGATGAGAGTGAAGAAAGAGGGAGAGGAGAATGGTGAAGGGGGAGAGAGGAGTAGGAGAGGGAGAGAATGAGGATGTGAAAAGGGGGTAGTGTTACGATGGATGGGGAAAGGAAATAGGTGAGGAGAGAAAAGAGGTGAGGAAGGAGTACAACAGTACTGTAGAGAGAGGGCGGGGAGGAGGAGTAGGTGGAGAGGGGAGGAGAGGGGTGATAGGAGAGGGGGTGGGAAGGGAGAGGGAACGGGGAGGTGAGGGCAAAGAGCTTAATTTTCTAGTTACTTAAAGATTGTAAAAAGGGAGTTCCGGAGTGATGAAAAAAAGAAAAAAGGAAAAATGAATACAAGAAAAAATATTAAAAAGGCAAGAAGGATAAAAACAAAAAAAACACAGAAAACCGGGAAAAAATAGAGAAAGAAAAAATGAATAACGGGAAAACAGGGAACAGAAACATTCAAACATTAATAGAGATTCAGTAAAACTTCCAATTTTTGAGATAGCCAGTAATATCATGCAACTCAATTACAAAGAAATATAACTGAATAAAAAAAACTACTGTAATGTCTGTATGTGGAGGGTCTTTGTTTTTCATTTTCTGTTTTGCCCCGTACAACCATCATGAATACACAAGCCCTTACCTCCCATACACACACACACACACACACACACACACATAGCATCCCTACAACTGGAGAGGAGAGTGAGTGGAACGGAGAAAGAGAGAAAGGTGGAGAAAGAAGAAGGGAGCTAGATTACACTGAAACAGGGAGGGAGAGAAACGTACTAGGAGGGAGGAAGGGAGGTGGGGAGAGGGAGGGAGGTAAGCGGTAGGTGGGGAGAAAGGATAAATAGATAAGTGGACAGACAGACAGAAAGACAGATATAGAGAGGCAGACAGAAAGACAGAAGGAGAGACAGACGGACAGGGAGAGAAATTTAGAGAGGGAGGAAGGGAGGGAGATATATGATGGATAAGGAAAAGAGAAGGGGGAAGAGAAAAACATGGAGAACAAAATGGAAGGGGAGAGAAAGAGAGGGGAAAAAAGGGCGGGTTAGGAGGGGAGATAAAGACAAAACAGAAGACCCAAAGTTCATGCACTTCGCGTTATTTTCTCATCTCTCTCTCCCCCCTCGCCAAATTCAACATGGCCCGCTTACATGTGCAATAAAATAATCCCACCTGATCCCCTGATACTCACAGATCTACGCCCTCGCCTTGGGGGTCAAAATGTAGGCGTGCGCATGTCCACCAGTGCCGTGATTTCGGGTCCTCGTGTGAAGATGCAATATTTACACCGCAACCAGAGGGTCCCCAACATTTCCTGGAGGGGCGACTAACCAAAGAGTTGCTCGACAGGCTATCCGGTGGGTGGGGGGATGTGTCCAAGGGAAGGAAGGAAGGAAGGAAGGGTATTGGCTATTGGCGAGTTTCCCCCATGCGTCAAATGTTAGATGCAACAAGCACTCCGATTGGTTCAGCGAGGCCAGTGTAGGCTGGAATTAAAGAGAAACTGAGCGCAAGGGAATATACCCCAGCTTTTGACGCACTGCTGGAGGAGATGAGACTAGGAAAAAAATCTATCTATCTATCTATTGCCAGACGCCTCAATCCCGTTTGGGGTGGCCACAAACAAATCGCCCCCAAGTCGCCCTGTCCCCCGCCATTTCACTGCCCTGCTCCCAACTCACACCCCCCTCTCTCATATACCTCTCCACCCCATCCCTCCATCTCATCCTCGGCCTCCCCCTCCCTCTTCCCCCCTCCACCTCACTCACATACACTCTCTTCGTCAGTCTTTCACCCTCCATCCTCTCCACATGGCCAAACCACCTCAGTGTGTTCCTCATAACGCTTCCTATCACATCCACATCCACACCACAACGCTCCTTTATATCCTCATTCGTCAGCCTGTCTCTCCACATAATTTTCCCTGCGTCAGCTGCTAGATACAAATGCTGACGATTAGCGAGACCATTGGAGCCTGGAATTAAAGAGAAGCTGGGGACAAGTAAAAATGTCCCAGATTCTGCCTTATTGCCTAAAGAGATGATACGAGATAGAAATATACACAGACGATTTCCCCAGGTGATAAGTTAGATGCAAACGTTAGGGTATATTTAAGCGAGATCACTGAAGGCAGGAACTGAAGAGAAAGTGAGCACAAGTGAAAATGTCACAGATTTTGACTCACTGGTAAAAGAAAAAAAAAATAGGAAACGAGAGAGAGTCTAACCCCGACTATATTCTCTTCGTGTGAAATGTTACCTGTAAATGCTTGGATTAGTTCAGATAGATCACTGAAAGCTGAATATACAGAGAAAATGGCAACAACTAAAATGCTGCCGTTGTAACTCATTGCTCAAAGCGATTAAGAGAAGAGAGAAGTTTAAACATAGGCGAGTTTTTCCCAGGTGAATGTTAGATGCAAACGCTGGGGATTAGTTCAGGCAGACCACTGGAGGCTGGAATTAACGAGAAATTAACAGCAAGCGAAAACACTTCCAGCTTTAACTCAAAGCTCAAAGAGACTAGGACACGAAAAAGATTTAAGCACAGACGATTTTTCCCTCCTGAATTGTTATATGCAAACTGTGGCGTATTATTCAGAATGGCTATTGGGGGCTGGCTGGAGATAAAGAGAAATTGATGACAAGTGAAAACACCGCAGGTTTTGACTCACTGTTCAAAGAGACAAGGAGACAAGAAAAATTTAAGCACAAACAATTTCTCTCCGCGTCAAATGTTTGATGCACACATTGACGATTGGTAAAGCAAGGCCACTGCTGGCTGGAATTAAACAGAAACTGAGGACAAGTGAAAATGTTGCGGGTTCTGACTCATTGTTCAAAGCCACTAGGAGGCGAGAAAGAATTAAGCACATGCCACATCTTACCATGTCAAATGTTAGACGCGAACGTTGGAGATTGGTAGAGAGGACAGTGGAGCTTGGAATTAAAGGAACCTGAGAACAAGTGAGACTGGTGCAAAAATTTACAAGCTGCTTAGAGAAACACTTGGACATGACAGATTAAAACACAGACGATTTGTTACACGGCAACTTGTTACACACTGAATATAAGACACAAATTCTGAGGCTTGATTAATTACCAAATTGAAATGAAAGTCCCTGGGAACTGGGGAGAATGAAGCATGGTTTGACCTTTTGCCCAAAGACACAGGAAGATGGGACCAAAAATTAGACAGATGATTTGCTCCACGTTAGTATTTTAAACATAGACATGGACGTTTTGTCCAGCGAAGCCATTGGAGACTGAAATTAACCTCTTCAGCCTAGAAAAACTATTTGCCAGTTTATTATTACTGTTTACAACGTACCTCATACTTCTCTGTCTCACCTCATACATCATATCTCACACCTGATTATCGATGCTAACGAGGAGCCCAAACGTGGTGGCGCTGTGCACCCTGGGTGGAGCAGTTGTAGCGTCCACCCAGTGGCTTCATAATTTCCAATATTTTACCCTGCGAAGACCATAGTCCGATCCTAGTGAGGTGCTGTCTACTACAAGGGGACACCGAGACACTGTGTATGTACTTGTAGGATTGCCTCACAGCAGCAGAGGTGTAATTGTGATAGTTGAGTCCGCTCAGCCAGACAGACCAGGGTTAATCAACAACAACAACAACATACATACTTATTCAGTTATATATGGACTTCCCTAAATGGATGGGTTAGATGCAGCCTTCATTAACTTCTTAACAGCTACCGGTCTTCCCTGAATAGACTAAATCGTCAGGTGGCAGCTTGATTTAAATGAAAATAATATAATACAGTTCAATGGGTTAAAGAGAAAATTGGAGTAGGGAAAATCTGACAGACTTCGACAATTTGCTGATACAGGCGACTGAGGTACTAACACAAATAACTTTCATATTATTCTTGCCTCTTTCAGACGATTTTACTTAGCCTGGGGGAAGACTATGCTACCTGAAGGAGTCAGATATAAAGTTCATTAACCCTTTCTAAACTCAAGGTCTGTCTCTCGTTGAATATGATCGTCTGGAAGTAACAAGAATAGATTTACGGATTACACCACCGCACAGAAGGGGTTCATGTCTGGTACGATCATGGGAAGCCAAACTCTTTCCCTATATACTGTACATGAATCAATAGGTAACGATCTGTGAGTACATATCGCTGAGTGCAACTATGGAGATGTAACTCTGAAGAATTATGGTACTATTTTCATTCCTATAGAGCTTCCTGTAGTCATGTCCGTCTTGTAACTTGTTGCTTTTATTGACTGTCCTTTACGATAAATAGGTAGAGGGACTGAAGGATGGGGAGAGAGGACACACTGCAATGCTTTATTATTATTATTATTATTTTTTAAATAAGAAAATACATTTTTCTTAATATGAAAGGACCTTATAGCAGGACATAAAGGTTTGCTCTCTCTCTCTCTCTCCCTCTCTCTCTCTCGAACCTCCCAAGAGATGCAACCGGAATCAAATTAGTAAGCTGATTTGATTTTTTTTACATGAATGAATTTTTGTGCAGCGAAATTTTTGGCAACACAGTTTCAAATATTAATTCTTAGTATAATTATAACTGATTGTGCAACACCAGTCAATATACTAAGAGAGAGAGAGAGAGAGAGAGAGAGAGAGAGGGGGGGGTATAAGGATTCGAAAAGGGAGGAGGGGAGGAGAGAAAAAAGAAGAGGATTGGAGAGTGGGGAGGGAGATTAAGACTAGGAGTGGGAAGAGAATAGGAGAGGAAAAAGAGGACATGGAAAGATGGGAGTGTGGGGATGGAACAAGTAGTGAAAAGAGGAGGGGAATAGAAGGGGGAAAGACTGAAATACAGGAACAAGGGAGGGGAATAGTTAGAGAAAGGAATAAGGAATACAGGAAGTGGGAGGGGGAAAGAGACTGGAGTGAGTGAGGGATACAGAGTTAAGGGGAGTGCACGAGGAGGGAAGGGGATGGGAAGTGTGATAGGAGTGAGGAAGACAGGAACATAATTGGTAAGGGAGGAAGGGAGGAAGAAGGTGGAGTGGGATATGAAGAGATGGAAAGAAGGGCAGTGAAAGGGGAAGTAAATGGTAAAGGGGAAAGATGGGAAATGTGAAAGGAGGAAATGCTGGAAAGACAATAAAATAACTGACGAGGCAGAAGGAAGAACTGTGAGTGACAGTTAGAGAGGACGGGGAATGGGGCAGTGAAGGGGAAGGGGGGAAGGGACCGAGACAGCATTAAGCTGTACAAATTTTATGAAGTTTGTTTGTCCCACGGTGCATCCCTGAGTAGAATTCTCCTGGACTCGGCTGACACTGTAAAACTCACTATCTTCAGTGGCTATAATTTTCTCCTGATTATTGTTCAACATCTTTAAGGTCAGCATTTATATTGTACGCCAAAGCACACTGCACGTTGTCCTGAAGTGGCTGTAAGCATTTCGCGGAGGTACTTCAGACACATATATTTTATTTCCTTGTTTATTCTTGCTGTCACCACACTATTTTATTAAGCTTAGGATTTTTTTTTGGAACTGGAGGGGTTAGATACATTACGTCAGTATATCTCTTCAAAATGAGGAAGGTTTCATAGGTCAAAAAAAAGCCTCGTAGCAGTAAGGAAAAATGGAAAGGGACGTCACCCGAAGTTAAGAGGTTAATACTAATAAAATGGAAATTAAAATAATATTCAGAGCATCTTCTTAAATTTTTGTAGGGATCCATGTTATGTTTTTCTTTCCACTCTTGTTATCGTAATTTTAAAATCATCATCGACAGGTGTAATGGCTGCTGCTTAAGGCCAGTGTTCGCAGTGTCAGTGTTGGAAGTTTTGTGTGTGTGTGTGTGTGTGTGTGTGTGTGTGTGTGTGTGTGTGTGTGTGTGTGTGTGTGTGTGTGTGTGTGTGTGTGTTTTGCCAGTGGGTGCGTGTGTGTAGTCCACCTGTTATTCTGAAATCCTTCCAAACTTTTTATGGCTAAATTCTTACTTAGTCAATCACAAAACGTGCATGGCTTCCACCTGCCAGTCACCATTCCATTTACGCACCCTCAGTCCCCCACAATTATGCTAGCTTTGCCTCCCAGACCTGTGCAAGCAACTGTTACGTCCCTCAGTGATCACCTTTGTTTTTAGAATACTTCGTGGAAATATACAAGTTGCTAGTAAAAAAATATAATAGAAGTGTTTTTTCTTCATTTTCTCGATGTTTTTATACAGGTTTACTAAGAAATATGGTCAGCCACTTTTGAACATCCTGTACTTTACACATATGTATGACACAAATTTTCAAAAGTTTCGTTTCATTTTACAGGGAATTTTGCTGTCTAATGTCCTAACGTTCCATTTACATTTTACTGGGAACTTTGCTGTCTTAAAAGCTAACAATGTTACTTTAGTTGATGTAAAACTCAGAGCCGAGTAAGTACTGTAAAAAAATCAGATTCTAAACTTGGTATAACGATGGGCAACATAAATTAAACAGCATATCAAACTCATAGCTACTGTCTCTTTTATTTTCACCCAGAAATATCTTAAGCTGTTGTTTCCATGTATAAGAAAATAGCTATAGAAACACAGATACAAACGGCAGCTGAAATTAAGGTCTTGGCTGTTACTTATTGTCTTTTATATTCAAACTGTCCAATGTTAAGCAAGGAATAAGTTTAATAACATGCTTCCTTGATTCTCAGTTAAGACATTGTATCTTTTGTAACCAATCTGAGTTATTTATCGTTATCATTTCCTTTGGTTTCCTCCGTCTTCTCAGCTATCTTTATCTTCATCCCATTATACTTTACTTTGACATCAACTTCAATTTCGGCACAAAGAGATCAATAATAACATTCAATATAATTTTACTACACAATTAATCAAAATAAATCGTCGGGGAAAGAGTGTGAGGAGTTCCCAAGTCCACAGTAATTCAACTTCTTTTTATTCACAGTTCATTTTACTTTCCTTCCTTTACTTAAATATTTCTCCTTTATTCCTTGCCCTCTCCTCCTCAATACTATCCATATCTTTATTCTTCTCTTTCTTACCTCTTGTCTCCCTCAAACCTGCTACCTAAAATCCCTTTCTTTTCCCTGTCTCTGTCAAACCTTTTTTCTTCGTTTCTTTCTTACTGCTCTTGTTCCGCCTCTCTTTTTCAGCCTGTCTCTTTCCACCCCCTTACGTGTCTCTTCAATTCTCAATCCTCTCTCTCTCTCTCTCTCTCTCTCTCTCTCACACACACACACACACACACACACACACACACACACACACACACACCTTTTCCACCTAAACGTCAGCCAACACTACCCCTCTCTGACCCCCTTGCCCCCCTAACCCCCCAGCGGGTTTAGGGGGTTGCTTGCTCCCTGCCTCGTATATTCACTGGACAAGTGGAAGGAGGAGAGAGAGAGAGAGAGAGAGAGAGAGAGAGAGAGAGAGAGGGAGAGAGAGGAGGGGAAGGAAGAGGCAGGAAACAGAGGAAAAAGTGGTCAATGAGAAATTAAAGAGAACGAAAATGGAATCGAGAGAGAGAGAGAGAGAGAGAGAGAGAGAGAGGGGGGGGAGGGGGAGGGACGAACTCGAGGAATAAGTGGTCAATGAGCTTAAAAGAGGGCGAACAAAGAATCGAAACTAAGTGTAAATAAATGGGATGAAGAAAGACAGAAAGGCAGGGAAACGTGAAGGAGAAACTGGAGAAAGTATCTGTGGTGAAGTGAAGAAATGGAGAATTAAAAAGATGACTAGAAGAAAAATCGGAGAAAAACGGTAGAAGAGAAGAAAAATTTATGAAAGCGAGCGAGAGGAAGAGAGGGGGTGAAAGGTAAGAGAGAGGAAAAATACATGAGAGAGTGAGGGGAATGAAAGAAAAAATATGAAAGGGAGGAGGAAAGAAAGGGACAATAAAGTCAGGTGAAAGATATGAGACAGAAAGGAGAAAAGGAAGGGAGAGAAAAGTAGAGAAAATGCATAGAGGAGGAAGATGAAGACAAGAGAAGATAAAGAAGCGAAATGATATACGAGAGAGGAATGAAGGAAGGGAGAGGAAAAGAAGAGGAAATATTAATGAAAAACCAGAGGGAGAAGAGGAAGAAAAAGAAGACAGTGAATAATTAAGTAAGGCTATTAAAGAAAGGGAAAGAGGAGGGAGGAGAGAAAAAAAAATAAGGAAGAGAGAAAGGGGAGGGGGGAAAAGGGAGAGTAATATGAGCGAAAGGATGAAAGTTTTTTTTTTTTTAATAACAGATCAGAGGAAGGTAAAACAGGTGATTAAAAAAAATAATCCATACATCAGATTCCTGGTGTTCTTCTTTCATAAAATGTCTGTAACAATTGGACTTGAACAGCTGTAGGTTGAAGTTTGGGGGGAAACAGCTCCGGGGAAGCGAGTTCCAGAGAGATGAAGCTCGGGGAATAAAAGAATTCTAATAGGCAGAAGTTCTGCAGTATGGCTGTGTGACATACCAGTCATGAGCTCTACCAGGTGCCAGTGTAGCACGAGGGAAGGCATGGAGAGGTGGCACAATGGAGAATCATAGGAGGAGGAAATATGAGTGAGAGAGAATATGATGCCATGGTGAAAGAAAAGCAAAATAGAGTGGGGGCGAGACATTCCAAAAATGGCCGTCAGAAGCCAGAGTTTTGCATTACCTTTCCCAACAGAGGCTTAAGCACAGTCTCTGGGCGAAATATCCACCATCTGCATTGTGGTGTATGAGAGATGTTACTTTTAGGTCCAGTGTTATGGTATTTGGGATGGTTTCATGATGCGTCGGTGAACTTGTGTGGAAGAAGAGTGAGCACTATATCAAATACCTACCGCGCGCACACACACACACACACACACACACACACACACACACACACACACAAATTCACTCAAGAATCGTCTCCCTGTCGCGAAAGTGAGAATTCTTTTTGCCGCCATTTATTCTCCTTTTTGGTCTTTACCTCTCCCGTGAAGGCAGTTGATCTAAGACATGTGCAAGAAAACTGAGAGGGAGGAGGCTCGGGCTAAGACATAACTCACCAACTATCATCAATCTTACAACCGCCTCTGCTCCTACGCCCCTCCTCAGCGTCCTCCTCCACCCCTCTTACCTTCTTCTGTTTCCTTTTCTCCCTTCCCACCCCTCTTTCTGTTTTCCACTGTCCTTCCATCCTCTCCTCCCCCTTCATTTTTCCGTTCCCCACCTTTCTTCTGTACCACTGTCTTCACTGCCCCTCTTCCCCTTTTATTTGTCTGTCACCCACCTTTACTATTTGTCACCATGTTTACTTCCCTTCTTCCCCCTTTATTTCTCTCTCCCCTGTTTTCTTTCTTTACCACTGTCTGTCCCTCCCCTCTTCCCCCTTTTGTTACCTCCCCTCTCACCCTTTTATCTTTATTACCGTATTCTTTTCCTATCTTATCTTTATTCTCCTCTCCTCTCCTTTTCTCCAAATCCCCCTCTTTCCTCCTTTTGTAGTCTGCTCTTTTTCCCTTCCCCTTGCTCTCACTCATTTCTAAGTTATTTTATTTTTCATTCCTATTTTCCATTTTGTTTCCTTAATCCATGATCCTTTTGTTTTCCTCTCCTTTCTCTAACTCATTCTATTTTACCGTTTCAATCATTATTTTAACTTGTCTTCCTTTTTCTATATTCCTCACATTCTTTGCCTTATCTTGTTCCTCTAATTTCCTCCTTTTCCCATCCTCTCTCATCTATCTGTTGCCCACCTCCTCCAGCTCCATCCCTCTTATATCCATATTTTCTTTCCTTTTTTTTTCTTTCATTTTTTACCCTCTCGTTGCTTTCCAGGTCTTATCTGTACTCTTTTCTCCCTTTTCTCTCCTTTCCTCTCTCCTCTCCATCCCTCTGTAGACTCCTCCTATTCTCTTTCTCTCCTTTCTCTATCCTCTCCTTATCTGTAGTCGTCTCTTCTCCTTCTCTTCTCTCCTCTCCTGCTATCCTCTTTATTTCTCCCTTCTTCTATGCTTCTCCCAGCTTCTTATCTCTGTCCTTTCCTCTCATTCATGTTCCTCTTCTATTCCTTCTCTTTACTTGTCGAACCCTGTCTATATTCCCCTCCTTATACGTTTGCATTTTCTTCCTTCCTCTCTCGTAATATTTTTTTCTCTTTTTTCCCAACTTTGCCATCTTCTTTCCTCCTTTCCCTCTCTATTTCTTCTCTGTACTACTTTTCATTGCTTTTCACACTTTCTATTTCGTGTCTCTATCTTCCCTTCCTCTACCCAGCCTCTCATGTTCTGTCTTTCCCTGTGCCTTCCAAGCCTTATCGTCATTCCTTTCATCTCATACTCTTCCATTCTTCTATGTGCTCTACTTTTCTCAGTTTCTATTGTGTCTCGTCGTTCTCCCTTCCTTTTCTCTCATTCACTTCCTTTACCCATTCTTGCTTTCTCTTTTGCTCACACTGTCTTTCTCATCTTCTTGTCTTACTTCATTGCTTCTCTTTCCTCTCCTCTTCTACCCTCCTCTTGACCATCCTCATTTCCTCTTTCATTTTTCTGCTTCTTAATTTTCTTGTCTTATTTCCTTATTCTCTGTTGTTCTATCCATTTTACCGCCTCTTTTGTAGAACTACATTTCCTCTCTCATTTCCTCTGCTTTTCTCTCTCTCTTATTTTCACACCTCTCTTTCTTCTCCTCTTTCCATCCTTCTCCCATTCGCTCTTCCCTTTCCGATCTTCGCCTCAATCTCTCCTCTCCTTCTCCTTACCTCTACACTCTCCCCTTTCCTCTCCCAATTCCCCCTCCCCTCCTTCCTCCTCTTTCCCCTCCTGACCCTTTCCAATCCTCTCCCCCCACACCTCTGAGCCCAGCCAAGGACGCCCACTCACTTAAGGATCTTTTTGCTGTATGTTGAAGTTGCTTTCATCTCAGGTTTTAAGCGGCTTTCGATTCAGGTGGCTATCTTTCACTTGCCCAGCTCCAGAGTGAAGAGTCGGTTCAATAAACTTACTGTGTGTTCATTTATTTGGCTATTAATGTTTACCCTTGTGAGTGTATTGATATAGATAGACAGATAAACAGACATAGAGTTATATAGATATACAGTAGATAAACAGTAGACATGCATAGTGGTTGATATATAAAGAGAGACAAAATCTGTACAAGTCTAGCAATCGCCATAGTCACAGGCAAAGAGCAAGACAGATAGAAACATAATAGACACTGGCCAGTAGAGTGGCGGATACATAGACAAAATTTGCCCATGTCTAAAAATCTCCATATTGGCTGAAGTGTAATAAATTAAAAGTTACTAGAAAGAGAGGCAAAGTGGCTTATAAATAGACACAAAATTCATCCCCGTCTAGCAGTCTCCATATTCACCTAAGCAAGAATACCCAAGATACAAAAATTCATCCACGCCTAGAAATCTCCCCAATCACTGGCAAAAAATATGAAGGATAAAAAGATACTAGAAACAGACAGGCATTGACGTAGAGAGATATAATTCATCCAGGTCTAGCAATCTCCATTTTCACCTGAGAAAGAGGACCCTGGTCGTGGAAAAAGCATCTCCTCGCCTGACTAAAGAGGTTATGAGGGCAGGCCAGAAGTTGGAGGCCGGGGGTACGGGGGGGGTTAAGTTCTTATGAGATGAGATCATCCCAACTTTCTTAACCGCATTAACTCCGCTACTTCGCCTCCCCTCCCCTTCCTCCTACCTTTGTCTCCCCTCTCGCTCCCCTCGCCCCGTCGCCCCGAACTACCCCACTCGCCCCTCCCCTGGCAGGATCGGATTACTTTCCATCTTCCACGACCACAGCAGGTTCACACGCACTTTCACACACGCAGATACACACATTATCACACACATCCACGTATACTCATACACGCGCGTGCACTGTTTATAGGCCTTGATCTTGTTTTTGTTTTTTCTTGGAGGGAACAATCTCTCGGGCTTCTGACCTTTGGTTCCTTCTACCGTGCGAAAAAAAAAAAAAAAACACATGCACACATACGTTCTCTCTCTCTCTCTCTCTCTCTCTCTCTCTCTCTCTCTCTCTCTCTCTCTCTCTCTCTCTCTCTCTCTCTCTCTCTCCACAGTGTCACTTTGGTTATTAATGCGTGCAGACAGTGTTCATCCATGCTAATATTTCGTCACTTAGCAACACACACACACACAGACACACACACACACACACACACACACACACCAGCACTTTACTTATTAACACGCACACACATATGCACTCACACAGAGAAACTCCTTATTTACCAACTCACACAAAAGTTCCTGGGTACACATGCACTCTCCTTATTAACACACACACACACACACACACACACACACACATGACTGCATCCAAAGGGATGTTAGGATCAAGGCAAAGTTACCCAAAATCAAGATCATTAAATTTTTTTTTTTTTCACCACCTGTCGATTTTTTTCACGTGCATAAATCGTTAGCAGACAATGATTTAAAGACTCTGTTACTATTGCATAGTTACTTTGTTTTCATCTGACAGTCTACCACTACCACCACTTGAAAACTGAGCCCTGTTTACATGATGATCAGTTAGCCTTGGTTATGAAGTGGGAATGAGTGTCCTTAGTTACTAGAAAAAATTAGCATTCCATTTAACTACACCTGGCCCTGAGCAAAGCTAAAGGGGGTTAGGGAACTTTGTCATGTCAGCATAAAGGCGCTGCCACTTCTATTTCTTCCAGACGACTTTGTTCAGCTGAAGTGAGGCTAAATTTTTTACATGGCTTGTTTATGGAAGTTTTTTTTTTTTTTTTCACTGCCAGACAGTTATGATTAGGTCAGGGAAGATGGTGCAAGGTTAAACATTCCCCATAAGTCCTTTCAGTACGATTATTTCTTTTTTAGTTTATTTTATGTTTCCTGCAAGCAATCTTATTCATCGTCAGAGATGTCCCGTGCTGAAGAAGTGGTTAAATATTCAAGCAAAAATATGCTTGTTTATTGCTAAAGAGTAAATATAAACCGTTAGCTAATGAAGAAGAATATTATCTATGCAATAATTCGCAAAAACTGCTTCTTTGCTTAATTATTTATGTTTGTTTTGCACGGCAACGGGTTTCAAATTACGTTGTTCAATATTTACAGATATAAACCAGAGAAAGACCACAGGCACAGAATGGACAATGTAGTGGGGGTGTGAGGACTGGGAGAAAGAGGCACATCCTTCTTACTACCAGGAGGGAAAAAAAATATCTATAGATATTTAGAGAGATAGACAGACAGAAAGACATATACATGCAGATAGAAAAGCAGATGATCAGATTATACAAACTCTAAACACAAACATTCAATTCCACTAAAGTGAGATGAATATTAAATACGAGGTGGAACTTACCTACCTGTTTGGCCCACAGGTAAAAACAGCCTCGAGTTAAGTGGAGCCTCCAGCGTCTTCAAAGAATTAATCTGCTTCCGGTTTGCTCCTGAAAAGATACGTAGGTGTTATTTCTTAAAATCAATTTTGCTTTTGTGTGTGTGTGTGTGTGTGTGTGTGTGTCGGTGTCGGTGTGTATGGGTGTGGGTGTGCTGATGGAAAGTGTGGAAAGGGTTTGTGTGTAAATATGTGTGTGGGTGTGGGTGAGGCTGTATGGGTGTATTTGTGAAAATTTGAAAAGGGTTTGTGCGTATCTATGTTTCTGTATATATGCATGTGTGAACGTGTAAAATATGTGTGTGGGGAGGGGGAAGGTGTGTCTAGTGTTCCTGTGGAGAGAGAGAGGACAAGAGTGTGCGTGGAAGACACAATTTTTTCTTCTGATTTTTTTTAATGCGTTTTTCTTTGATAATTTCCCTTTATTATGATTTCTTGTTCACCTGTTTCTTTCCCTTCATTCTCGTTTCTCTTAATAAGTTTCTATCCTGATATCTTTTTCTTCCATTACCTTTCTTACTCTCTACTCAAGTATATTTCCCTTTTCATGTCCACTCTTATTCACTGTTTCCTGACGAGTATTCCGTTCTGACTTCTTGCGTTCCTTCTCCTTTCGTGCTCCTTTTTTTCTGATTAGTATATCATTCTGAATCCTGTCTCCCCCCTTTCCTTCTCCTTCACATGAACATGATAATTTTTCCTTTCTGATGAACCTTTTCTTTTTCCCACCATCATTTTTGTTCCGTTTTCCAAGAATCATTTTCCTTTTGTTACTGTTTCATTTTTTTTACTCTGTATTTTCTCCTTTCTTTCTGCCTCCTAATTTTGGCAATGCTGGTTTCAGGTTTCCTTGACTTAATTATCTTTCTCATTTTTACTAAGTACTCCCTCCCGTTTCAGTCTCCATTCGGGTTATCATTCCTTCACATTCACCTTTCTTACCATTGTGCTGATTACATTACATTATTATTTCCTGTGTGCGTTCTCCCCTCATATTCTTTCTTCCCTATTTTCCCCGTCCACATCATTTCTCCTTTTCTCTTTCCTTCATTATCTTTTCATTACTGTTTCCATTCTAAATATATTCTCTGATTATAGCTTCCTTCTTTATTTCCTCTGTATTTTCTCCCTGTTTCTCCTTCCCATATATAAAAATGGGTTACTAAGTTCGGCAAGTTGGTTTCAAGTTTTCACGTTTCCCTAATTATTTTCCCTTTCATATATCTTCCCTCCTTTCGTCTCCTTCACGATACTTTCACTATTAATTCTTTTCAAATTTCAGTTACATTTTCTCCCTGCTTCTGTCACGCATATGTAATAACGCTCTTCAAATTTGGCGAAGTTAATTCCGGTTTTCGCGTTTTCTTTTATCTTTTTTTTTTTTTTTTTTTTCGGACCAAACCCCCGTCTCATTCTTCTGTGTTGCCCTTCCTCTGTTTTTTCATATCAACTTACCTCTGCATTTTCTCCCTGTTTTTCCACCCCATATAATAGAAAGAATCCTGAACCTCTTCACAGTTGACTTCAGGTTATTAAATTTCCTTCATTATTTTCCCACACAGATATATTTTCCCGTCTGGCATTTTCTTACGCTGTCCTTTAATGACTGGTTACCTTTTTAATATTTCCTTCATTTTCTGCCCGCCCTTCCCCGTATGAAAAAACGGGTACGTAACTTCGGCACAGTTGGTTTCAAGTTGTCGCCCTTTCTATAATATTTATCCCTTCAGCCTTATTTCCCCATCGCTCTTTCTCCTCCACTGTCCTCAAATAAGTGATTCCCCCTTTAATTTTTCCTTCATTTTCTCCCTGTTTCTCCCCCCCCATATGTAAGAACAGGAACGTAACTTCGGCACAGTTGGTTTCAGGTTTTCGCGCTGTTAACTCCGGCTCCTCAGGGACTGGCAAACTTGGGGCGAGGTGGCCACGGCAAGTTAGGTGTATCTAAAGTCTATCGTCTCTCTCTCTCTCTCTCTCTCTCTCTCTCTCTCTCGATAACTTCCTCCAGTCGCCTTTATTTCCTCAACTTTTCTTTTTCTTCTCTCATCTCTTTTTATCCGTCCCTCCGTCTTTGATTAACTTTTCCTCCGTTTTCTCTCTCACTTGTTATTTTTATTCCTTCATTTTCTCACTTTCCTCTCACGTATTTCGCCTCTCTCTCTCTCTCTCTCTCTCTCTCTCTGTTCACCCTCTTCCCTCACTCCACTTTCATGCTTAACTTCCTCCTCCTCCTCCTCCTCCTGTGTATTGTTCTCCATCCCTTTATCTTTTGTCCTTTCTATTCATGCATTGTCTCTATGCGCCCTCCTCTTTGTCCACATCTTTCCCATTCCCTCAGTTACTCCCGCTCTCTCTTTTTTCATCTCCTTCCCCCACTTTTTTCTTCCTCTTCTTTTCATTTCAGGCTCACAGACAACAGAATACCCAAATATACTCGAAGCCTCACAGTTGTCTTCCCTCGTAATCATCCTGTCCGTTTCTCCGTACACGGTCTTTTGATTCTGGGTTTGGCCGGCATTATGTTGGTAAAGTTGAGAGCCAAAGTTCGTGTGTACCCTTGGCGAATGTACGGGATCGGAGGATGAGAGAGAGAGAGAGAGAGAGAGAGAGAGAGAGAGAGAGAGAGAGAGGAGGGGGGACAGACAGACAAACATATATAGCCTAGAGATGGAGATAGATACTCGTAGATAGACAGATAAATAGGAGAGAGAGAGAGAGAGAGAGAGAGAGAGAGAGAGAAGGGGGGAAGGGGGGAAGGTTAATAACACACACTGACAGTAAATCAGGATGGAACATGACTAACTCTAAAAAATATACAGATATTTTACGGCCTGGGTGGCAGGTTGGTAATGAATTTTGTTGCATTTATTTGTCGGTCAGTCTATATACTGTAAATGTGTGGATGTTTGTGTGTCTTTCTCCTTGTCTGTGTGTCTGACATCATCATCATCATCATCAGTACTCTATCCCTATTCTCCACTCACATACGAGGAGGTAGAGATCCAGGAACTGGGCAAGTTTATCAAAGACTGGAAGCTATTAGGGCAGTGAACTATAAACAAAAAGTCACCATATAGAGTTCGAGCTACTGCCAGATCCGATCCTCCAAACTCCGGATCCCATTCTCTTTTATCCCCGGTGGACCCGCTTCCCTCCTGTTGTTTATACCCCCACAGTGTGCTTGACCTACTTATTCAGGTTTCTGTTTTCATCGAACTTATGCAACTTTATTTTCTAGTTTCTCGATCATAATTTCTAAGATATGTCTCAAAAATACCCTTGCTAATACCACTACACCAGCCCTGAATGAGACCTAGAATAATTTCGATATGAACGTTGGATAGTGGACCACTGCTGTTGACATGGGATGAACTGTGTCAGGTATGGGGACTGTAGGACTTCAGAAATCGAACGATCAAGTTTATGCCTAAAGTCGGACATATACAGGAAATAAGATGACAAATACGATAATGTGCTCCACTTACTGTACATACATACATACACACATACATACATACAAGACTAGTTTCGGGTAATAGAGTCATTATAACTCTCAAAACTGTCAAAAATCAACGAGGTCTTGCTAAACTATTCAGGAGCACTTAAGAGGACTGGAAGGCTTGGTATAATTTTGAGTTCGAAATCCCTGACGTGTAAAAGGACTGTTGGCCACAGTTTTACATGAGCTACCTTTCTGCGTGCGCGCGCGCACACACACACACACACACACACACACACACACACACACACACACACACACACACACACACACACACACACACACACACACACACACACACACACACACACACACACACACACACACACACACACACACACACACACACACACACACACACACACACACACACACACACACTACCTTTCTGCGTGCGCGCGCACACACACACACACACACACACACACTACCTTTCTGCGTTCGCGCACACACACACACACACACACACACACACACACACACAGTTCCATTGAAAGATCTGATGGATTACAGTAATAAAAAAAAATCTATGTATTTCATCACTTTGACGTCAGTATTTTCATTCGGTCTGACCATTAAGTTCATTTTCCTCTAATAAATACCCTGATTGCGAAATAAGCCATGAGTAACGTGCTGAATTTCATGGGTTCATATTCCTGTCAATTAAAAAAGCTCCCTAGTGCCTTTTCCTTAGCCATTTATATACGGCTGGTTTATATCAATTTGTATGTTATTTATGCTGTATATCTTGGCATTTGAATGATTTTAATGACACAGAAAAGGAGAGTAAGGTGTAATAAGGAAAATAAATTGCTTAGGAAGAGGTGTTTGGGAGTTACCTTAACCGAAGAGAATACGGGCATTAAACCCTTCAATCCGATGACGTATTTTTAATTCTTGCTAGCTTCAGACAATTTCATCCAGCTTATGACAGACCTCTTGTGCTGAAGGGGTTGATGAAGCTTTTAAATCTAACCCTTCCAGTGTGAAGAGTTGTTTCTAGGCCGAATACAGTCGTCAAAAGGCAGAAAGAATTGAAGAAAAAAAAATCAAAATACGACATTGTAGTGAAGGGACTAAGCTCGTTTTGGCACCATAAGCGATTTTTACTCAGCTTAAGAGAGAATTTTCGGACAGAATGGGGCAGATATACCAATAGGCTTCACTATACTCTCTTTACTTTGATTTGGCCTAGATTTTCGTCCTTCTGTTAATTATTTCACATAGCTCAGTGGCGGAAGAAAATAATGCTACGGCTCCATTTACTTTCCACAGCCCTTCCTCGTGACCAGACATCTTACTTAAGTGTTAAGCTACATTTACAACTCGGCATTGAAGATGGGGAGATGGGCAGTTTTAGGTCGTTGGAGTAAAAAGGTTATAATTCCTTCACTGTAAGATACCTCCCTAAACTGGAAAAATTAGTAAGAATAAGCAACAATTGGTTTATCCTTAGGGTGAAGAGGCTGGCTGATACGTTGAAGCTGGTCTATCATACCATTTTTTTTTTTTTTTTTTTACTCTAACTTGGCCCAGGTTTGCGACCTTTTGCAGATCGATGAACGAATCTCAGTGGCAGGAAATTACAACAATACTGCAGCTCCACATTCATTCCATAGCTCCTCTTTGTGACAAGCATCATGTTCTAGTGCTATTCTGCTCTTACATGTAAGCAGTGAAGGTGGAGAGATAGTAGTTTTAGGCCAATGTAGAGTAAAATGGGTATACAGTAGTAACTCAGTGGCAATTGAGTTTGTAGGCGGACACCTGGGAGAGCTCAGCAATTACCTACATAATCCTAATCGAACCTACCGTATTAGGACACACACCACAAAGCCAGTCAGGAGACAGGACGTGTGTGCTGGGCAATCCCCAGGTCCTGTCCTCCCCACTTACTATTTTTTAACCAGCCCATACCCCACTGACCGGGCTAATGTATGGCCCGGCCTGCACTATATGTGCAGGAAATCTTCGAACGAACGAACGTACCGTATTAGAATTACCACAAAAATTGTTTCCCTAGCAAAAACATCATCATTTGGGAGGTATCAAGAAAGAAATAATACACAGTTTCATTTTCATGTGGTTAAAGTGAGTCACCTACATAACCCCGAATCCAAGCCTCTCGGAATCGACCGGATATGCGAAAGTTTAGGCTGTGCAGACATCTTTGCTATTGGCTCACCCCTCCACTATGTTAATTATCCAGGGCCCGTCTTTGGAGGCTCTTTAATAGACTAATCAGTTTGGCGAGAGTCTGAACAAGGGCGAGACGGAGAGCCAAGTTTGGTAATAGTTTTTTAAATACAGTTCAACGAGGGCGGGAGAAGGTTGAAGTCTCGTTAGAGGGTTGAAGTTGGCAGGGTTGTAAGAGGGATTAAGACCCGGGCTTTGCATAAGAGATGAGCCTCGACGCTGATGCTGGCCTGCCCTCTCCTCCTCCTTCACCAGCTTTTCGGGTCTTTCTCGAAGTGGACGGCCTCTGATTAAACCCAGTCATGGTTGGACTAACTCTAGTGGCTTATTCCAACTAACGTCTAATAATTTTATTCCTCTCTCCTGCTGTTTCTCGGATCTTTCTTAAAGGGAGGAGGCTCTAATTCAGCCCTTTCATGACCTGAAGAACTCTAGCACAATCTTCCTACTGACGGCCAAGGACTTTACCTTCTCATGGTAGGATAACTCTGGTGTTCTAGTCCACCCAAAGTCCAGCAACTTTAATCATCTCTTTTCCTGTTTTACTTATTTTTTTTCATGAGGGACAGGTTGTGATTCAACCATCCTCATGTTGGAAACAACTCTAGCATTCTTTTCCAACAAACGTCTAAGCGATTCCCTACATCTTTTTCCTGCTGGTTCTCAGGTACTTCTCGGAAGGGGGCACGGGGCTCTAATTTAAGCTCCTCACATGGACGGAATAACTCTAGCATTCTATTCCAGCGATTTTTATTCAATTCATCTCCCCTCCTGCTTTCTCCCTCCACTCTCTCTCTCTCTCTGTCTGTCTGTCTGTCTGTCTGTCTCTCTCTCTCTCTCTCTCGTTACGGGGAGGAGAAAGGCTCATTTCTGATTGACTCCCTTCAGCACGATATTTTCTTCATTCTAATCTCGATATATAAGAAAGATGAACTCTGGAGCGTTTTTCTTTTTTCCTTTTTTTTTTTTTTTCTGGAGGAGTTAGAAATAGTCCCCCCTTCATTACCGAGCCGGGGGGGGGGGGGTCCTAAGCTCAATATAATCGTCTTTAAGTAATCGTCTTTAAGTCCTTCTCTCTCTCACTAATCTTTGTCAATCATCTGTATTCCCCCTTCTCGTATTTCCGTCTCTCTCTCTCTCTCTCTCTCTCTCTCTCTCACACACACACACACACACACACACACACACACACACACACACACACACACACACACACACACACACACACACACACACACACACACACACACACACACACACACACACACACACACACACACACACACACACACTCTACTCCTCTAACTTCTCTCTTCCATTTTCCTTTCCTTTTCCTATTCCTGGCACGTAAAGAGAGATATATGGTTGCTGGAGATACAGAAACGAAAAGAGACAAGGAGAGAAGACAATGGAATGAAAAGAGTAAAAAATGAAGAGAAAGATAAATGAGGAAGTGCTGGAATGTGAATCAGGAGAGAGAGAGAGAGAGAGAGAGAGAGAGAGAGAGAGAGAGAGAGAGAGAGAGAAGGAGAGAAAGAAGAGAGAGAAATATACCTGTGAGTAAATACACAGAAACTGAGGATAGGAAGAGACAAAAATGTGAAAACTGAGCATAAGAGCAAAAGAAAATGGGAGAGAAGAGAAAGGAGAGACGGAGACGGGGGAAAGGAAGAATATATAGTATAGGCAAGTGATTAGCAAGATATATATATATATATATATATATATATATATATATATATATATATATATATATATATATATATATCCGAGAAACCCAAAACAAACTATGGAGAGAAGCGAAAAGAGGAAATGAGAAAAAAGAAGAGCAGAAAAAGAATGACAGAGCCAGAAGGAGAATTCACATACGAGTGAGCTTAGAGAGACCAAAAATTGAGCCAGAAGGGGAATGTAAATATGAGTGAGGACAGAGAAACAAAATATAGTCAGAAGGTGAATGTACATGTGAGTGAACATAGACAGGCAAAAGGTTGAGCCAGAAGGAGAAATTATTTATTATGAGTGAGCACTGAGAGACCAAAGATAGAGCCAGAAGGAGAATGTGCAAATGAATGAATGCAGGAGACAAAAGATAGAGCCACAGTAGTAACTGTGAAGATACAAACCACAATGGGTCACACAAACCCTGGCCCGTATCCAGTTGGCTCCATGACACCACTACCTCGCAGGGACGTGGCCACAATTCCTCTGTATCACTGCTAATAATCCTTCTCCTCTGCCACACCCAGTAACGGGGCCATAAATTCAGTTTACGTCTCCTAGTCCTTTCCCACGACCTCATGATCCTAAACGTCTGAACTTCTTATCCTTCTCCACCTGCTCACACTTCCTCTTTAATACAGCAGGTAATCCTTTTCCTTAATTTCGCTCACCAACCTGACATTTAATCATCTCTAACTCTCCTACTGCTTCCCCAGGACCTCATATTTCGAATCATCTAGCCTTCTCATCTTTGTCCACACGGCCACAGATCCTTTCTATCACAGTTAATAATTCTTCTTCTCAACTACACACAGCGACAAGGCTAGAAATTAAACTGAGCAGAAAGAAGTTAAACTGAGGGAATAAATGCTTTATGAATATGATACGAGACGAATGCAACTCAGATACACACACATACACACACACACACACACACACACACACACACACACACACACACACACACACACACACACACACCTTTTCCTCAGAACTTACTTGAAGTTGAGAAACACCAGGAGAAACGAGACCAGCAGAAAAAAAAAAAAACTAGAAACAAAAATAAAGAAAAACAATAGAAAAAAGAATGACAAAGTGCGCTCATAAGACACTAAGAAAGAAGCATCCCTTAAACACACACACACAAAAGCACACACACACAAAAGCACAAAGACAAATAAAAAACAAACAAACTACTATTCGACGAAACTTACTTGTAGGTGAGAGTTTCAAGGAGGATAAAGACAATCACCTAAGGCAGACGAGATAATTACACACACGACATTAGGAAGAAAAACATTTAAAAAAAAAACGAAAAACTAATACATCGATCCATGTATACAGTTTTTCAGAACCAATATGGGAGTTAGAGATGAGACAAAGATAAAAGTGAAATTAAGGACCGAGTACAGGAAAAACATATTTATCTAAGGGATTATGCTAAAGCCTAAAACACACACACACACACACACACACACACACACACACACACACACACACACACACACACACACACACACACACACACACACACACACACACACACACACACACACACACACACACACACACACACACACACACACACACACACACACACACACACACACACAGGCAAATCTCCTTTTCTTCAGAGCCTCTTTGGATCTGAGACACTAAGAAGACAGACTGAAACCAGAGAAGAAAGAAGAGGAAAAAAGAGGAATATTTTTTTTTATAGCTATGACAAAAAATTAGACTCTCTCTCTCTCTCTCTCTCTCTCTCTCTCTCTCTCTCTCTCTCTCTCTCTCTCTCTCTCTCTCTCTCTCTCTCTCTCAATCAATCAATCAATCAATCAATCAACAGTGGGCAGGCAGTGATTAAGTTTATAAAGATTTTTTCAAAGTAGTAATCACACACACACACACACACACACACACACACACACACACACACACACACACACACACACCCTACACCCACTCACACACACACACACACACACACACACACACACACACACCCTACACCCACTCACACACACACACACACACACACACACACACACACACACACACACACACACACACACACACACACACACACACCCTACACCCACTCACACAATCCCTCATCCCACTGGCACATGACCCATGAAAAACAGACAAAACAGAAAAGAAAGGAAGAATAAAACCCGAATAAGACATTTTAGGCTCTTCCCCACGGCGCTGTAAGATGTATCATGCAGTCTCCAGTCCGTACCCGGCTTATCCTCAAATAAGGGAACGTTGTGTGTGTGTGTGTGTGTGTGTGTGTGTGTGTGTGTGTGTGTGTGTGTGTGTGTGTGTGTGTGTGTGTGTGTGTGTGTGTGTGTGTGTGTGTGTGTGAGAGAGAGAGAGCTGGAATGTGAGAGAGAAGGGGGGGAAAAAGGGGAAGAAACAGAGAGAAAATTGGCTTGGACAGGAACTAAAAGGAAGCCTAAGAAAAAAGATTGAGCTGATTATAAAAGAGAGGGAGAGAGAGAGAGAGAGAGAGAGAGAGAGAGAGACGTTATTTCTGGTATAGGTTTCAATATGTTTTTGAAATGAATGTGCAGGAGCATGAAAGACAGGATATTCCATTTCTCTCTCTCTCTCTCTCTCTCTCTCTCTCTCTCTCTCTAACTGCACGGAGAGCTTCGCGAATAATTTTTTTTAGTTTGATGGAAATTATTTAGCTCCTCACTCCGCCAAATCTTCGTTTGTTAGGTTATTATTAGTATTAGTATTAGCATTAGTATTAGTATTAGTATTAGTATTATTTTTATTATTATTTAACAGTAGTAGTCGTAGTGGTAGTAGTAGCAGTGGTAGTTGTAGTAGTAGTAGT
>NC_137049.1:25174769-25214769 GCF_032717465.1 Coenobita brevimanus | reverse complement strand
TTTATTTTATATTTTTACTTATCATTTTGAAGGGGTGAGTGACTGAGCTTCAGATTGTTTTTGAGATACACGCGACCCCTCCAGTTCTTTAAAAAGTTCTAAAGTAGTGTAATAATTTTGGGTAGCAGCAAGAGCAAAATGTATTTAGGCCATGGCAGTGAAGGGGATAACAAAGAGTGATTTACGGACCACAGAATAAACTTAGGCCAAAATACAGGGTATGGTGACGGGTCGGGTGAGGGAGAGAGAGAGAGAGAGAGAGAGAGAGGAAGATCAATGCTGAGGAGGAAGAGGGGAGGAAGGACCGATCATGTGCTAACGGAAAGTTAGGTGAAATTGCTTTAGAATGGCTTAAGATACAGAAGTTAGGTTAGGGTTAGACTGGGTTGGGTTAGAGATAGGTAAGATCAGGTGAGAGGTACGTTAGATTAAAATAGATTAGGTTAGGTTAGGCGAGGTTGGGTTACATTAGGTTAGGTTAAGTTTAAGTAATTTAGTTTAGTTTGTTTTAGCTTAGGATAGGTTATGTTAAGTTAGGATGAGGGGGAGAGGAGGGGGGGTTGGGATCGATGCAGTGAGGGGGGGATGAGGGATGAAGGGAGCGGCGGTGACGTGGTGACGGGAGGTTCCGCCTTGATCACGTAGGCGTAGCGCTGTGACGGATAGGATTGTGGTGAGGGGTGGGGGGCAGGGGTGGGGGAGACGAGGGGTTCAGGAGGGGGATGGATACGGCTGTGGTTGTCCCTCTACCAGTGTGTTTGATGTGCGCGTGTGTTGTGTTTGTCTTCCTTCTGTTTGTATTAGGTGTGTTTGTTTCGCCATACATCTGATTATTAGGGATATTTTGATCTTGCATAATAATTACTCTGTTAAAGTAGCGTTCCTAGCAATGGGAAGTTCTTTTCGCTCATCAATGTGGTAATTTGCGTCCGACGAACTCTACTTTTTTTTTCCGTGATTCACACTGCTCACTGGTCAGATGTCAGGGATTTTCAGGGAGCTAAGTTTGGCCTTATATCGTGTATAGTTAGGGTTTGTAGGTCGACCACACCTCCCCGGAAACAAACCCAACACAGGCCAATTACCAATACCACCTAATATCACTAACTTAACCACTACACTAACATAGATGCTAATGGGGTTTGGCATTCTTCATTATGTCTACCTCATGTCTGAAAGGGGAAGTCCCTAAGGCTGGCAGTTATTATTATTATTATTATTATTATTATTATTATTATTATTAAGCTACTCTAAATGTACTTTATTCACTCCCTTCGTGCTATTTCTGGTGTAATAAACTACAGAGAGCAGGTATAAAAGAAGATAGGAACGAGAGAATAAAGAATTCCATGTAACACCAATGGCACACTGTGAATACAAATTAAAGGTCAATGAAAATGCTGCCAGTAAATGTCCCTATACCAAGTATCTACCGGTCTGTCTATCTTCCCGTCTATCTGTCTATCCACCCACCTATTTATACATCTATCTTTTTATCTCTACATATCTAATCTCAGAGTTTACTGAAGATAGCAGAGACCAGTTCTCCTCCAAGCCTCCCTAATACCACTATTCCCAGCAACCCTTCCTCATGTACGGATAGGGGCAATTTATTACCAAATACTTCACAACCTCTTCAACACTTCTCACTTTCTTCTTCTGTGTAATCTTCCTACGTACTTCTCACTTTCCTCCTCTTCCTTTGCACTTCTTATTTTCCTTCTCTGTGTAAGCTTCCTACGTACTTCTCATTTTCCCGTGCTGTCTAACCCTCCTAAGCTGTGAGGGGCTTGAAATCAATCTCAGGCCCTAGATGACTCTGTGATACGAAGCGTCTGGGGTGAAAGTAACGAAAATAATGTGGATGTAAAGCAGACGCAGTAGACCAGCGGGAAAGCTTGTGTCCCTGCCTGTAAAGCTTCGATCAGTAATCCCTTTACACATTTAAGAGAAAGAAATGCGAAAGAGTGACTCAAATAAACAGATTATTAATGTTTTATTTAGCTGGAACTTACTGGGTTTTCGAGTTTTGAGGTTGTGTAAAGGGACATGTGGCCGTAAATGTACTCACACACACACACACACACACACACACACACACACACACACACACACACACACACACACACACACACACACACACACACACACACACACACACACACATTCACCTCTATCTTTCTCTCTTACACACACACACACACACACTTACGGAAAAAAAACACACATTTTTCTCAAAAGGATACAATACCCACTGTAGGAATCAATCTGACCCAGAATGGATATTTTAAGATTTATCCCCTCCCCCCTCTCACTCTTAGCCACCCGTAACTCCTACATCTCTGAGAATTTCCAAGTGGCGTATAAATTATCCACAATCACCCTACCAACCCCCTCCCCACCACCACCATACTCTCCTTCCATCACTAACCACAACTACCACCTCTAATTCCACTGCCAACCCACACTACCAAACCTCACTTTCACTACCAAACCCTACACCTATTTCTCCCCTCCCCCTACTCTATCTTCCTAGTCCAGTCCCCCAGCATGACAGAGCTCCCCCACCCCACCCCAACATGACAGAGCCCCCCCCCCCTTCCTCAACATGACAGGTCCAGTAGCCTCGGCCCGCCTCGTTACGTCAGTGCGGGAAGGGAAGGGAAGAGGACTAACGAAGGGCACCAGGTGTTCTCGTCCCCTCATCCTCACCTGCGGCCTCCCCTTCCTCCCTCTGTTTGTCTCCTCTCGGCCTCCTTCCCCCCCCTTTCCCCTTGGTTTCCCCTCCCTCTTTCTCTCCCATCGGTCCACCTCTCCTCACCCCAACCCCTCCCCCCTCTCCTATTCTCTCCTAAATCCATTCTCATCTCTCCATGCTCCCTCCCTCTGTCGTCCTTCCTCCCTCTCTTTCCTTAGCCTTCTTCCCCTCCTGGTGCAGTATTTATAAAGGATCCTAACCAATGTACAAGATAAACAAGCCTCCATAACAGTTAAGTATTAAGAAAGATCACTCTGTTTTCCTCAATTTGTGGCTTTAATATTCACTCTGATTTCATTGTAAAGTGTTTAAATGCTGTATAATTGAACACAAACATATAAACAAGCAATCTTAAACACAGCTTAAGCTTAGGAGAGGTTTGAATACAGCCCCTGAATTCTTTTGTATTTTCCTTTCCCTCCTCTCTTTCCCCCTCCCCTCCTCTCTTTCCCCCTCCCCTCCTCTCTTTCCCCCTCCCCTCCTCTTCTTTATTCTTCACCCCTCTACTTTCCCCCTTTCTCTTTTTTCTTTCCTCTTCACTCATCTACTTTCCCCTGCCTCTTTTGAAATTCCTCTATCCTTTTTCAGCTTTCCCCTTCCCTCTTCCCTTTCCCCCTCCTTCCTCTCATTTCCCCCTCCCTTCTCTATTTTCACCATAACTTTTCTTCTGTCGCCTTTCCTACTTTCCCATCTTTTTCTCCTGTGCCAACCAGTCTATCTTCTCTCCGTTCCTTTCTTCCTCCCCTGACCCCCTTTCTCTTTTGTCTTTCTCTTCCTTCCTCCCCTTTCCTCAACCTTGTCCCAGGCTTATTAAATTTTTCCCGTTATAACCTACCGTATATTAAACAGTCTCCAAACGATCAGTTGATCTGTTGCAATATGCTTTCCTTGTAACCCTCTGTCAACGCCTCCCTTCCAATTCCCTCCCTCTCTTCTTTCCGTTTACCTACTCCTCACATCCTCCTCCATTCCTCTCCCCTAGCTTCCTCCACTTCTTTCCCCCTACCTCCCCATTTTTCTCCCCCTGCCTCCCCTATTCATTTCCCACTACCTCCCCTACTCTTCTTCCCTATCTCCCCCATTCATCACTCCCTACCTGCCCCACATCTCTTTCCATACCTGTCAATTCATCCTCCCTTACCACCCCAAGTTCAATCCTTCTACCTCCATCCATTTCCCACCACAAACCTCCCCTTCGGATTCAACACCTGGCCACTGCTATGAATTAGCTTTCGTACCTTGGAGATTTATTGTTGTACTTTTCCCACGTTGAGTGTAATGGGATTGTCAACACAGAAAAATATGAAACAGTTAAAGTAAAATGGTTGACCTTTAGAGGACGAGAAGCCGCTCCAAACCTAAGTGAAACTGTCGATAACCAGCACAGATGTTTCAGTATTACGCCATGCACTCCTCTCCGTTTGATGGGCCAAGGTGTTATCCCTATTTAGTGGATGTGTTGAGGCTTACTGTTCTTTGCAACCCGATGCCCTTTCTGACCTTAACTAATGAGGCTTGGGTGCGATCGAACGCTCTCTCCCTTGGTCGATAACGTGCTCTTTAACTCACTAGACCACGAAGGCTAGACAAATTAAATGAAATCCCTCATGTATTGAAAGGGTTACAAAGAAAAATGCCTAAAAACAGTTTAGGGGAAAATATTTAGAGATTAAAGAGAAATATCAGAATATTTAAGATGATATACCGTTCCTTGATAGAGTTAATGAAAAATAGTCTGATGGAACTGGTAAGAAATATACTGACAAAATTAATGACTCATAATTTGGAAGAACTAAGAAGAAATAAATATATCCAAAGAGGAATACCTGAACGGGAAGAGTGATGCGTAATTCTCTGGCTTTCTGGAGGTAAGGAAATCAAGTGTGGCGGTGTGGATTAGTTATGTGGAAGGAAGATTAGGGATACCGAGCACGAGGTTGAGCGACAATGTGGTGGAGTATATGAGAGAGTGTAAAGAAGTGATATCGAAGAAAGGAAAAGAGGGAGACCCAACTGGAAATAGGGCGACAGAATGGGGGAATGTATGAGGAAGTATAGGGCAGTGAGGCAGAGAAGAGAGAGACAGAAAACAAGGTGAAGAGACAGAATGTAGAAATATGCGAGAGGTTTATGACGTTGGAGTTTGAAACTGGCTAAAAAGGTGTATGTTTGATGGATGGGATGAGAAGACGGGGGCTTAGAACAAAGTGTAGGGAGAGGATGGGAGAGTACATGAGGGAGAGTGGTACACTGTGGGGGAGAATAACTATGAGCAGGTACACTACTGAAGTAGAGGGAGAGATATGAAGTCCTAGAAGGGGTGAAGGAACAGGGCTGTGGTCAGCTCCTCACCAGGCAAGAGTGACTTTTTCCCCTGAAGTATTGTTATTGCTACTACAGGACTTTTGTGGTATATGTATCGTCCTTAAATAAATCATATATCATTATATTAGTAGTAGTCATAAAGGGACATTCACTTACCATGAATTAAGCTTCTCTCACCTGTATTATAACGTAGTAAAGTTTATGCAATTATTATATATTTAAGATCTTCAACCTGGGGCATTTTTCTTTGGCTCAAATACTTCGTCTAATGTTGGCAAGAATATAATAACTAAGATATTCCATGGATAAGTAGAGTGAACCATTGATAATTAATTCTACTGTGCAGAAGATCATGCGTTTCTTAAAGATTATTTTTTTATTATCCTTAGTTTGTATTATGTTTTAGATCATCATCATCATCATCATCTCCATTAAAATCATCATCAATATATCTCTCAAGAGGAACAGCATGGGTGATATTACATTTTCTTCTCCATGCCTCCCACACATATACCTTTTACCGTACAACCATTTCAGTGGCGGAGACGTTTTAACAAATAGCTTCTTGACGTGACTGACCCTTGCTATATAACGATGTGTCGAGGCCTGTTGGAGGAGGGGGGGAGGGGGATTGAAAGGGAAAGGGTCTGGTGAAGGTGGGGGATTTGAAGGGGAGTGGGCTATGGTAGGGGTGGTGTGTGGTGGAGTGAGGCGGGAGAGTGAGGAAAAACATGTCGTGGGGAAGGTTACGAAGGTGATAGAGGGAGGGGGAAGGTGGAAGGGGAAAAGGAGGGGAATGATGGAGCTGAGAAGAGAAGCAGAACAACTTTTCCTAATTTAAATTCTACTAGTTCATCAAACAGTATTATAAATGCTGTATTACAAGTTATTAAAGAATCCATGTAATTAAATACCTATAACCGCCAGTATAATTAAAATCCCACCTACCCCATTTATTACTAAGATATAGGATAATGATGATGACGATGATGATGGCCTTTGATAAATCTACTTATATGCATTACTGTTATTTTTTGTATTTTATCTATGTTCCACACTGAGGTGAGAAATAGAGATATGATGATGATGGTGGTGGTGGTTAAGATGATATTTAGTAGTTCTGATATACCAAGGTTACCCAGGAATCACAAACTCTCTGCCATTAGTGTTCTCCGATAAACAGATAGAAAAAAGACAGAACATCATCATCATCATCATCATCGTCATCATCACTATTCACTTCCTCCTAAGAATTATGGTGCATTTTAGAGTCAGTAAATGTCTCGTTACTTTCGTGTGCTTAACATTCTGAATGGCCGGACGAAAGGTTCTGAATGAGTGCACTGTAGCCTACATCCTGCTACAATAACCACGGCATATACGTATTGTGTTTTGCTGTATTACCCATTAAAATCAGATGTAAGAAGTTCTCATCATAAGTCAGGGATGCGTTCTGATTATTCTAAACTTTTATCTATACAGCTGATACTGAGAATTGTGAGAAACAGGCCAATCAGCTGAAAAAGTAGCACTGGAACTCGTAAAACACCTGAAGACATTGGTGTAATTTATGTTTTTAATAACCTCATACGATTAATTCTCATCAGGGGAGACTTTCTAACACTGGAAAGGTTAGATCAATACCTTCACTAACCCTCTTGATTTCCCTATTTATTTCAGTAATATCGTTGGAATTTGCCAGAATAAACCGAATACTACCTAGCCAAAGTGAAAAGGTTATCAGGCAATGCTTCTGTGTTTTATAACGAAGTGTTGCAGATATAACTAAAACGAATGACAAAATGTTTATAGAGAGAATTTACGGTAATATTTCATTGACAGGAAAATATTATTACTGCAAATACCAGACCGTTTGATTCAGTGGAGAGAATCAGTCACAGCGAACGGGTATATAAAAACTGTATTCAAATATATATATCATGTAAAATTCTTCTAATCAAGGGATACAGTAATCATAACTTTCATTACAAATACAAATGTTGCAGTTTGAATTCATACGAAACAATGCAAATCATGATAATCTGCAATCACCGTCATACAGAACAGTCACACAGTATAAAGAGGATGTTTCATCATTGCAAAAAATATAAGAAAAAAAAGTAATTAGTCACAGAGTATTCATCATAAAATACAAG
The DNA here is from genome assembly GCF_032717465.1 of Coenobita brevimanus. NCBI lineage: Eukaryota > Metazoa > Arthropoda > Malacostraca > Decapoda > Coenobitidae > Coenobita > Coenobita brevimanus. The sequence continues at coordinate 25,207,530 of NC_137049.1, read as the reverse complement.
GTCGGTACTAGATAGCCAAGTTGTAATATTCACTTTCACAATTTACAACATGAATATCACACACACACACACACACACACACACACACACACACACACACACACACACACACACACACTGCCTAAGAAATAACACTCGCCACACAGTCTACCGAGAATATTCAGCCAGCATGACACAAAAACCCGAACCCTCAATAATTTGGTGTGGCAGAGACTTGATAAGATCAGAGGGGTGTTCATCAATAATGGTTGAGGGGCCCTGTGTGTGGAGGGGGGAGGAGAGGTAGAGGGAGAGAGGAGGAGGAAAGGCAGAGGGAGAGAGGAGGGTGAGGAGGAGAGGCAGAGAGAGAGAGAAGAAGAGGAGAGGTAAAGGGAATGAAGAAAGGGGGGCCTGGGATGGAGGGAAGAAGGAAGGGTGGAGAGAAAAGGGAAGAGGGACTGAGGATGTGAAGAAGGGGAAGATGGTTGGAGGAATGAGGGAATGGGGATTTGGGGTAGGAAAGAGCGAGAGAAGGGGGGGATGAAGAGGGTGAAAGGTGAAGGCAATGAGGAAAAGGAGGGAGGAAAGGAGAAAGGAATGGGAAATGGGGGATAAAAAGGAAGGAAGAGAGAAGAGGAAAGGGACAATGGGTTGGTGGAAGAGGGAGAAGGGAAGGAGGAAAGAAGAAAAGAAGAGAGAGGAAGGGAAAGGAAGGAGGAAATTTGGAGGTAGAGAGTGGAAGAAGTGCAGGAGGAACAAGGGAAGGAAAAAGAGAAGAGTAAGGAGAGAGGTAGGAGGAAAGAGGGGGGAGAGAGAAGTATAGAAAAAGGACAGGGGAATGGAGGAAAGGATAGAAGGGATGGGAGAGAGGGAGGGGGTGGAAAGGGAGCCAAGGAGGAACAGAAAAGGTAGTGAAGGAAAGTATAGTGGGAATAAGGATGGGGGATGGAGGGAGAGTGGAGTGGAGGAGGAGAGGGAAGGAGAGAGGGGAATAGAGTTTAGAGAGAGGGGGTGAGAGGGGAGGCAGGATCTGATGAAGTGATGAAGTAAAGGGGGTGAATGGAGAATGAAGAGGAAGAGGAAGAGGAGACAAGGAGAAAGCGGAAGGAGGAAAGAGAGAGAGAATGGCAGAAGAGAAGGAGGGGGGGGTTAGAAGTGACAGGAGCAGATAAGATGGTGAGAGAAAGAGGGAGATGGAAGAAGAGGAATGAAGGAGAAAGGGAAGAGGAAAGGAGAGAAGAGGGCAAGAGGGAGGGAAAGGAGGAGTACGGGTTACAAAGTGGACAAAGTGGTGAGAAAAAGAGCGAACGAAGGAAGGAGGGAAAAAAATGAAAGAAGTAAGAAGGTGGTAGGAAAGAGAGAAGGAATAGAAAGGGAGAGAATGAGGGGAAGTGGAAAAGGGAGAAAGACGGTGGATGGAAGAGAGTGGGTAGGTGGAGGGGAGCCCGAGGGTGAAAATGGGAGAGAATAGAGATACAGATGATGAGGGAAGAGATGGGAGGGAGGAAGGGGAAGGGAGAGACAGGGGGAAGGGGGGTAGGGGTTGACAGGAGGAGATAAGGTGTTGAGGGAAGGCTGACAGCCCAGGTGTGGTAGGGATAGGGTCGATTCAGGGCCCATTGAACTTCCCTCTTTCTCTGTCTCTCTGCTTCCTCTTTCTGTTCACCTGTTTTCTCCCTCTTTCTCTTTACCTCCATCACTTTCCTCTCTCTTCTCTTCAGCTCGCTTAGTCTGCTCTCTTCTCTTCTCTTGGCTTCTCCTTTCTTCCCTCTTCCTTTCTTTACCTCACTTCCCTTCCTCTCACATGTTTCTCTTCACCTCTCTTTGAGTTCTGCTCACTGTGTTTACCAGTATTTACTCTCTACTCTCTCCCCTGTGTCTTTCTCCTTTCACCTCTCTTTGCTGTTTCTCATTGATTCTTTTTTATGCTTTTCTTTATACCTCTCTTTAATTTCTCTTGTGTTTCTCTTCAACTCCTTGTTTTTGTTCACCCTTACTTCATCTCACTCTTTTCTTCACCCTGCTTTACTTTTCCCTTTCCTTCTTCCCTTTTTTCTTCGCCTCTTTCTTTGCCTCTCTCTTTTTTAACTCATTGTTTATTCTTTCTTCTCCATCTCTTTCTCTTTGCTTCTTCTTTCTTCTCTTTCTGCTTATTAATATTTCCTTTATTTTTTCTTATTCCTCTTTTTTTGTGTTTAATTCGTCTCTCTTTCACTGTATTTGTCGTTTCTTGAGCCCCTCACTATTTTTATTTTTTGTTTTCTTTTCTCTTTTCTCCTCTTCATCTTTTCTTTTTCTTTATAATCCATATTTCCTGTTTCCATCTTCTTCATTAACACTCTTTGCTCTCTCTCTCTCTCTCTCTCTCTCTCTCTCTGTATGTGTGTGTGTGTGTGTGTGTGTGTGTGTGTGTGTGTGTGTGTGTGTGTGTGTGTGTGTGTATGTAACTATTCCTGTTTTTTCTTTTTAATATCATCACATGAATAATCGTCTTTTCCATCGCTGTATATCCTTTTCTTCCCCTTCGCTACTGTACTTCTTCCTCGTTTCTAGTGTATTTATTCCCCTTCTTGCTTTCCTCTTCCTCATCCCCTCTCGCTGCTTACTCATTCCTTGCCATTCTCTTCTGATCATTTTCTCGTCACCTCTCCTTTCCCCATTTTCTTTTATTTTGTCATTCCGGCTTATCCTCTCTAGATATATAGATAGGTAGATAGACAGGTAGATATATAGACAGGCAGATAGATCGATAGGGTATAACAATCCCTTTGCTGTTGTGGTGGTGTCGATAAGGTGAAATATACAAAAACTTACATCACAGAGTTATTATATCTTGACACCTCAAGCACACTTCAGTTTGGAGGGGTGAAGAGGGCTTTGTACATGGTGGGATAAGTGTATTCCTTATTATATACACTTCCTTTAAAAATACACCTATCCACCGAGATATACAGTGTCTCTGAGTCACCAGTAATATATTCTTTTTATATATCGTAGTGGCATATACTGAAACTCTTATATTCTTTTTCTCTTACCTCTCTTAGGTATGCAGACTAGATTAAATTTACAGATCCTGAGATTCTTCTTTCTCAGCAGTGCCTATTTTTTTCTATAAACAGCAGAAGCATTGACGAAAATATTCCTAATTTCACTGTTTGCTTACATAATAGCACACATACTTAGATGCAGAAGTCTTATATTCACTGCAACTCGTGAATGAGTTATTTTACATTCTATAGAAATATTCTTGAATTCTCTCTTATCTACGAAGATTGATTTTTATTTTTTACTGCGCTGACAGATTTAAAAGAATTTCTATTTGCATTTTTTTCCTTTTTTAGTACAAGGACATGCCCAAATAATTAAATTTAAGAGTTCATTCTTTCTCAATAACATTCTTTTTTTTTTCTTTACCAAACGAAAGTCGATGAAACACTTTACCTATTTTTTTTTTTTTTAATTTTTAATCCTTACTCACATAAGTATATTTAGATTCATTAATATTCACATTCTTTCTCGGTAAGTCAATTATTATTCCTGTACCATGCGAACATAGATTATAAAAACAAAATCATTTACTCTATTCCTTTCTAACACATACAGCATCACCCGAGCCCTTCCACAAACAAACTCATGCAATCACTCTTTTTTCCTTTCTCTAGCACACAAACAGCAGAATCCAAGCCCTAACACACACACACACACACACACACACACACACACACACACACACACACACACACACTGTAACTCCATGGATTAGCCTTTCTGTGTCTGTGTCTCCTCTGTGTATTGCTCTCCGTTCCTCTCATCTCTCATCCTTTCACCTGTACCAAAACCCCCCATTCCTCTCTCTCTCTCTCTCTCTCTCTCTCTCTCTCTCTCTCTCTCTCTCTCTCTCTCTCTCTCTCTCTCTCTCTCTCTCTTTCTTCTTCTTCTTCTTCTTCTTCTTCTCCATCATCTTCCCCTTCTTCTCCTTCCTTCACTCTTTCATCCCTCACTTATTGTCCTCTTTCCACTCTTTCCCATATCCCCCTCCACTCCCTCCCCTTCCTCCCTCCCCCCCCCCGTCCTACGCGTTAAGCCCTTCCGCTGCCTCTCTAGGGACGCCGGCTGGTGTGGTTGCGTGGCCGTGAATGCCGGTCGGAGGGGCCTTTCATGTGGCGCGTCACTCCAATATGCCCACTTAAAATATTCCTACTCCTTTATGCCTTACGTCCATTCTGTTATAACCATCACAATATGCCCACTCGGATATGCCCACTCTGATATACTCACTTCTATATGCTCACTCCACTATGTCCACACTAACATGCCCACTCCGATAAACTACTTCCACACTGATATGTCCACCTTAATATACCCACCCCAGTATTCACGCTCTTTTATGCCTACTCATATATGCCCACTCCAATATGCTCGACACATTATACGTGCCCGGGAGCTTCAATGACTGACTGACTGACTGATTGACTGACTGACTGACTGACTGATTGACTGATTTACTGACTGATTGACTGACTGACTGACTAACTGACTGACTGACTGACTGATTGACTAACTGGCTGACTAACTGGCTGACTAACTGACTGGCTGGCTGACTGACTGACTGACTGACTGACTGACTGACTGACTGACTAATTGGCTGACTGACTGACTGACTTATTGGCTGACTGACTGGCTGACTGACTGACTGGCTGGCTGACTGACTGACTGACTGACTGATTGACTGACTGACTGACTGATTGACTGACTAACTGACTGGTTGACTGACAGACTGACTGACTGACTGAATGACTGACTGGCTGACTAATTGGCTTACTGACTGACTGACTGGCTGACTGATCGGGTATCTCACTCACTCATTCACTCACTGACTGAATGAATAATCCATTGATAGCCCGCTTCATCACAGTGACGTATCAATCAGTTTTTATTTTTATTTTTCCATGTTTTCTGTTCCGGGCACACGTTCAACAGACCGTTCCCTTAGGCACAGCAGTTTTCTTACATGCCACACACACTTTCTCATGCCACCACTTTGACACTAATACCCATTGTCCTTACTGAATTCATGTTTGGGATGTTTTTCAGGGGAGGTGCACTATTAGCTAGGGTGTTTTTATGATATGTCGATGGGTCTTGTGGGATATCAGGATAGTCTCTTTTAACCAAATTTAAATTCATTTCAAAAAATTTTCAACGACTCCCTAACAAAGTGAATAAATTAGTCTATACCTGACTGAATAAGGGAGAGAAATTTGACTGAATTATTAAATGAACTTTTAAAATATATATCATAATGTTACCCCCTTCACTTATTTCAGTGCACAATTCCGGTCAAAAATATCTTTCCATAACCTCGAAACAGTTTCAGTGCCTATACTGATCTTGCCACCATACAGACCTTCACTCTCATTCTCCCCGTAAACAGACACACGCACGATGACTCCTTGAAATTAATTGTAACAACAGTGGAAAATATGAACATTTGCAAGCATACATTCATACGAGTGACATATAGTAAGCCTCCCCACTCTCTCTCTCTCTCTCTCTCTCTCTCTCTCTCTCTCTCTTTCTCTCTCTCTCTCTCTCTCTCTCTCTCTCTCTCTCTCTCTCTCTCTCGTCTTAAAATCTATCAAATCCGTCGCGTCACAAGCAGACTTAACTTTCGCCTCTGTCTTCTTGCCTAACTCAGCCGTCTATAACAAAGTCTCACCTTAGTTCGTAAAGCCCTGACGCCGTGAAAACTTTGAGAGGATAGAAATCGGGGGGAGAGAGTGAGAGAGTGAGAGAGTGAGAGAGAGAGAGAGAGAGAGAGAGAGAGAGAGAGAGAGAAGGGGGGGAGGGAGTGAGGAACAAGCAGACAGATAGACAAAGAGAGACAGAAACAGATCTGACAAACAGACATAGAAAAACACATCGAGGCAGAGAGAGAGAGAGAGAGAGAGAGAGAGAGAGAATAATCAGGAGGTGGTAGGATAACATGAAAAAGACATCACCAAGCTCACCCGGTTAAATGAAGAACCAAAGGCTGAGGGATGAGATCGTTAAACTGAGGAAAATCGTCTGAAGGCAACAGAAATAGGTAAATACTTAGGTTCATCATCCTTTTATCAGACGACAAGGAGGAACAAAAAAAAAAATCCTAGACGTCCTTCTGAACTTGAGGAAAACAGCTTAGAAATAACAAGAATGAGAAAAGAAAAAAAAAGTGTGGTAATGACAGTAATAGTGGGTGTGGTGGTGATAGCTGTGGTTGTGATTAATGAGGCAGTGATAGCCATAATGGTTCTTTTTTAACCTGGAGAAAATAACCCAGAAGTAGCAGGAATGAGATAAAAAAAGACAAGAAAAAAAAAAAGTCACTATAATGAAAGGTTGGTATATACACATATTACCATCTTTTTATCACACTACACGGTAAATTCCAAGAAAGATGTAAAGAAAAAGAAGACAAAGACAAGGAGGAAGTCACTGTATGAAAGGTTGCTATATACACAGAATCCTCCTCCTCTTATCAAACGACACAGCAAATTGCAGGAATTATGTAAAAAAATAAAAGCAAGAAAAAGAACGTCACTATTCTGAAGGGTAGATATATATACACACACATCATCCTTTCATCACGCGACACAGCAACAAGCGGAGGAACACATTAAGCGATATGCCTGCGTCGGGAAATGCAAAGTTGTTACCTCTTAATTACCAGCCCCGTAGATAAGACTCCGGTGCCAGCAGAGAGGGATGTGCCGGGGTGCTCTGAGATTCATTAACACTCTCAGGCTCTTATGACTCACCCTGTATATGACTCGTTCTTAGGCTCTTATGACTCACCCTATATGAGTATATGACTCACTCTCAGGCTCTTATGACTCACTCTCAGGCTCTTGCGACTCACTCTCAGGCTCTTATGACTCACTCTCAGGCTCTTGCGACTCACTCTCAGGCTCTTATGACTCACTCTCAGGCTCTTGCGACTCACTCTCAGGCTCTTATGACTCACTCTCAGGCTCTTATGGTTCATTCTCAGGTAGCATTTAGCACTCTCTTGAAAAACAGGGAGTGCAATATTTTCAACTTTTTGTCTACGGTATAAACTTACAAAACTTAAAGAAGCATAATAATACACACAATAAATGGTAAAATACATACAAAGCGACAGGATGGTGTTATAAGAGACATAAAATAGAGATACACATATACCAAATGGGTGAAGTTACAGGAGAGACAGATAAATATAAAGAAACTGACAGTCCAAAAGAAGTGTGTCAGAAATACGTGGAAAATTTAGCGTCTCGAGCGTGTAATGAGACTTTCCAGCATTTCACACACACACACACACACACACACACACACACACACACACACACACACACACACACACACACACACACACTCATGATATCTAGAGAAATAAGCTGCATGTCTCTCCCTCTCCATCTCTCGCACCGTCTTTCTTTTCTTCTCCCTCCCTCTCTCCCTGCTTCTCTTTCTCTCTTTCCATCTCTTCCTCCTTCTCCCTTCCTTCTCTCCTTCCTTAATCATTTTCCTCTATTCGTTTCCTTCCCTCTGCATTTCTCCTTCCTTTCCTTCCTCTTCGTTTCCCTCTCCCCCTATCCATCCCTTCTCTGTCTCCTTCCTTCTTCCACTCTTCTGCCATCTCTTTCTTCCTCTCCTTCTCCCTCCTTTCTTCCATCTCTCGCTTCTTCCCTTTCTCAGTCGTTATTCCTCCATCATTCTCCGTCTCCCTTCTTTTCACCCTCAGCCTTTCTGCTTCGTCCTACTTTCAATCTCTCTCTCTCTCTCTCTCTCTCTCTCTCTCTCTCTCTCTCTCTCTCTCTCTCTCTCTCTCTCTCTCTCTCTCTCTCTCTCTCTCTCTCTCTCTCTCTCTCTCTCTCTCTCTCTCTCTCTCTCTCTCTCTCTCTCTTTCTCTTCCTCCTTCCTTCTCTCTCTCTTCCTGCCCCTTCTCTCTCTGCCTCCCTGCGACACCAGATTTCAGCTTCCCACGATTCCCTTCACCTCCCCTCTCGTCCTTGCTGCTTCCCTGTTTCATCTTCCCCACCGTTTTGCATCTGTTTCACCTTCATATTGCTACGTCACTTCCACATTATTCCTGTTCCTTCCTTGTTCTATATAATTCTCAAGTTAATAATTTTCCGTTTCTCAGTTTCACGACTTCTTCAATGTTTCGTCTCCCCACCTTCATATTGCTACGACCCTTTTCACGTTGTTTCAGTTTCATATATATTCTACGTTCACATTTATTTTAATATGTGTCCACAGCATCTTATATTCAGTTTTGTTCACTGTTTCACCTTTTCCTCAATGTTTCGTCTCTATTTCAACTACTTTCACGTTTACGTTATCCCCGTTTCATCTCAGGTTTGCATTAAAAATTTTCACTCTTATTATCTTCTTCTTTCTCTGCCTTCGTTTTATTTCCAGATTATTCTTTCTCGGCCTCTGTTTTGTTTGCATCTTATTCTGTTTTCTCACCTGTTTTATGTTTTAATTTTTCTCTCCTGTCTCTCTGCATTTGACATTAATATTTTTTCCTTGATTGCATTATACAGTTCATTTCATTCATTCATTCTCTCTCTCTCTCTCTCTCTCTCTCTCTCTCTCTCTCTCTCTCTCTCTCTCTCTCTCTCTCTCACACACACACACACACACACACACACACTCACACAAACACACACACACCGTGGATGAACACTCATATTTGACGTCTGATAACTGACAGAAATTGGAGAGATGTTTAGACGGGTTTTAATTGGCATATCGGTTCATTGTCGTAACGAACTAAACACTCAGATAAAGCTCAAAATTTTTACTATTTTTTTTAACATCCGTCATCATCATCTTTTTCCTCTTCTTCCACACTGATGGCCTAATTCTACTTCTTGTCTCTCCAGCCCGTACTTGGAATCATTATACTTTCTCTCCTGACAACATTTCCTTCGTCTCCCTCTCCTTCTCCCAGGCGCCTTAGTCTCCTACCCACTCTTAGTCGGTTCCCTGCTCTCCGTTCGCTCCATTTGGCTTGGGAAATCCGGGACCAATTTGACCGTATGGGGAAGGTGCTCAGCCTGCACATTTTTCCATTTCGGGGTAAAAGCTCGAGGTTCATTTCGCCCACTTTCTCACCTATGTTGTATCGTTCTGATGCAGTAAGTTTATATCTAGATCTATCTATCTATTTGTCTATCTAGAGAGAGAGAGAAAGAGAGATGTCTTGCTATATCCCATTCTGCATTTGTATTTTTAGCCATTAGAATTTCTCTGTGCCTCTCCGAGTTGAAGAGGAGTGTGGGATTGTGGCTGGATTCTCTCTCTAATTCATGCATATGCTTTCTCTCTCTCTCTCTCTCTCTCTCTCTCTCTCTCTCTCTCTCTCTCTCTCTCTCTCTCTCTCTCCCTCTCTCTCTTTTTCTCTCTTCTTGCCCTGGTGGTTGCAGAATTAGTGGAATTTTTTTTTAGATTTTTTCCATTTTCCCTTTTTTCTGACCTCTTAAGTGTTTCATACAGGTTATTTTCAGAATATTTCCGTAACTGTAAGAAGTCCTAATAATCAACCAGCAAAGAGATTCACTCATAGTTGGTATCTTAATTATACTCCATTGTACTGTAACATGGCCTAAATTTACCATCTATTTATCGCTATTACTGAGCTTTAACAACAGACTAACACTAGAATATAATGTTAGTCACGAAGATAGTGTCATGAAAAGGAAGCAGAACCATATCACAGTATTTTTTTTTTTTTTTTTCAGTCACTGTAGTACGTGAACTAAGGTGAAAAAGGACGACAATCTGGACCAAGATAACATGAAAGGGCTATAGGCACTCAGGTAACTTAATCCGGCTAACACCATAATATTTGTTTCACGCAAAAGAAACTGTAACTCGTCGTTACTTCAGTTTATCATTTATCTGACATTTAGAGCTCTCCCAACTAACCATTTCTCTGACAATCATAGCTCTCCCAACAAACATTTCCCTGACATGTAAAGCAGCCTTAACTAACCATTTCTTTGGTATTTAAAGCTGCCTTAACTAATCATTTCTCTGGTATTTAAAGCTGCCTTAACTAACCATTTCTCTGGTATTTAAAGCTGCCTTAACTAACCATTTCTCTGGTATTTAAAGCTGCCTTCACTAACCATTTCTCTGGTATTTAAAGTTGCCTTAACTAACCATTTCTCTGGCATTTAAAGCTGCCGTAAATAACCATTTCTCTGGCATTTAAAGCTGCCTTAACTAACCATTTCTCTGGTATTTAAAGCTGCCGTAAATAACCATTTTTGTCATTTAAATCTCCCCCAACTAACAATTTCTCTGCCTTTAGTTCTGACGGCGGTTCATTTAAGTATAACATACAGGCTAAGGATGGATGATTTTTTTTTTTTCTGAGAGATGTGCTTCTAACTGAAATATTAATTATTATTCTCAAAAACTCATAATCTCTTAGGGTTATAATTATTATTTTTATTCCTCAAAACAAGCTATTATATTTAAATCAGAAAAATGCAAGCAGTAAAAAAGTTACGTTAGACTGGGAAACGGCATATATGGGGAGATAACAGATTTTTTTTTTTTTTTATGTTTCCGACTCCGGATATACGTTTAGCAGCCCATTCCCTGATGCCCAACAGAACTACGTGCCACATAGCTGCACACATTACCACTTCGACACTACTACCCACCGTCCATATTGAATACATGCCACGGGTTGTCTCCTTCAGGACCGGTGCATTGGTGTTAGTGGGATTTTTTTTTTTTTTCACATGATCGTGGGTCTTTGAGTTCATCATTAAGCCTCCTCTATCGAAATTCAATTCATTAAACTATCCTCTGCCCTGGCCTGGAATCGAACACGCATCATTTCAGACAACAGGCGACTTCTCTATCCAATCGGCCATCACCTCCACCAAAATATTTCTTCATATATTCTGGACATTCTTTTTCGTCCACTTCCCTAAACGTCTGACTGCCTTGCCCTGTGAACCCTTTCACTGTGATTTGTCTTTGGGGTTGAGTTTTGTTGCCTCTCAGGTTTGACAAAAAAATATCTTCTTCTACAGTTTATCTTTTATGTATCCTTACTTCGAAAAAAAAAAAAAAAACTCTTCTTTTACGGTTTATTTTTTATGGATCCCTAATTAAAAAAAAAAAAAAAAAATCATTTAGGGTTCATTTTTGCTATCTCCCTACATAAAAAAAAAAAAAAAAATCTGTCCTAAGCTGAGCAAAATAGCATAGATATAGAGAGAATAAAGTACAAAATGGGGGTCTGGTGGCAAAATGTGTAAATCCTCGTGTAATGTGGCGTATTAGTCAGACAGCCAGGCGGTGCAGGGGATGGACCATAAACTAACACCAACACCCTCATTCATCACCCTGTCTCACCCTTATCTCACAATTTGCTTTACTCTCAGCATCACCTCCTGTTTCCTCTCATGCTGTCTCTTCTCACGTCTAACACAATGCCTCTGTTATCTCACTATTTGCTCAATATTAACCCATACTTTTTGCTTCCTTTCATCCCTCTCATTGTTTCTTTCTTATTACACTTTTTGCTTCCTTTCATTTCTCACTTTGTCTCTTCCTTATTACAGTTTTCCCTTCTATTCATCTCAAAGACTATACCTCTTCTTCTTATTTCAGACTGCTCTCATCTTACTTCACATTACACTTTCTCTCATCATACGCTCACATTGAACTTTCTTTCATCTTACACTCACATTGCTATTTCTCTCATCTTACACTCACATTGCACTTTCTCTCATCTTACACTCACATTGCACTTTCTCTCATCTTACACTCACATTACACTTTCTCCCATCTTACTGTCTTACTGCTTGCTTTACTCTTAGCATCCTCTCTCACACAATGTGTCTGGCATCTTACCTCCTGTCTCTCATTTTTTAGCGTACTCTTTACTCTTCTCACAGACGGTCTGCCTTCATTCCTTAAGCATTGTTTCATCCTTGTCATCCTATTCTTTTTTCTTTTTTTTTTACTGTTTTGTGTACTTCCTGTTTCCTGTCGTGTCACACAGTCTCTTCCTTATTTCGCTCCTGTCTCCGCTCATCTAACAGGTTGTCTCCTCTTCTCTCACAAACTCCCCTCGTCTCACTTCCTGCCTCCTCTTATTTCTTAGACTGTCTCACCTGTCATCTGACTTTCTGTTTCCTCTCACAGACTGTCTCTCCTTTCATCTCACTTCCTGCATCCTCCCATCTCTCAGGCTGTCTCTGGTCTCATCGCTCGTCCCGCTTCTCCTTATCTCATACACTGTCTCATCTCACGTTACTGTAGGAGTATTGCTGCCATATTTGGAACAGGGAAAAAGAAAAGAAATGAAAAAAGAAAGAAAACGAAGAAAGAAAAAAGGCTCCTGAGCAAGAAATGAAGGAAGAAAACAGAAAACGAAAAGTAAAAGGATTGAGGAAAAGATAGAGAAGGAAAGTAAGAGGAAAAACGAAGGGAAGAAAAGGGAAGAAAAAAAAAAGACATGAAGAGTAAAAATTAGTAGACAGAAAGAAAAACAGAATATATAAAAACTGTAAATTAAAGAAAAATAAAACATCCCCTGACCCCGCAAAGTCCACCACCAGTATAATTTTAGCCTAAATCCTGCTCAGTCAATGCTACCCATCAGAGCATCTTTATAAAACTAGGCGTCAGGCTATCACTCGAATGGAAGGAAAGAAGGAACGGAAATAGAAAACCAGAAAGAAAAAAGTAGAGGACAAAATTGAAAGAGAGAAAAAAGTTATCATCCTAATCCTCTTTCTCACCTATAGATGGGGTGGGATCCTAAAAAAAAGAAAAAGCAGAAGCAGGAAAGAAAAATGAAAAAGGAAAGAAATGTAATAAAAATCTCTTCTCGGTGGGTAAAGTCAACGATCAGTAATTTTAGTCGATAACCTGTCCAACCAACACGACATAACTGCACGAAACTAAGCTTCGGGTAGTCAACCCACAGGAATATATAAATAAATAATAGGATGCAAGAACAAGAAAAGGGAGAGAAAACCCTCTCCTCATCCAGTCATGTCCACAGTCATTCAGTTAAACACAAATCCTGTCTAGCCAAAGCAACCCAATTCCATAAAACTTGGCTCAAAAATTGGCGTCAGGAGGGCACCTTACTGGAATATGGAAAACTGAGAAGTGAGAAAGACAGAAAAAGAATGAAGGAGAAAAAGAAAGAGAGGAAAAGGGAAAAGATCAGGAAAGCAAAGAAAAAAATATAGAAAAAGTTTCTCCTAACCCAATAATTTTGACCCATAACCTGTTCAACCACCGAGGCCCAGTTCCACCAAAATAAACGCAAAACCATCTGACTGCAAAGTAGAAAAGAAAAAAAAATACATACAGGATAAAGCGTGACGAAAGAAGGCAATACAAAATAAATGAAACGACGAAACAAAGGGAAAAAAAAAAAACATGACGAAGGAAGGCAATACAAAATAAATGAAACAAAGAAAGACAGGAAAAAAAATGCCTCACCAATTTTAGCACGAAATCCTGAGTACCCAAGGCGATTTGAGCACTCGCAAGCTTCACAAAATTCGGCGTAAAATCACCACCATCACCACCACCACCAGTCAAATTCCTGGCCCCTTCAGCCCGGTGGAGAGTTTCCCTGTTAACCCCACTTATGCCGCCGCCCCGCTCGGGAAGAAAGCCTCGCCCTGATTTCACCACTCCCAACTTTAATTGGATTAGTTGCCCTACAAGCCGAGTCTGGCGAGCGACTCCCGTGGGATTTTCAGGCAGACTCGAAAGCTTGTCGGAGCTGGTGGGTGGTGGTCGGTGGTAATTCCCTCGGCCAAGCAAAATCAGTCACGTATGAGGTCAGTTTCAATAAATAGTTAGATTGTTGCTTGGTTCCACCCTTACCTGCTTGGTTGCTGGGTGCAGTAATGGTTTTAGTGACAGGTATCTGACTGTATGTATGCTCTGTTTTCACTTACACCACACACACACACACACACACACACACACACACACACACACACACACACACACACACTCTTGAGGGCTTCACATACTTCAGTGTGAGGCTGTCATACAAAAAAATACATCATATGAGTAAATGAAAGTAACAGATGGAGAAGAGAGTGAGAGGCAAGTTTTGGAATTTTAGGACTGTTGTAACACCAACAGTAGGAGAACGAGTTTTTAGTTTTAGGGTCAAGGTGCCATGACTTTCTGCACTACCTTTAACATTTGTTACCTCCACCTGCAGCAGGCTTTGTTCTAAATTTATACACAGTGCAGTTCAAGGTGTTTCTCGGAGCAATAGAGGAAGCCACAGGACAAGACGGGAAAGTGTTGGTGGTGTTCCCTGAGACAACACAGCACAGGAAATTCTGAGACAACTGGCGTCCAGGACTACAATAGAGAACTCCTGGCCTTCTGGCAAACAGATGATGACTCAGACCTTCTTTTGATGTCTAGTTCCCTCAGCATACCTCTGCCACAGTACAGAGGAAGATAATTTAATACAAAGCCGATATATCTTGGGTAATTCGGTGACCTTGTTTGTAGAGCCATTCGAGATCAAATCCTAAGCCTCTGTTATAGTAGGGAAACTTTTCTCTTCAGAGTCAGCTTTCTTGCCAACCTCTCCTATCGTGATATGGTAAAACTTCCAACTCTTTTTTCATCATTCCCTAGTAATAAAACCTAAAGACTTTTTTGTATTGCTTAATTACCTCCGCCACTGAAGTTATGTTGTACCCCGTATTTGTTTGTTTGTTTGTTTGTCTGTCTGTCTGTTAGCAGGATTGCTAAAAAGGTTATGAACTGATTTTGATGAAATTTTGTGGATGGGTGGGCCATGGGCCAAGGAATAAACGGTAAATTTTGGACCAGATCCGGATCCGGAGTATTCAGCAAAATATCTCCAAAAGTTCTCAGTCATTTTCAATTAATTTTTGTTGAAAGGTGCGCCATGGACCAAGAAAAAATTTATTAAATTTTTGGGGCGGATCCGGATCTATATCCACGGAACTGGATCAGGGATTACTCAAAAAGTTATGAACGGATTTAATGAAATTTTGTGGAAGGGTGGTCCATGGGCCAAGGAAGCAATGCCTAAATTCGGGGGCGGAAATGGATCCGGATCCCGAGTATCTAGCGCATTATCTCCAAAAGTTCTCGATGAATTTCAATTAAATTTTATGGAAAGGTGAGCCATGGACCTTGAAAGAATTTATTAAATTTGGGGGCGAATCCGGATCAGGATCCTTTTTAATGGCAATGGCATTGGTGGAGGTATGTGCTCTCTGAGCGCTTTCTAATTCACTTGCGTTACTGAACTACAGTGCACGTCATCTTGTCCTTGCGATTCCCTTCAAGCGTTAATAATTCAGAGTAATTTGCAGCCTTCCGTGAGAGGTAAGAATTAATTGGCGATCGGAAGTACAATATTTATGAAGGATCTTAACCAAATTAACGGCAAAGTTGGAATACATAACCATTACCGTTTATTACAAATAGTCTCTTTTTCGACTTTTGTCACTTTAACACTTTAATATTCATTTCTAATTCACTGCAAAGTGTTTGGTGGCAGTATGAATGAATACAAGCATTTATACAAGCAATCCTATATACAGCTTAAGCATAGGACACTTTATAATTACAGTGCCTTCCCAGAACAGCAGCAATCAATCAAGCTGTGATAACGATCGTGGCCCAAGGGACTGATTGGCTTGTGTTATCGTGAGCGTCGCAACGGTGTGACGTGATAATTGGATAACGAAGCACACGTCCTCCACCCCTGCACTGCTCCCCTTCCTCCTCCCACCTCCAATTATCGCCAGCTAATTTCGGCACAAAGGCGAATTATTCAAGCTGATATAATAGTGTGAAAGTATTATGCTCCCCTTCTCACTTTTTCACGCCGTGGATGATAATAATGTGGCTTCTCAGGGCCAGAAGCAGGATTTGGTTATTCATTCGACTTGGTTTAGAAAAATATGCTAATAAGGAGAGCTCGTACGTTTCAACACTTATGCCCTACAGTACTCCCTAAGGGTCGAATATTTGTCTTTGCTCTGTGATCTTGCGTTGCCACGGACTGTTCTCAGAAGCTGATTACTTCATCCCTACCTGACTCTCAACCCTTCCTCCAAGTATCGTCCAAATCGCATTAAAGCTGTTTTGAGTTAGATTTCCTTTCTAGCCTTACCTTGTAACCTGCTGTTCGTAATATCGAATCTGTTCTACCTACACTGACCTTTAGCCATTCTGCCAAGGTTTTGTGTTTGTGTGTGTGTGTGTGTGTGTGTGTGTGTGTGTGTGTGTGTGTGTGTGTGTGTGTGTGTGTGCATCAATTAGTATGAATGTGTGTTTGTGAATAAGTGTACAGTACCGATGAAAAATATCTTTAAAATGTTCTAGATTGATTTACCATAGCTTCATTATTTTTTTGTGGGGTGAGGGGATTTCGACGCACTGTAATGTAACTAATGACTGCAGCCGAGAAACTCACTCACCTACCATCAGACTCTGCCTCTGCCACCCAGCCCATGAATCTCAGGCTTTGGGGACCCTCCCTAATAATGTGTGTGTGTGTGTGTGTGTGTGTGTGTGTGTGTGTGTGTGTGTGTGTGTGTGTGTGTGTGTGTGTGTGTGTGTGTGTGTGTGTGTGTGTGTGTGTGTGTGTGTGTGTGTGTGTGTGTGTGTGTGTATTAGCGAATTGGTGTGTGTAATTCCGATGAAGTATATTTTCTTATAATTCCTGATGCAATGCCCAGAGATGTCATTATTTCCACGTCATTTTAAGACAATGTAATGACCGCAACTGAGACACCTACTTCCTTCCACCCCACTCTCCGCACCGTGAATCTCCAGCTTTCCCCGCGGCGCTCCCTAATTATCTCTTTGCGAGCGACTTTAAACACCACGTACAAACACTATCTTTTCCCGCTCTATGCAAATTATCGCTCTCAAATATACGGCCTTCCTGATAGCTTGAATTTTCGCTTGATTTGTTATGGTGACACTGTTTTTAACCCCACAGTGTTTTTGGGAGACAAGAACCTCAAACTGAATTTTTGCCTTCATTTTCTCTTGTTGTGGAAAAAGTGTTATTGATAGAGAAGAATTGTATAGGAGGCACGAGTCTATATTTGGATTTTAGTCTTTTATTCTCCTCTCTCCTACTTTACGTGGGAAAGAAAAATGGTTAATGATGAGGGGGAATTTAGGGGCATGAATCTAGCGCTGAATTTTTACTTCCCTTCACATCCTTTTTTTTTTTTTTTTGCTTTGGGTAGCGAGAGAGATTTATGGATGTGGAGTGCGTAGGGGACACGAATAAAGCCGATTTTCTGTCACGCTTTTATTGCTTTCTTTAGACTGGGAAAAACTGCTTTTAATATGGGAGAAACTAAGGGATACGAAGATAAAGCTGCATTTTTTCTGTTATTTTTCCTTTCTTTACATTCGATGAGATAAAAATTTATATTAATATGAAAGAATGAAGGGAACATGAATCCGAAGCTGATATTTTCCCATTCTGTTTTATTTTGTTTGATTTGCTTAAAAAAAAAAAAAAAAAAAAAAACATGATTATTGATGTTGAAGAATATGGAGAATACGAATGAAAAGATCAAGTTTTACTCATTATTTTTATTTTTCTTGTTTTGGCATGAAAGAAAAATAATGGTGACTAATATAGAAGAATGATACTGTCGCCATAATGAAATAATGCTTACTCTGAGGGTTTCAAACTGTGGCTGTAATTATTCCATTGAAAATTACAGTTCTGAAGCCGTTGTGGAGTCTTGCAACAGTGATTGATATACTGTATTTGGATTTCACGTGGAATTAAACCGTTTTGAATATCTGGCAAACTTGCTGGGCGTGTTATGAGGTTATGAATTTGTTTATTAAATTTATGTTTAATATAATCACCATCAAAAATAACTATTATTCGATTTTTTTTTGTATGACAACCTTTTCACTACGATGCCTCTTTGGTGTCATAGTCTTGCTGCTTCGAGACAACATTGTTCAGCTATGGAGAGCAACTTAGTAGTGAAGGTATCGACACAGACATTCTTAAGCTTCCTCAGTTTAAATAGTTTATTCTTGGATGAGTGTAGTCACCAAGAGATTAAAAAAAAAAAAGGAAAAAATTACGTACTGTGGTTGAAGGGCTGTAGCTCCAAGTTCACCTCAAACCCTGTGGACTCCAGACTGAAACAGCCCTTCTACGGCGATTCATCCTCCTTTTTTGGGGGATTGAAAGTGAGTTAAAGAATATTTGCATAAGCTGGCAGAGGAGTCATGCGATTATATCAGTGGCATAACTTGAAGGCTTCCCTCTCCAGCACCAGTTGAAGTGGCTAAAGAGCATTATACTACACTCTTATACTAAAGAAAGCTTAGCAGAGTCACCGGGGATAGGTTTGGAGTTAATGAAAAATTGCAGTTTGAGCCATAACGTAGCTGAACTAATATCATTCTCATACCTTGCCGTGAGTTACTTGTTGTAATGGAATCTACAGTATATGATGCATATTTTACAGCATGCTTTCGTCGATCGCCTCGTTCATTAATAAGATGTAATATGACTGGAAGATTGTATGTGAATCTAAGTCGTCTCCAATCATTTTATGGATCCGGATATAATATTTTTATGTATCTAGTTCCAAGCACCCCCTCACGCACCACCAAAATGTGACTTTCTCTCTCACATGTCATCGCGTGGGCACTAGTACTGATCGCTCGTACTGAAACACGCCACATCTATGCGGTTCATAAATATCTTGATACATAAAATATCCCCGTTGTAGGTAGTTTCGAAGAAATTCAGTGAAAACCTTTTAAAGAGACACTGAAATCCCCACAGTTTCCCAGTCTCCAGAAATCCACTCTTTTGCCATTTGGATTTAGGAGGCAACGGAAGCTAGAACTATGGGGGGAAAAACGCATAGTCTCCCGTCTGCCGTTTATTAATGCATTAAAGAACGGGGAAATTAGAAAGAACGTAGAAAAAAAATACATATGGGAATGAAAGTGACGGGGAGGCATTTTGCGACCCCTGGCGGTGAGAGGGGGAGTCCTCGTGATGGCTTATTAGTACATTCACACCCAGGAGGCGGAAAATAGGACCTGCCTGCCTGGGTTGTGGACAGGCAGGCAGGCAGAAGGGTGAGGCAGAAAGCGTGAGGTAGGCAGAGGGGGCAGAGAAAAATGGTCAACCATGAGAGGCAGTGAGGAGAGAGGTTTGGCAATATAGGAAGCGTGGAGAAATAAAAAGTCAGACAAGAGACGGAGCGAGAGAGAGAGAAAGAAGGTTAGGTAAGACAGGGAGCAGGGAGCAAGGATCAGGGAAGGTTAGGCAATATATGGATCGCCGGGAGGGAGGCTAGGAAAGGCAGGACACTAGCAAAGGAGGAAAGCACAGAGTGGCAAGAAACTGGAGGAGGTTAGACGTGAGAGAGATATATTGATGGGAAGGTATATAGCTGAGGAGGTATGGAGCTGGTTAGATAGGGAACTGTTGGATGCAAAGAGCTGAGGAAGGTATAGGGCTGGGATGGCATGGGGCTGGTTATGGCAGGAAACAGAAGGATGTATCGAGAAGAGGGAGGCTTCCAGCAAGATAAATCAGGGGATTGGAGAATACACAAGAACTAAGGGAGGCATTAAGCTGAGTAGGGCAGGGGATTGGATGAGACACAGTGCTGAGAAAGCCACAGAGTTGGGTGAGGCAAGGGACTAGAGAAGGCACAGAGTTGGGTGAGGTAGAGAACCGAATGGGAAATAATGTTAGAGGAAGAAGGAAGCAGAAGAAAGCAGCACGAGAAGGCAGAGTGTTGTAGTAAGTATGGGAGAAAAGAGAAGTTTAGATTGAAGATAAGAGGGAGGGAGAAAAATAGATGAAGTGAGTCTCGTGTAAGTAGAGAAATTGTGAGAAAAGTTTAAGAGAGCAGATTAAGAGGGAAGAGACGAAACTGTTAGAGAGGGAGCTTGCTTCGAAAGAGCCGAGAAAGATGGAGAGAAGGTTGTGGAGACAGGGAACAGGAAAAGAGAGAAAAGTTAAGTGTCATAGAGGTATTGGGAGAAGCAAGGACAATGGGAGAGAAGGTTAGAGGGAAAGAAAGGGTAATGAAATTGGAAGTATAGGAGAAACAGAAATATGAGATGAGAAAGGGCAAGGAAGGTAGGGAATTTGGGATTTGGGGTTCTTAGATAAGGCAAAAAGGTAGTAAGGTTAGAGAGACGAAGGAAGAAGGTGGGAAAAAGAGTGACAATGAGGGAAGTGAAATAGGAGTTTTAAAAGTTGAAGGTTAGACCGATGAGAGGGTTAGGAGAAGCACAGGGGTGAGGAAGGCAATGAAAAGTGTTACTCTATTTTCTTATTTCCTTCCTCCCAACTCCTTCTCTCCCCATGCCATTATTTCCTTCCCTTACTATCTCCCTTGCTCATCCCTCACCTCTTTTTCTACTCGCCCTTTTTCCACCCTTCCTACCATTGTTTTCTTCCTTCACTTCCACTTCTCTTCCTCTCCCTCCTTCCCCTTCATTCCTCAGTCCCCCTATTTCTTCCTCTCCTTCCTTCCTTCTCTCCCTACCCCCCCTTCCTTCCTTCTCCTCCTACCCCTCCCCTTCCTCCCACCCGTCCCTACCTTTCCCCTCTTTCTCTCCCGCCATGTAAAGGTATGGAAGAATGATGGTATTAGTGTCTGGCAAAAAGAGAGAGAGGGACATTACAAGGACTGAGAGGGGAGATATCTGAATGGGGATGAGGGGTCGTCTTTTCACACCTTTGGCTGCATAAAGAAATACAGAAGGACAGACAGACATACAGACAGACAGAGAGACAGACAGACAGATAGACAGACAGACAGACAGACAGACAGACAGACAGACAGACAGACGGATATATAGATAACATACATACATACATTCACGCAGATAGACAGACAGATAGATACACACACACACACACACACACACACACACACACACACATATATATATATATATATATATATATATATATATATATATATATATATATATATATATATATATATATATATATATGCCATTTATGAAGACAGAACAGGTAAATTCGTGTTCTTTTGCTTGTTCCTGTGAGGGACTACTGTGGAAATGTGGATGTGAAAGATTTGTAGAAAAGATCTAACGTTATTTATTTGTATGCCTATTTATCTGCATATCATTCTATCTCCATCTACACTAGCTATCTTTTTGCCTGTCCATCTACTTCTCTCTCTCTCTCTCTCTCTCTCTCTCTGTATATACCATATATATATATATATATATATATATATATATATATATATATATATATATATATATATATATCCTTCATCTCCTTCAGTTCTTCGTAACACCTATATAATCTACTCTTTACTTTCTCTTTTCATCCTTTCTTAAACCACATTTCGTTCATCTCCTCAATTCACTTAATTTTATTGCTTACCTTCCTTTTCCCTATTTTGCCCCTGCTTCGTTTCCTCTTCTCTCCTCTGTATTACGTCAATAATCCGGCCTACTCTGTCCATATACCGAGTCTTATATTCCTTCCTTAATTCAGTATCATATCTTCCCCCTCCTTTTTCCTTCTAATCTCTACGACTTTCCCTCTTTTCCTTCCAGTCATCATATTATATCCTTTATGTAGGTATAGATTTTTTTATTCATCCATTCAGAAGCAATTTTACCGTCTTTCCTTTTCAGCTGAGTGTCTTATTCCTATCCCCCCTTTACCCTAGGTAATCCAACTTTCCTCCCTGTTTCCCTTTGTAATGCACATCTGCTTCTTCCTATTACACTTCTATCTACCTTACTACCTTACACATTCTATTGCACATTTACCTCAGCATAAGCCTCTGCTCGTCTTACTTCAGCTAACCTCTTTTTTCCTGCTTCGCTCCTTCTAGTCATCACTTCTTCCCACTCCGTCTTGCTGGACCAACATCTTTCAAATCCATCTAAACTCAGTAACTCTACCTAGGCTAAGCTGAACCATCCTCTTACCTGACTTAACCCAACCTAACCTAGTCTCATCTACTCTAGCTACCAAGACTAATCTGATGTAACGAAATCAAGTTCCACCCGACATCAAGTCTAACTCTCACCAAGAAAACATAACCCTATTAAGTTAACCTACCCAAACACCTCCTTGTCTTACCAAAATTAAGTTAACCTAAACTGATTTAACGCAGTAGAATCGCGCTCAGCCTTACCTAATCCCAGCCATACACAACCCCGCCCATTCATTGCTACAGTATGCAGGTACTTCCACCCTGCCTCACCTAACACAGACTCCATCAAATTTAACTCCGATCACCCTACCTATTCTAAGCTAACATATGCACTCTTTATTTAGCCTACCCTCGCCTGACCCCACCCCCACCCCATATCCATCTCCTCCACCCCACTTTAAAATACCCGTACCTCACCTAACTTAATTTAATCTAACCATAACTAGCCATTGTTTGCCACCTAACCAAGCACATCTCCATCCTATCTAACCTAGGCTGACCTAACCTGGCCCTCTCCACTTCCATCTCCTCCTCCATCCCACTCTCAGATATCCATCCATCATCTAACCTACCTCACCCTAAATTAACCATACAGAGCCATTCTTCAACTATCCAAACCCATTTCCATCCAACCTAACCTAGCCTGACCTGACTTGACCCTCACCACCTCTATCCTTTCCTCCATCCTGCTCTTACACCTCCTCTGCCTCCATCCCTTCCTCCATCCCACTCCCAGACGCACGAGTTGTCATCGCCCGCTGGCAGAGTCGCACATTAATAGCAACAAGATCCCACAAGATTAAGAGAACTGAGACGCTTGGAGCCTGGGGGTTTCTGTGTGGCTTGGGAGGAGGTCACAGAAGAGCCGGTATTAATAAAGCAACCGCGCGAATGAGGTCTGGGATGAATGGGAACTAAGATGAACGAAGACTGAGATGATGAAATGGATGGAAATTACGTGAAGCGGAAGTAGGAATGGGGATTTGTGGGATATGAAGGTAACATAAAAGAAAATACTAAATCCACCACGCGAAGGAGTCTTGAATGGATGGGGACTGAGATGAATGAAGGTTGAGATGATGAAGTGGATGGAAATTGAATGAAAAGGCAGAAGGAATAGGGATTTGCGTGAAACTAATATAAATGATGTGAAAGGAAGGTACTGCAAGAAAATAAATATAATATAGCCACCTCGCGTATAAGGTCTTGGGCGAATGAAACCTTAGATGAATGAATACTGAACTGATGAAATGAATTGCATTTATATAAAAGAGGAACAGGAATGGAGATGTGGGTGAATGGAGCAGAAGTTATATAATGACTGCTAATGTATTAATGAGACACCCGCAGGAAATAGGTCTGGAACATAATGGAACAGACGTGAATGATGAACATTATAAAATGGTTGGATGTTAAAAGAAACAGAGACATGAATCGTAATTTCGTAAAACTAATAGGAATAAATGGTACTACTGGAGTAGACGGACAATGACGGGTTGGAAGAATGTGAACTGGAAAGGAATAAGAACTGGAATAATGAAACAGATTGAAGGTAAACAAAATGGAAACAGGGACTGAGATTTAAGTGAAACAAACAAGAAATGATGGGAAACGAAGGTGCTACTAGAAAAGAAAAAGATTATGAAAACAACTTCAAGAATGAGGCTTGGAACGAACGATCACTGTGATGAATAAAGGAGGAAATGGTGAAACAGATGGAAAATATATAAAACGAAATCGGGATTGGGGATTTGAGTGAAGTAAATGAACGGCTAGAAAACAAATGCATTTTACTCTTTTTCACTTCTGCTTGGCCCAGATTTCCTTCAGCTTGTAGCTCATTTCACGTAGCTCCGTCACAAAGTCAGTACTACGGCTCCACATCCTTTTCACATCACATTATCCTGACTTACATCATATTCTAACATTAATCACTAGTTTTAACTCATCATTCCAGATTGAGAGATGTCAATTTTAAGCCAAGTTAGAGCAAAAGGGGTAAAGTAAACACCGCTCTACTGAAGTTCGGAGAGAATGAGGTTTGGAAATGAGTAAAGGAAAAAAAAACAGAACCAGAGAATAATAAGAGATTAAAAGTGAATAGAAATCATGTAAAATGGGGACAAGAATGAGATTTCACTTGAAACGAAAAGGAATGATAAAACTGCTGGATATTATACGAAACGAAAGCGAAAATGAAATGAGATTTGAGAAAATACACACACACACACACACACACACACACACACACACACACACACACACACACACACACACACACAGATTAAATTAAATGATCAACTGACAGACAAATGAATCAACATAAAGATAGACCGATAAACGGAGAGGCAAACACATAAACATTTACTGATACTGTGACCTCAAATGTATAGTGTTTTGTGGTCCTGCTTGTTGACCGTAATATTACTGATCCCGACGAACACATTCAAATCCATCAATACTACACTACCCACAGCTCCACTAATCATATATTTATTAATAGAAAAAATAATAATGCCTATAAACCACTCATCTGCTGCCATTGTGAAAGCTGATTGATTCATTTTAAACTGATGTGATTATGGGCCCGTTCAGTTACCGCGCACTGAACTAGGTGTGGGTAATTATGACTCTTTCCAATTGACTGATGGATATTTTATGGCGCTCCGTTTTTTTTTTATCCCCTATAGGCGTGTTTGGGATGATTTTTTTTTTCTTTTGAGAGAGAGAGAGAGAGAGAGAGAGAGAGGCTGTCGTGTTATAGAACTTTTTCACTCTCTTACTTCGATGACTTTTCTTCTTTTTCACCCCATTATTTTGATGACTTCTCTTCTCCCCGTTTCTTTCTTTTTCTTTTCATTCTTGTTGTCGTTTCCAGAAAGATGTATTCACTTAGGACTAAATTTTTCGAACTGGACGGGTTAGACACAGCCTTTACTAGTTTTTTACAAGGTGGCCTCCCAAAACTGAATACAATTACTTGAAAACAACAAAAAGTTAACACACACACACACACACACACACACACACACATTACCATACTGAAAGGGTGCAGTTAGTGTAAAAATAGGAACTTGTGAGCTTCGATTTATACCAGCCAGTTATTCAGCAACAAAACTTTTGACAGCTGGGTCTCCAACAGGTGTTTGCTCACCACCACACAGCTTTTAACCTGGCCATGATGAAAAAAATGCTGAATGTATTTTCAGCAAACTCAGGCAAATATGGAAGCGATTACGTGGAAAAAATAATTTTCAAAAATAATACATAGCCATATATTGCACGGGTTGGCAAGTAAATTGTTAGGGGAAAATTCGGCCCTTTGCTGATGTCAGCCAGGTTTTTAGAGTTTTATACATACATACACGCATATATATATATATATATATATATATATATATATATATATATATATATATATATATATATATTGTATGTAAATGTGTGTGTGTGTGTGTGTGTGTGTGTGTGTGTGTGTGTGTTTTATGCTTAATTTATGTACTTGCTCATTTTATGAAATACGTTATATTTTCCTTTTTCATGACATTGTCGTCTCATTCACTGAATCTGTGGAAAAAAAATAAAAAGACATGGAGTAATCCATTTTTCATGTTATATACAAATTCTCCTTGCATAGTTAATGTACTAGGAAGAGGTAGAGCTGAAACCAAAATTGCCACTTACAAACTGTAATTCAGCACGGTTAATAGAAGACGAAGTATCCGTATCAGAAACTCGGTTATAGACTAATCAGTTACAAATATATTTTTGCTATATTTTAACCTCAAGAATCAAATTACGTAAGGGATTCATACTACACACACAGTCAGAGTCCATCAACCTCTTTAATGTAACTGAGTACTACCATTAAGTAGAGCAGAAACTGTGTAAGCAAAATATGAATGTCAAAAACCTGGCACTGAAGTTGTTTAGTACAAACTATAGTCAAGCAAACAGTATACATTTAAGTATCCCACATTATACACAAAGCTTGGTGTACTAAGACATCTTCAGTTACTCGCACCTGGGCACACACACACACACACACACACACACACACACACACACACACACACACACTCACAAGCATCTTTACCTGAAACTAATCTAGCTGTTCTTATCTGACGAAATGTGCGCCAGACCTGAATCCTCGATTTTATCATCATCCTGCCAGACTTTCTTGTGGTAATTTGCTCGAGTCCTCCTAATGACGAGATCCAAAACTTACTCCATATGCATCCTGATCTTGCATTTTTAACACAATTTATATATATTTTTTTTCTTGTCATCCTCAAAATGGCAGATGACACTTTTTAGACGGCACACACCCTGAAATATTCCGACACTATCTACATTTGGTCAGGTCAGTGTCGGTGGCGTTACTGACAGTCACTAGGTATACAAGCTGTGAGGTGGCTTGAATTCTCTCGTACTGGAATATGAAATAGCCTTCAAAATGATATTCAGTACGATTATGGCCTGTTATCCGTGTTAATTGCTTCCGACAGACAATTTCTTGTGCCATAGACAAGGCCTCTGTTAGAAAAAGGCTTAAGTTCTATAAAACAATAAACACGACGAATACCCAAAGAACAACAATCACTCCTCTTCTGAACTGAGTAAAACCGTCTAAAGGTGGCAAGAATTAGAAAAAGAAAGGTCGAAAGAAATAACTATATATCTCAGTTGTCATGAGTACAATCTTCTCTCTCCTTCACTCGTCTCCATGGCAATTGAATGTGCCTTAACCCCGTCAGCACGAGAACCTATTTATTCCTGCTGCCTTTGGACGATTTACTTCAGCGCAAGAAAACACCCTCGCACTGACGGCAAAAGAAAAAAAAAGTACCTTCAACTAATATCAGAATCCTTTCCCCTCTCCATGGCTGAGTAAAATCGTCAGGAGGTAGCAAGAATAAGCCTTAGGTAACTAAAAATCCTAATAAAAACTCCATCACCCCAGACGCCATGAGCAGACTCCCCTCCCCATCTCGTCGCCATAGCAACCAGACGTGCCTCAACTTCCTGAATCAGATGACATATTTTGGCTGCTAATCTTTGCTGTTTCCAGACTATTTCATTCAGCTTAAGGGAGACATCAAACTGGGGAGGAGGGGGTGGAGATGTATCCTTCACTGACCCCTTCTCATTCCAATCGTCTCCCTTAAGATGAAAAATGGAGGAAGCAAAAATAGACTCGAAATAACCATAATGACGACGAAAACTCCTTCCAAGAACATAATCCCCTCTTCTCCCCTCCCCTCCCTTCCCCTTCCCTTCCCTTCCCCCGTTTCCTTGGTAGCCATGTATACTTTGATACGCTCAGCGGCTATGAGTCACTCTTGGGTTCATTAAATACTTGGAGTTAGTTTGAACGGAATACTACAAAATTCTTAAATATGAGAGGTTTAAGGTAACAATTTTTACCTCTCTCTCTCTCTCTCTCTCTCTCTCTCTCCCTATTGAACTAAATCGTCTTGAATTAGCTGGAAGAAAGCACTAGTCCTCTTCCGACCAAGTAAAAATTAATCTGTACATACCACATCAAACATAATAACCAAAAATGACAACGACAACCCTCATTATTCCAGTCACCATGAATAGAACCCTCTGCCCTCCCTCCCTTCCCCTCGTCTCCATGGCAACCGGATGTGCCTTAGTAAGCAATTTCGGCACAGCATCAAATTTGGCACGCGGGTCGTAGCTGTCGTGGAGGCGAAAGTTCCAGCGGCAATTCTGGGGAAACTTGCTTATCCAGGAAAAGTAATGGCCGGGAGTTCTGGAAAATGGTAAGGAAGTTGAATTCAGTTATTTTTTGGTTTTTAATGATTTATTGGTGGTTTTACTAAGTTGTTATTTGCTATTACTGTTATCATTACTGCTACTGCTGCTGTTGCTCCTGCTGCTGCTACTACTACTGTTGTTACTACTATTACTACTACTACTGCTACTACTACTGCTGTTGCTACTACTACTACTACTACTACTACTACTACTACTCTATTGCTGCTGCTACTATTCTTACATATACTAATCCTAATACAAATTATATTGCACTTATTATTATTACTGTTATTATTATTACCATCATTATTATTATTATTATTATTATTATTATTATTAATCAACTCCAAATTCTCTGACTTTTGTTTCTCCGGACAGGATAATAGTCAGGAGTTCTGATAAGAGATAAGATGGCCAAGTTACTTTTTTAATCCTCTTTCTGTCAGTGTTTAGCCTTCACAAAGTTGGGACAAATCAAGCATTCTATTCCATTCAGCATAGGGATTTCTTTCAGCTGAGAGTGAGTTATAGGAGCCTTGATAATGCAAGCACTGTAACCATTAACCTTCTCACCAACGGGACAACTCTAGTACTCAATTCCAGTTGACGCCAAACGATTAAATATAAAGTTAGTCACAGGGGCTCATGATTATGAAATTCACTACTTTTCCATCCTGTACCTCCAGTTTTGTCTTATTTTTCGAAATTTCCGTACTTTGTGTCCTTATTATTTATTTATTTATTTATTTATTTATTATTTTTATTGCTCTCATTGCTGTACTTTCTTCCTGCATTTCGACAACAAGGTCCCTGCCTGACTTTAACTGCTTCTAGTGATGTAGTTTTTTTTCTTCAGGCGATAGATAAATAGATGGATGGATAGATAGATAGACAGGTAGGTAGATGGACTGAATAGAGAGCAAAAGCAGAGATCACGCGAATTCTCTGCCCTACGTGGTGAAAGGGGTGGTTGCATAAATCCCACTGACTAGGGAGGAAGGAGAGGCAATAACAATAGAGTAGGAGCTACGAGCATGCTTACCTCCCCCCAGCTCCGAGTCCCTAAGTTTACCCAAGTTACGTAGGATTCTGAGACGGCGGTATTTCAACTCGCCCATTATTAGCTCTTGGCACGAACACTCTCTCTCTCTCTCTCTCTCTCTCTCTCTCTCTCTCTCTCTCTCTCTGCCCTACTTCTCAACCATCTTTTAGAGTGAAGTAGGTGTAAGTGTAGCGTAAAATCATATATAAAGAACTTTAGCGCCTTCCAAACAACATAACACAAAAGCACCTCCGTTAATACCGTCACACTTGCCTGGAATAAGACACTCTGTTGCATGTTGGATGACTGTTAGACTTCCAAGAACAGGCTGTGCAGTCTGTCCCAGAAAGCATGTGCATAAGGAATATAATCTAACTCAATTAAGCTTAAAACTCTCGTAGAAAAAGTGGTTAAGTATTGTGTAGCACAGTGTCCAGCCATGACAGTAGATTCTCACCCTCTCATAAGAGCATGGGGATGTAACCACTATAATAATACTACTACTACTACTACTATTACTACTACTACCACTACCACCTCACATAATGGTGATCTGTTCCACATTTTATTTTTCACTGTAACTGTCAGAGTCTCGGATTGTGATTTCCAGGATATGGCTTTAGTGCTAAGTTGACTGGTGAGAAATATAACTGTATCTCCCTATAAATACTCAGTAGGGGAATAGAAGTGGTAGGCGTTGTAGTGGTAATAACAGTAGTAGTAGTAGTAACCTCATGCTCATATGAACGTGAGCTTAGTGGACTGCAGACCACCATTGCCGTGAGACAAGAAGGGAACTGAGAGACGTTTGTATACCTGGGCAGCACCACCACCCGGCCACATCGTTGCCACTACCTGAAGGCTTCCCTGTCCTGAGGCGTATGTCCAGTACTCCTAATACTTCGGTAATTCGCAGTGATAAATTACACGGGAGAACAGGAAGACGAGAGGGAATGAGTCAGAGGAACACCGCGGGATACCCAAGTAATCACCTGGGATTACCTCGGTGGTCAATAGGCACACCTCGAGGGGAGAAAAGGAAGGGGGACTGGTTACCGTGAGACTGACCTTCATGTGCTTGTTTTGTGAAAGATGTGATGAGGGGTGTAGGGCCCTGTCAACGGTATTATCCTACATCTGTACCTGATACGACGATAGTTAGCAAGTTCTACAGCCGGTAGTAAACTGGATATTCAGTTTTGTACCCTATATTCACCCACTGAATCCAGTGACGTCTTATTTCATTATCTCTGTAACAAGACAATTTTCTTTACTTCAAGGGAGACCTCTTGTAATGGAGGGGTTTATAAAGGCTATATATAATCCTTCCGACTAGAAAAGCTTCCATTGAGGTGAAAGAACCGCCAGGTACAACAAATATATGCTAAAAAAAAAAAATGTTAGTTTAAACTAGATATTCTTTTCTGTATCCGATATTAAAGTTCGCTCAAGCCAGTAATAAGACGGACCAGTACTGCTGAATATTATGTGCAAGGAATAAATCACTGAGAGAGAGGTGTTAAGGAAATCTCTAATGTCAGCGAGAATATGGTTTTATCCCAGAAAATATTTTCGTGTAGTGTATAGTTTCCTTTTCTTTTCTTTTTGGTAACAAAGAAGTGTTCGTAGAAGTTAATTATTATCGTGACTCATTTCTTTATTTCGCATTTGGTGTTTTTTTTTTATTATTTTCACTTTCCTTGGGATGCAAACTGCTTGTCACCTGTGTGAGTGAAGATGACGAATAGACAAAGAATCCTATAAACAGTCGCCTTCACGTGGTGGCACATACATAACTGAGCATCCCCTCTTCCCAGTTATGCAAAATTCCCCCAGCTCTCTCCCTAAACCTGAAAGGAAGACGGTGGACTGCCGGAGGAGGGGTACTTCAGCCAGCAGTCCACCGGGTTCACATTTCAGATGAACCCGGACCTACATCAATAACAACAACAACAATTACTACTACTACTGCTACTGCTACTACTATTATTATTACTGTTACAACTACTACTATTACTACTACTACTACTACTACAAAACTAATGCTTAAATTCAGGCGCAAATACTCAAGCTAAATAAATAGAGAACAGAGGTAGTAGGAGTGACTTTTCCAGAAGTTTGTTGACTTCTAAAAGGTCACAGAGCCCCAGCTGCTGCAAACTTTTTTTTTTTTTCTCTCGCTTTCTTGTCATAAAAGTTGACGGTGAGTGGACGTTGCCAGCTCTAGTTAGCATTTTTTTTTTTTTTTTTTTTTTTTTTTTGGGGGGGTTGTTTTTTATTCACAACTTTCAAGCCGAGCATACTTCATCGACGACCTAAAATTCCAATACTTTGACCATTATTCCTATATTTTTTTTAATTCTTTATCCAGGTTATTTGTGGAATGTTGAGTACGTCTCTCTCTCTCTCTCTCTCTCTCTCTCTCTCTCTCTCTCTCTCTCTCTCTCCCGGACAACATAAAAGTGCCTACTCTTTGATATGCAAGGACGACATTGCTATAGAAGAAATGATGAAACTGAGCTTTGAGTATAGGCTATTGACGAATCGCTGGAAGTGGTCATCATCATCATCGTCAGTCATCATCGTCGTCGTCGTCGTAGTTGTCGTCGTCGTATCATCATTATCATCATCATCATCAACGCATTCTCACTTTTTCTCCTCTTCCTCCTCCTCCTCCTCCTCTTCATCTTTATCATTATCATCATCATTATCATCACATTCATCAGCATGATTACCATTATCATCATCAACTGCATCAGTCATACTCCTACTGACGCTACTGTAACAGAGGTGTGCCAGACCTTGGGGCCTCATGAGAGAGAGAGAGAGAGAGAGAGAGAGAGAAGGCAAGTAGGGAAGTGAAAAAAATAAAGTTGGAAAAATACAATAGGAGTAGCTAACGATGGTGGTCATTACCTCCATTCATTGGCGACTCAAAATAGATAAATAAATAAATGAGTAAATAAATAAATAAAATAGACGACAGTGTAATAATCCAGACACAAGAAGCTACTAACGAGGAAAAAGAGGGGAAAGAGAGGACAAAGGAAACACCACAACAACGCACTAATAACGGGGGCGAGACTAATAAGATTAACTCCTTCGCTCAGGTGACGTGACTCTCTCTCTCTCTCTCTCTGTATATATATATATATATATATATATATATATATATATATATATATATATATATATATATATATATATATATATATATAATGCTACTACGAGTCGATTGTACTGAAATTTGAGAAGGTCGAGAAATCACCATTAAGCTGAAGAAAATGGTCTAGAGATTCAAGGAAATTATGAAAGCTGGCATCTTAGTGATTCTTTTTCTTTTTATTAAACCTCTATCAGCCGACTTAACTCAGCTGAAGACGGATTTCTAGCAGTGAAGGGACTGATGAAGGATATACACCCCTCCAAGGCGAAAATTTTGATAAAAATATGAGTAAGATAAAAGTAAATGCAAATATATTTAAAGGGTTTGGTTAATACCCCTCTTTCTCGCTCTTTTTTCCTCCTCCCTCTTCTCTTCTTCTTCCTCCTTCTCCTCGTCCTCCTCCACTTTCTTATTGATTAGAGGGTTCGGGAGGAAGATAATCAAGGAGGTGAGGGAAGGAGAAGAAGTGCAAATTAAGACAAAAGGAAATCCAGAAGAACGACACAGTAACTGGGAGAAAGGCCAGGAATATCTGATTAAGACACCCCTCTCATGTCTTCTCTTTTTCTTATTCCCTTTATTTCTCTCTCTCTCTCTCTCTCTCTCTCTCTCTCTCTCTCTCTCTCTCTCTCTCGTCCCCTTCACGCACCTATCGATCGAGCGAGATGGAGAGGTGATAATAGGAGGGTGATTATCTCTGATCGATAGCCACCCATGATTCCAGATTAGCTCCAGCGG
>NC_137049.1:25159769-25172269 GCF_032717465.1 Coenobita brevimanus | reverse complement strand
CTTATTTTAACTCAGTCGAAAACGTAAGGTGTCTATAAGGGAAAAAGATAGTTAGAAATATCAGGATCTTATGTAACATTTATATTTTTCATTTTATCTGTTTAGGAAAATGACACTGACCCACGATTAGAAGTGTACTCTTCTCACTTTAACTTGGCCTAATTTGCTGCCTCTCTATCTAGACTGCAGGGTTGTTACAGTAAATTAGCACTGGAATACGATGCCAGTCACGAAGAAGTGATATGGAAATGATGTAGAGTCGTAGCATTGCATTTTCTGCTAATAAAGTACGCGATGGTTGTGTGTGAAAGAATCCGTATGTGTCACCGTGGACAGGATGTGAATATGTAGCAGTTCATCTGGGAACATTCACTTTAATCGCCATCGGTGTCGAGATTGAACCCAGATCCAGACGAACTCCAAGTAATAATTCTAATCGCCAGACATCCGGAGTGAATTATATAACCCAATACTGTAAATGTGTAGAACTCTGTGATAGTTTAACCTGGAGATTCATCTGAACGTCAACCCGAAGGACTGCTGACCGACGTTGCCCTTCTTTCATTATCCACTATTTTCCTTTCAAGGGACGCTTGTGTAACACTGGCAGCTTCACCTTCCGGTCACATTGATGCCACCACGTGCAGGTGCTCCTCTCCACCACCAGTGTAAAAAGCGATTGACATACAGAGTTCATCAGGGGCGACCACAACAAAAACACCTCCAACTCCGTCACCATGCCAACGCTAGACGAATTTACTCACATTAAGGGAGATGTGTTGTGGTGAAGTGGTTAATGAACGTCATCCTGTAATTCTCCCTACTCGATGGAACTGGGGAAAGACGCCTTCATGTGGTGGCACCGATATGACCAAGTGGTAGAGTTTCCCGGTAATACAAAAGTCCCCCAGTCCCATCCCTATCCCCCGAAAGTAAGATAGTGGACAAGGGAAATATCAGCCTGCAGTCCACCGAGATTAGTCTCACATGAGCCTGGGATCGCAACTACTATTACTTCCCGGCTAAATAACTCTCTCCAATGTGTGTATAAACGTCTGCTGTTATCTAAAAAAAAAAAAAAAAAAAGCAACACAGTACTGAAGAAGTTAATAAGGCAACAGACACTTAGGAATGCCTGATCATATATGCCATAGGAATTACATTAAGTCGAAAGAGAGAGACAGTGGGATTATTTTAGCTGAGTAATTGACATAATCCTTTGTCTGTATGTTTGGCGTTCTCTCTCTCTCTCTCTCTCTCTCTCTCTCTCTCTCTCTCTCTCTCTCTCTCTCTCTCTTTCTCAGTCTCCAAGAAGCAGAAATGAGAGAGAGAGAGAGAGAGAGAGAGAGAGAGAAGATGCTGAGAAAAAGAATATAAGCAGATCTGTGGACGGAAGGGGAGGAGGAAGTACGAAAGGCTGGGGAGAGAGAGAGAGAGAGAGAGAGAGAGAGAGATAAAGAGAGGGGGAGGAGGGGGGAGAAGAGGAGTAGAGAGAAAGAGAAAGTGGAAGGGAGACAGCGAAGGAGAAGGAAATGAACTAGGGAGAGCAAAAGGTGGAGAAGAAGAATGTAGAGGAGAAATGTGAGGAGAGTGGGTGGACAAGGAAGATAAAGAGAAGGAAGAGGAAGAGGACGAGGTGGGGTAGGTGATGAGACTAAGGAAAGGATGAAGTGGAGGAGGGAAAGAGTGGGAGGTGGAGAAAAGTGGAAGGTAAAAAAAAAATAAGAAAGGGTTGAAGAGGAACAGAAGTGAAGGATAGGAAGAGAAGTGGAAGATTAGAAGAAGCGGTGGAGGAGAGTAGAGGAGGAGAGGGAAGGGAGGAGGAGGTAGAGAGGGGGGAGTGCTAGAGGAGAGGAAAAGGAAAATAAGGAAAGCTGGTGAAGGAAGAAGAGCGGTAGGATGAGGAGTAGGAGGAGGCGGAAGGGAATTACACTATGCTCACTCAGGCCATGACTTGTGTGGACATTAACATACAACGAGAGAGAGAGAGAGAGAGAGAGAGAGAGAGAGAGAGTCGCATTACCAGCATTCTAAAGTATGTCTAACTGTAATATTATCATGATGGGAAACGGTAAGTGGAGAGAAAACGAGAGTCGAGAATGTGTTGGTTGTAAGGTCAGAGTTTATGCCAGGGTACACTAAATGATTTCTGTGTTTCATAAAATGTCTCTTCTTTATTTGTTGTAACGATAATTATTTCCCTAGATTTTTACCAATACGCACGATGTCTTCATTTTTATTTTTTAGGAATCCAAGGTATTTTATTGGTAACTTGGGGTGAAAAATTGCTATATCAACGTGTGTCCAAATTCATATGTTTCAGAGATATAACTTCTGATGACCTTAATGTTGAAGATAGTTTTCCTTATGATTAACCTATATACTCATCAGTAACCGTAGTTCGGTAACGTTTGAGAAATTTGACCCACATTCATATGACAATTTTTAAAATTCAAACTCAGCCCTCGAACAACCTCTGAACTTCTCAAAAATCGTGCTGGACACCCTGCACAACTCCTGCCATATTGCACTCATTCCTGTTTGGTTTTCCCTGTTGTTGGAGCTTGTATTGAATGGTAAATAAACACTTTCCATAAAAAATAATTTTCTTTTGCAGGGTACGTCTGGTTGCCGTATTCTGCCAATTCCCTATTGACCTTCAGTGATATCATTCCTCAGAATGCTGATATCTTGTACAGAATGACTGATATAGAAAATTAAAGTAAAAAATCTACAGCGCTCTTGTATCTGACTCGCCTCCTCATGGTATTATTAAATGTGCTATTGTCGCTCACTTTAGACCTGTTGGTAGAATCAATGTCTAAGTTGATAGGAATAAATATGCACTGCTCAAAAGGTGATTGCCGAACGTTAGAAACTGAGATGGTGGCAGAACAGACGCATGAGGAACCCCATTCTTAATCATTTTAGAAGAAATGGCCGTTTACAGTAACATAGCCAAAACAGCAGAAAACAAACATTTAAAAAAAAAAAGTAGCATAATAGGCTGTGTAGGAGGGCAGCTGAAACTAAATACCAGAAAGTGCACGTGACATTTATTTTAAAAAAATAAAAAAGTTCCATAAGAGACTGTGTAGGAGGGTAGCTTAAAAACTGAAAAATAATTGTGCCTAACTCGATCCAAGACCTGAGATACAAAATATGCACCACGACACAAGGCTTGTAATTTCGCTCAGTCAGGGCGCTTTTTACCACTTCTTCCAGCCATATCTCTTGTACGTAACAGGTTAATAGTATGTCATATAATTATAGTTTTAGTTATCGTCCCACTTTTCTCGAACTCCATGAACGATTTTATTATTATTATTTTTTTTTTTTTTTCAGATATGGAAGCACCTCTATGGGCGACTCTGTGCGTCTGTCGGACGTGAGATGCTTCACTTCCATACACTTCAGCGACTTCAGTAAAATTAAACTACACTTCAGCACACCACATCACAAACTCATCCTCCCACGACACACCACTCCACCCTTCACAAATTCATCCTCCCACACCACACCACACTACACCACACCACACTACACCACACCACACCGAATCCTCCCACACCACACCACACCACACCACACCGAACCCTCCCACACCACACCACACCACACTACACCCCTCCCACACCACACCACACCTCACTAAATCACGCTCCCAAACCCCACCACATCACAACACATCTCACCTCACCAAAACACCCTCCCACACCACACCACAACAAGGAGATTAAACGACGGGCCCTAAAGCTCCCACAATGAGTAATTTTGTACAGTAGTTGTTGCAAGGCGTATCCGGAAGTAAACTACCAAGGAAAAGTTGCTACAAAGAGAGAAATTTAAGAAGACTGCCAATGAAGAACCATTGTCGGAACCCACACTGATTGTCAGAAAGGCTGCAAGGGAAAAGTGCAGTATTTATTCATTTATTTATTCATCTATTTATGTATTTTTTACAATAAGTTCAATGACAGAGAAGAAGGAGGAATAGTAAATGAGGAAAAAAT
This sequence comes from Coenobita brevimanus, assembly GCF_032717465.1. Taxonomy (NCBI): domain Eukaryota; kingdom Metazoa; phylum Arthropoda; class Malacostraca; order Decapoda; family Coenobitidae; genus Coenobita; species Coenobita brevimanus. Next base: position 25,168,256 of record NC_137049.1, on the reverse strand, counting down.
GGAAAAGAGGAAGAAAGGGGAGGAGCCAAGAAGAGAAAAGAAGGGAGAAAAGGGGAAGAAGAGAAAATAAGAGAAGGAAAACATGAGTGTATCGTCAGAGACGATATGTAGAATTAGTGCAGTGTATCTTGTTCGGGAGGTTTTCTGTTTCTTTGTAACATATTTTAATATGTTATTTCATTTAGATAATGTTATATAAACATTGTGTTACCTATATCTGATTTACTTTTGTATGTAATTTCATTTTGTGTAATGGGATTGTTTTAGTATTAATAAGTACGATCTGGGGAGGTAAACTCATGACTAGGGAAACACAGTAGGCTAGTTTTAGGCAGGCAGCCGTGGTTGTGACGTGGATGCCGGCTGCTCTGGGCTGGTGATTTCTGAGTATAAACCAGCGTTTGTGCATATGGATTCGGGACTTGAACTGTAAGATGAACAAATTTGGTGCTACGAGTGATGCAGTATCTTGATGGGTCTCCAGTGGCGGGAGGTACCGTGTAAGTTAATGAACTGTTTATGTTTACTGCAGTGTGCTGTATTATACAACTGTACACTTTTCTTCTCAGTAATTACCTTATGTGTGTGATAGTCATGCAGCATGTATAAATTTTTGTATGTATTCTTACGAATGATACTTTGTTATGTTGCAGTGAGGCATATTGTTGGTATATTGATCCAGGATATGATGTGTGAGAGATGATCTGAGATAGGCTTTATTAACTGGTATTGGGTCACTTAGTTCATGGTACTGGGAAGCTAGTTCGGTGTTTAGGGTATTGTGAACAATTCAGTATTGGTGTGAGTTTTGCAGGTTAAAACGTCATCAATAAAGTTACAACAGCCTGCCCTAGATTTCACTGGAGTCACCCTACAATGAGGAAAAGGAGAAATTTGATGAAAAGAAAGAGAAAAATACATGAGAAAGAAAGGGATGAAAATGAAAACGAGGAGGAAGGAAGAAAAGAAGAGAGGAGAGGAGCAGTTGAATTGTGTGTACAGCCAGCATTAACAAAAGGCAAAAGGCAAATACTAATGGAGCAAAGAGAGGATGGAGGGAGAGGGAGTGGGGTCAATGGCTAAGAGAACAAGATTTACGTTAAATGTACAGATTTGGTAGATATCCGGAAGTTTTGTGATGACGTGACAAGCGGTGTCTAGAGAGAGCTTGTGTGTGTGTGTGTGTGTGTGTGTGTGTGTGTGTGTGTGTGTGTGTGTGTGTGTGTGTGTGTGTGTGTGTGTGAAGGGCCGGAGTGTTTGTTGATGCATTTGGAGTAAATTCGACTTTGAGTTAATGTGTGTGTGATTTTAATGCAGATTCATATTCTCTCTCTCTCTCTCTCTCTCTCTCTCTCTCTCTCTCTCTCTCTCCCTGTACGTTTATATATATATATATATATATATATATATATATATATATATATATATATATATATATATATATATATATATATATATACAGTATATATATATATATATATTTATATATATATATATATATATATATATATATATATATATATATATATATATATATATATATTATGTCATGTAATTATTTAGACAGACAGACAGACAGACAGACAGACAGAACCCGGGTGGAACTAATAAAGCATATCAACCAGTGTTATGTTATCTTCTTAAAGAGTTCTACTCCTTATTTTCTTCTTAGCCGTCTCCTTCCCCGTCTCAGTCTTCCATCTCTGCCTCCCTTATTCCACTCTTTCCTCTTCTCTTCCACTTTCTTTTTTCTTCTTCTAGTCCTCCCCCTCTCCCCTCTCCTCAAACTTTCCTCCCTATCTTCGTCTCTCTTTCTTTCAAACCCACTTCTCCCCCCTCCTAATCCTCATTTTCCATACTTTTCTCCTTTCCTTCTCCTTCAGCTCTCCTTTCCTTTCTCCCCTCCCTCAAAATAATTTCAGTTCTCTGTTTCTATCTTTTTCCTCCTTATGTCTACTCATTCCACTCCCTCCTTTCTCCAATCCCTCCTTCCCTCGCATCTTCCCCTCATCCTCCCTTGTATCATCCTCCATCTCCTCACTTTTCTTCCAAGCTTCTCACCTTGCCTTTCTTCTCTCTATCAGATCCGCTCTTTATTTCCTTTTTACCTCGGTCCCTTCCGCTTCCCTCTTTTCCTCTCTTCCAACCCTCCTCCTCCAATCAACTTCTTCCCTTCCTCCTCCTCCTCCTTCTTCATCATCCTCCTCCTTCTCTCCCCATTACACCTCTCATTAACCCAAGTCTTCCTCCTCTTCTCCTCCTCCCCCTCATCATCCTCATCATCATCCTCATCATCATCCTCTCAGTCGTCCTCCTCCTCCTTCCCCCCCCCCACTATCCCAAGTTCTCCTTTTCTTCCTCCTCCTCCTATTTCCCTTCTCCGTCTTCTTCTTTTTTCTCTTCCTCCTCCTTCTTCTCCAACCCTCCTCGTTTTCCTTTCCTACATCCCATTAATCCATGTTCTCCCCTTCCTCTTCCTCCCCATCATCACCCTCCTCCCCTTCCTCTTTCTCTCCCCATTCTATCCCCCATTAACCCATGTTGTCCTTTTCCTCCTCCTTCCCCACCCTCATTCTCCCCATAATTACGTTAATTATTTTCAGCTTAGAGTCCCTGTATGCATCATTTATCACTTAACCAGTATGGGGGGTCGATAATGAGATTTTGATGACCAATAGTATCCTGTCTTGGTAATGAGTCCTTCCTGCTCGTCTGAGGAAGAAGAAGGAAATATAAAAATACTCAGGAAATGGACAAAAAAGCTCTCTCTCTCTCTCTCTCTCTCTCTCTCTCTCTCTCTCTCTCTCTCTCTCTCTCTGGTAAGTTTCGCCAAGTCCGCCCCATCCCCCACCCCCTACCTCATGTTTGTAAATTTAATTAAGTCTGGGATCATAAAGGTTTCAGATGCAGAAAGAAAACAGATAACTCAAGCCTACAGTGTCTATCTCGAATGACAAAATAAACGACAACGAGAGGGGAACTTTTATCATAATTCAAGATTAACCTGATTCTAATCATCTCAGCCTTCCCTAATCGAAACTATTCGTTCCTATGCCAAAGCCAACCCATCCTTGCTTTTACTAACCCTCTCATGATCTGAACAAGTCTGGTATTCTCCTCCAGGCAACACCCAACGGTTAATATTCATCCGAGAATGAATCATGGGAGACTATAAGTGTAAATATTGTCGCCATTCTTGATTAAACCAACAAATCTAACCTAACTAGGTCTACCCTCATTTTAGCAATATCTATACTCTGTTCATTTTAACTAGGCATAAAATAGCCGTCTGTCCATCTTAAATGCAGAGCTGCAACAGGAGCTTAGCATTAGAATATGGTGCAGTCACGAAAAAGGTCTTTGAAGTGGATGCTGAGCTGTAGTATGTCTTGTTCTGCCACTGCGCTACAGGAAATAAGCTGTAAATGGACGAAAATCCCCTGCTAATTAAAGTGACTATGATTATATATTCTGTCTTAACCTTAACCTCTCCTACTTTTTATCTTCAGATCACATCAACTGGCGTGTTCTTGATAACCACTGGCGATTACTTATGTATTAGATGTGGCAGTAGTTGCTGCAGCCCCGGGTTCATCTGAAACATGAATACTGTGAAGTGTAGAATGAAGGTGCTTTCCTCTGGTGGGACAGGGAGGGGATTTAGGGACGTTTGTATCACCAGGCAACTCCACCACCCGGTAATATCGATGCCACCACGTGAAGGTGTCCCTAACCAGAACTGATGCATTAATAAATTCGCTAAATATTAAGAGATCTGCAGGAGAGTTTAGTTTCCACGCTTTACCTGATGATTTGTCGGACTTCGGAGCTGCGTGACTTTGCTCAGTTCATTACACGCAATGTAGAAGTTTGGAATCAATGGACACGTGCCACTGTCAGATATGGGTATAATTTCTCCTGCCCAGCTTTGTCACCTGCCGTCGATGTACTGCGATATCACATTCTTTTGACCATAAGGGGCTGCTCTACCCTTCCCTGCATTGCTTTGACATCTTCTAATCAAGTCAACCCGTAGTCCACTCTGATTTGATTTAACGTGATGTGTGTGTGTGTGTGTGTGTGTGTGTGTGTGTGTGTGTGTGTGTGTGTGTGTGTGTGTGTGTGTGTGTGTGTGTGTGTGTGTGTGTGATTTGACATTAACTTTCTTCATCTTAACTTTAATCCCATAAAACCTGTTCGAGGGAGCACAGACGGTCAATGATGGAAATCAAATGAAAAAAAAATAAGCAATGTTGCTCAAACTCGAGATATTCCCAGAAATATCTTGACATGAACTTCACTTGGTTATGACTTGAAGTGTGTAAACATGACTCTACTCGTCCCATATGTGTACTTAATTAGAGCATTATGTTTAATTTCTAGACACTCGAACCTTTTAAATGACAAGGCTTAACTAAATGATTTACCGCTTGATGAAGACCCACCCCTGAACACAGGTGCAAGTCAGGTAATTATCGCAAAATACCCCACTCAACTGTCTTATCGTAGTCTTATCTAAATCCAGCCTGTATCAAGCCTCATCACCGGTTGCCAGATTCATAAAGACACGATCACGTTCTTAACTGATATATTCTCTCAGGAATGTCAAAGAGAAGACACTGCAGATTCTTGCCATGAGTCTAGTTCTTCCTGAAAAACAAAAACAAGGAATCTCTTGTAAATAATTTCGAGAATCGCTCCCCAGATCCCCCACTTGACCCGTGCTAAGATAAACCCAACAACACCTCTACCACGACATCCACGCCTTGTCTTAATTATACTCCCATCTTCTCCCCTCTTATTCTCCCCTCCCTAATTCCACTTCTTGGATTCTACGGCCATTAATCCACTTCTGTTTTCCTCTCTCATGCTCCTATCTCTTTTCTCTTTGATTCTTCTTGTTTATATTTACAGTATTTGTTTTGTTTTCTTACCTTTCCTATACCTTCAAGCCTCCATTATTAAATCCCTTCCTTAAGTTTCTACCTTCTTCCTTATTTTGTTTCTTTACCTTCTCCCATCCTTCTTCCTACAGTCCTTCCCTACTTTTTGTTTTTCTTCCCTTCTTCCCTACTTCCCCTACATCTCTCTTTTTCATCCACATATTTTCTCCACTTCCAGTCCCTTCTTTCTCTAGTACTCCTATTTACCCCCACTTCTCCTCACTTTCTCTTCTCCAGCTTCTCCTCTTTTCGCGTCTCTCTTCTCAATTCCCACATCTCCTCTCCCTCTTCTCCCTCCCTTCCTCCATTCTTCTCCCTCTCTGTTCCTCTCATCTCTCCCCGTACCCATATCTCAGTACAGTGTCTTCTTATCCACTCCTTTCCCTCTATATTCTCCTCTCTCCCTGTTTTCTCTTCTGATCCTTCTCCTCTTTCTTCTTGTTTCCTTCCTCTTCCCGCAAAGGAAAGCAAACAGCAGCATACCTTATGGTCCTTTCGAGACTTCTTCATACTCAAGTTACTCTCCTTCCCTTCACTCTCTTTCCCTTTTTCACTTTCTTACTTCCGACCATCTCTTCATGACATCTCCCTTCCATTCTCTCCCTCTCCTCTTCTCATCCAGTTCTGCCTTCTTTTTCTCTCACTTCCTTCTTTCCATCTTTCCCCCATTCGTCCTCCATAATTCCCTCTCAACTTTCTCTTCTCTTCATCTTGTTTCCTTCTTTCCTTATTCTTCTCCCTTTAATTCTTCCAGCCATCTACTTCTTCCCTCTCTTCCTCTTCTCTCGTTTTCCTCCCCTCTCTCTTTCTTTCTCCTCTCTTCCTTCTCTTCCTCTTCCTTCCTTTTCCTCTCCTTCCTCCTCTCTTTCTCCTTTCCTTCTCTTCCTCTCATCTTCTTTTCCTCTCTTTCCTTCCCTCTCTCCCTTTCTTCTTCTTATTCCCCGTCCCAATTCTTCACCCCGGATTAACCTCCCCCACGTACTCCCCTGATAAGACCGCATTACTTTTCTATTTCTCTTCCTTCTCCCTCTCCTTTTTTAATTCCTCACATCCCCTTCTCCTTCTCCTTTCCCCTTCCTTCTCCCTGTGGTCACCCTTCTCCCCTCCCGCCCTTTTTTTTCATCTCTCCAATTTCTCACCCTTTCTTTTCTATGTTCATTACTTTCTCCTCTTCCTCTTGTCCTCTTCTCCCCTTCCTTATCCTCCTCCACCTTTTTCAGCTTCCTTTCTTTACCCCTCCCTCCTCTCACTTCTTTACTACCCTGCTTCTTACCCTCCTCTCTTCACTCCATTCAATTTTTTCTTCCACGATCACTTTCAGTTCCTTCTCCTCCTTTCCTCCCTCCTCCTCTATTTCTCCATCCTTCTCTCCCTCTTCCTCTTCTTCTTCTTCCTCTCCCCCCTCCCTAATTTCTTACCCAGTTTATCCTCCCCAGTTAGACTCCATTATCCCCATTTGCAGATTAGAGCTTTTGTCTTTCTCTGTAATGGCTGACCGGCTTCAGAGGAAAGACTTTGCTTCAACTTAATCCCTTCATTCTGGTGACGTGACTTTTATTTAATTTAAGAAGCCGATTTGCAGTGAATTGCCATCTCCCCGTCGTGAATGCCGAGTTGTAGCAATAGATTAACTCTAGAATATGATGCTAGTCACGAAGAAGCCCTACGGAAAGAATGAAGAGCCGTAGTACTGTCTGTTTCTGTCATAGAGCTAAGTGAAATAAGGTGCAAAAGGAAATTCTGGGCCAAGTTAGTATGAAGAGAGTATAGTAAAGGTCATATCTGCCACCTTCAAGTCTAAAAGTTTCTTAAGTTGAATACAATGTTCTGAAGAAAAAGCGAATAAAATACTGAATCCGTCCTCTTCCCAAAATTTAGTTTGGGGTCTGTCTTTGAGAGAGAGAGAGAGAGAGAGAGAGAGAGAGTGTGTGTGTGTGTGTGTGTGTGTGTGTGTGTGTGTGTGTGTGTGTGTGTGTGTGTGTGTGTGTGTGTGTGTGTGTGTTTTACATCAAACTTAATTAAGACGAAGCGTAAGCATTCTTGTTACAATTCCCCCCTTCGCAGGCATCTTTCTCTCTCTCTCTCTCTCTCTCTCTCTCTCTCTCTCTCTCTCTCTCTCTCTCTCACTACACCTGACCTTCTGACTCATACCAAACACCACTAAACTCTTCACATTATTAACCAGCCTATCGATCCAACACACCGTGACTCGTGTTCCCTTGCCTGTCCCCCTTCAGCCTGATGACGCGTGGTTTATTACATTCTTGCTACCTCCAGACGATTTTCTTAACCCCTCCTGTCCGGTGGGGTATATTTTAGTTAGTTCCTACCATCTTCAGACGATTTTATTTAGCTTAGTGGAGTTTATTTTTCAATCTTCAGTGAATAGATATATTTTTAATCAATTCCTACATCACCACAGATTCTCTTTAAGATGAAGAAAATCGTCTGCTAGCAATAAACATAAATAAATAAAATGCATCATCTGACAGAAGAAGCTAAAAAATGTTTCGGAGAGACCATTTGTAGTGACAGCCTCTCAGTCTGGTATTTTTCCCTTTAGCAAAATAAGTCACTTGGATATAGCAGGAACAAAATGTAATGAACATCATGAGACTGAAGGGATTAAGAGGCTGTCTAGTACGTTTTCCTTAGCGTTTTATTTTTTCGTCTTACAATATTTATAAAACGATTACTTTGATCATTAGTCGACCTCCCACCAGATATCTTATTTTGTTTCAATTTATTTTATTTTCGTTGGGAATTTTTTCGAACTGCAGCGTTTGGAAAGAGCCTTCCATAAATCCATCACTACTAGAAGTAATGAAGGAGTTAGGAAAGAACTCATCTGGCGTGGCAAATATGGAATAAAAATGACATCATCATACTGAAACGATTATTATTATTATTTTGTGCATTATACCTAATTTTTAACTCCGCTCCCCAGAGAGACACGAGTACACTTAACCGCACTGCTATACGGTCATCACCCGTTCCTGCGACAATACCAGCACAAAATACAGTTCACGAACAGTCCACTTTGTCCTCAGTGCTATGTAGCCCTCCATATCACAGTACCCCCTACTCTCTCTAGTCACAACACAGTCATAACACAATCCTTCACCATAGCCCCAGCAAAAGACCTCTGGGAGCGATAGGTTGAAAAGGCCTATTTCCTGCAGTTCACTAAGGTCACAACAAGATAAGCCTAATGGTGCAACAGCATCATCAACAATCGCTTCATACGTACCATACCCCTGAAGTGTTTACCTAGGAAGGTATGTGACGCCATTGACAGGACTGTTAGACCTTAGGGAACGGAATATCTAGTCTAAGCCAAGAAATTGATAAGAATATGGAAAAAAAATGGGATAATATCTAACCCCGTCATTAAGAAAGGTCTCCATAAAGTTGAATAACTATCTGGTGAGAGCAAAACTCTGAGATATATCGTTATCCCCTTGATGGTGTTTACCTTGCAAAATCGGCAACTATTGACCGTCAGAGGTTCAGCCAAGTTTCGCCACAGTGTAAGGACAACAAC
>NC_137049.1:25139769-25149769 GCF_032717465.1 Coenobita brevimanus | reverse complement strand
CAGGCACACACCTATTCCAGTTAGAAAACATATATGATTTCGTTTGTTTTCACAACTGGAAACACACACACACACACACACACACACACACACACACACACACATAAACACAGGCACACACATATTCCAGTTAGAAAACATATATGATTTCGTTTGTTTTCACAGCTGGGAACACACACACACACACACACACACACACACACACACACACACTAACCCAGCCAAGCCCCGATCTCTGCATTGTCTTGTTAAGCCCAGTAACCCGGCAGCTGCTGTACAGAGGCTCCCAGCATACCTCAGCTACGTTGTAATAGAGTGGTCTGGCGGTGGCGTAGTTGGAATATTGGTAGTGCTGGAGAGAGAGAGAGAGAGAGAGAGAGAGAGAGAGAGAGAGAGAGAGAGAGAGAGAAATATAAGCCTTGAGAGGTCGGTCGTGTGTATATGATCTGTTCCAGAGAGAGAGAGAGAGAGAGAGATTAGACGTGTGTGTGTGTGTGTGTGTGTGTGTGTGTGTGTGTGTGTGTGTGGTAGTTCTGTGGTTGTGATAGTGCATGTAGATGTTGGATGTTGGCTGTGATGTTATTCCTACCACCGAAATGCAAGCGAACGTGTATGAATAAAGGATAGTGCTTTTGTACCTTCCCTGTTCCTCTGCTTCTCAATTTCTGGCTGTGTACTGCACCTTTCTCTGAAGGTCTTCCTGTTTCTGTGTCGTTCCTCCCACCCCCCACTCTTGCTACATATTTTCTGTTTCTTCCTACTCTCTCTCTCTCTCTCTCTCTCTCTCTCTCTCTCTCTCTCAGAGTTAGAGTGACGCGGTCCTCGGTTTTTAGATAGTTTTATGAATTTGAATAACGTGAATTAGTTTGAATTAGGATAGTGTGAATTAGTATGCATTTCAGTAGAGATGAATATTAATGATTTGAAGAAGTGAATTTTTGTGGTTTGGCCATGTGGAGAGGATGGAGGGTGAAAGACTGACGAAGAGAGTGTATGTGAGTGAGGTGGAGGGGGAAAGAGGGAGGGGAGGCCGAGGATGAGATGGAGGGATGGGGTGGAGAGGTATATGAGAGAGGGGTGTGTGAGCTGGGAGCAGGGCAGTGAAGTGGCGGGGGACAGGGCGACTTGGAGGCGATTTGTTTGTGGCCACCCCAAACGGGATTGAGGCGTCTGGCAATAGATAGATAGATAGATAGAATTTTTGTGAATTTTAGTGGGATAGATATTACAGATTTGACAGGATTTATTATTAAGAATTTACTTGGATGAGCTGTTGTGAATTTTGATTGGGTGATTTGAAGGAATTTTTGTAAGATTATTATTACTGATTTTGGTAGGATGAAATATCAACGTATGTTTCAAGGATGCGATTGCTGAATAAAGAGGCAACAGAGAAAGACACTTAGATACATAAAGAGAATTAGAGAGCCAGTCAAACAGAGCTCATGCCATCTCTGCTAAACTGCATCTGTTGTGTCAAGTAGTAAAGTGTTGCTTGTTCATGCCTTCATAAATTAGATAGACAAGGAGATAAGCAAAGACACCTACATACTGAGACAGTGATAAATTGAGAAAGTGACACATAGAAAGAGAGAGGCATATAGGCAGACAGATAGTGGATGTGTAAGTGACAACGTTCATACCAGACTGTTGTAAAGAAGAGACAGGTGCGAAAATTGACAGGTAGATTATAATTTACACACACACACACACACACACACACACACACACACACACACACACACACACACACACACACACACACACACACACACACACACACACGCATTGCACCACCCCTCCTGAAGTGCATCTATCGCTCCAAGGTAGTGGATGGCGTGTCGAGTGTTGCGGTTGCAGACGAGCTACATTCCCAGGAGCACTGTTGCCTCTGTGAGCTAAAGCACACTCAGACACCGCTTACACCAACATCTGCAGTTATTCCTTACATTATATTTCAGGAGTGTTCTCGAAATATTGTAACTTTTTCCACCCACAGTCAGGCCACGCTGTAACTCAGGGATGTGTTCTAAAGCAGTATCATTTTACCCACATCGATCACGTTAGATGGTTATATTTAGCTGAGGGTAAGTCATGGGTCCTTAGTTACATTAGTTCTCCAAAGATACCAAAATATTAGAAAAAAAAATCTGTCAGTTAGCTTTTCATTTTATTCCATTTCACATCAGACGATGATGTTGACCTCACAGCAATTCACCTCAGGATTATTCTATCGATCTATCTATCTCTTTCTTTCTATCTATGTCTACCTGTCTATCTATCTGTTGCCAGACGTCTTAATCCCGAAGGGGGTGACCATGAACAAACCACTTCCATGTCACACTGTCCTTGGCCATTAGCCTGCCCTCTCTCCAACCCACACATTCCCTTTTCTGATATACCTCTACACCCCATCCTTCCATCTCATCCTCGGCCATAATAAAAAAGGAAAATAATAAGCCCCAGAACCACAGTAAATCCCGTCATCCCATTTCTGTAGCGGTGGCAGTGGAAAGCGAGCAATGGTTATCGTGATGGACTCAAGCCTTCCTCAGTGCTTTGATCTGCCCTCTGTACCACGATGCTGCCTTGTGTGTGGTTGTGGTAGATTGTTCCATTATATCACCATCATCATCATCATTATCAATTCCTCCTCCCCCTCCTCCTGCTCTTCCTCCTCCTCTTCTTCCTTCTCTTCATCATCATCATCACCATCATCATCATCATTCTTCAATTCCTATTTTCCACTAACGATGGGCGTATCCATAACTAAGATTTTTATACTTTAGAAGGATGGAACACTCGAACATACAAAGTTGGTCTATCTTCATGTGATGGAACTGGACCACTTCCACAATTTGAATGCAAAGTAGTAGGTGAATGAATTTCGATGATTCTTAGTTATGATGTAAGAATGCGTCTCCTTAGTTACTACTTAAAACACCCGCCAGTCTAACTACGCTTGGCCATCAACCGAGCCGAAAGAGGTTATCGATCTTTGTCAAGTCTGAGTAAACGCACTGTAGCGAGAATAACGCCGGCAGCTGTAAGAGTATGCACCGTGATTTTGTTCTGGATAGCCTACCCCGAACTACTTTAATTCAGATTTTTAATTCCCATTGCCTAAAAGTTTCAGTCAGTTTTTGCCATAGTTTCTCCAGGCTTATTTTCATATTGTAATGTGCTAGTTTTTTTTTTTTTTTTTTTTTTTTTTTGGGGGGGGGGTAAGTTAGAAGGGCTATCAACCTTTGATCTTCCAAGGAAATAAATAAATATAAAGACAAAGCAGTAAATAAAAAAGTAAAGGAAAAAGAAGAAAACAAGAAAGAAAGAAAGAGAAAGAAGAAAAAGACAGAAGGGAAAAACCTCCAGGCAGGGCTATGATTCCTTCCCACTTTTAGGATTGACGATGATGCAAACAGAACAAACAAAAACAACAACGAGCCCAACCTCCCACATGAACCTTGTAGACGCAAACTTGCCGTCTTTCCAACTTAAAGGCTAAGACGGAACAAGAAAATATGGTGCTAGCCACAAAGAAGTGCTGTGGAAAGAATGGCGAGAAGTATTATTATCTTAGTCTGCCACTGGGTTACGGGAAATAGGCTGCAAAGGGACGAAAATTTCCTGTAAGTTAGTGTGAATGAAGTCAGTACCCAAAACACACACACACACACACACACACACACACACACACACACGTACCCTCTATCCATATATCTGTGTTCATTTTTGCGGATAGTGACTGCATTTGACCCCCTTTTTCTCCCTTTTCCACGCAAAAAACAAAAAAAAAAGACTAAAATCTGTCCCTAGAATTTCGCTCAGTCTGTTAGCTCTAAACCAGACCGGGGAGTCGGCTCGGATTTACGCATCAGGTTGTTAACGAGGAGGAAAAAAATCTAGGGGGAAAAAATCTGTGAGTCCAACGCCCAGTACGCCAATTGGTTTGTTAACAAGACAAAATTCGGTAGAGAAAGAAAATCCCGGAGTAGAACTTGGCTAGCTGGGAAATTGTACTCTATCTAGCTGGTTGGCTGGGTAGGTTTTGTGTGTGTGTGTGTGTGTGTGTGTGTGTGTGTGTGTGTGTGTGTGTGTGTGTGTTTGAGGGAGGAGAGAGGGGGTAGGTGTGGGGGGGAGGGAGATGTGTGTGTTTGAGGGAGGAGAGAGGGGGTAGGTGTGGGGGGGAGGTAGATGTGTGTGTGTGAGGGAGGGGGAAGGTGTGTGTGTGAGTGAGGGGGTAGGTGTGTGTGTGTGTGTGTGTGTGTGTGTGTGTGTGTGTGTGTATTCATGTCCTTTTTTTTATCACACTGCCACGCAGTTTCACTCGTTTAAGGGAGATGTGTTGTGGTAAAAGGCGTAATGAAGACTAGAACTCGTACTCTCGTCGATTAAGGCAGCTCCCTTACACCTCATCCTCAGCGATTTATTTTGCTTTTTATTCCTTGCTATACTCTTTTGTATCATTTAAATCAAACAAATACCCCCAATACTCAGCACGAATAGCACACAAATTAATATTAAATAGCCGTATCCAAAAATCAATCGCTAAGGAAGAGGTGCTAAGGAGCTTCCTTAACCAACGACAGAACGGACCTCTAACCTTTCCAGTTCGAAATAAAATATAATAAAATAAATATAATCGTGAAGCGTTCAAAAGAATAAAATAAAATGTTAGCGCCGCAACAACTGGAATAATATATATATATATATATATATATATATATATATATATATATATATATATATATATATATATATATATATATATATATATATATATATAATGTGTGTGTGTGTGTGTGTGTGTGTGTGTGTGTGTGTGTGTGTGTGTGTATGCAAGTGTTACAACGAAGACCCGAAGGAAGGTGTAATCTGTCGGACATGGCAAGCAGGGTGCAAGAGAGAGTGGTGATTGTAAGACTATACTCGGTTCCACCGAGTTTGACGCACTGATTTTGCCAGCCAAGGATAGGTGGATTTGGTAACACTGCGCGCTGCACTCGGGCGGTGATTGGTAGATTTCCGTTGTGTTTGAACGTGCACCAAATTGACTTTGTATTCCAACCACGACCCTCATTGATATGTTAGATACCGGAAAATACAGATACAAGTGAAAACAATGATATATTTAATGATAAACAAGTGTCTTTTAAATTACTAGAGATAAACCTGAACGACAATGATAACAAAACTAAGTAAAGTCGCGACTGGATGCATACGAACAGCAACTGTGGCGGGAATTCAGACGTTCATAGCAAGGTGGTTCCGAGGTCCTGTGAAGGCTTGAATGTTTTTCCCACCACTACTACAAAGTGTCACAGTCTACAGTCTACACCATGCCCTTCATTACCTCATCTACTAATATACAACCTTACCCTAGATGCAGTTAGCTTCTAATAATTATGATTTGTGTGAGCACACACACACATACACACACCTCACTGGGGTAAATACATGCTATTCTCAATATATATAGTGTACATACACATTTTCATTACCTTCATAGGTAACAGTAGCTTTAATAATCTGCATTTGTTTGTATTCCCAGTCAGATTCAGTAAACTTTTTTCTTACATGAACAAGTTTGGTGTTTGATTTTCCCTAACATTTTCGTATCATAAGAGATTGACATACAGACAGACAGACGGACACCCTATCCCTGGCGACCATGCACCCTCTCGTCAAGCATGTATCTCTGTCCCCTCGACAGAGAACCGGGAAAGTAATGGATTAAATCACTGTAGAATGAACCGAATTTTTGTTAATGGTGAAAGAAAGGAAAGGAAGATAAAAGCGAACCCCATGAGAAAATAATAGTTGAACTATGCTGCTGTAATAAAACCGGGTGCAGTGTGAACGAAATCAAACAAATAAATTTAAATGTCGCTGACTGTTGTCCGTATGCATCCAGTCGCGACTTTACTTAGTTTTTGTTATTACTGTCATTCAGGTTTATCTCTAGTAATTTAAAAGACGCACATTTATCATTAAAGATATCATTGCTTTAAATTGTATCTATATTTTCCGGTATCTTACAAATCAATGAGGGTCGTGGTTGGAATACAAAGTCAATTTGGTGCACGTTCAAACACAACGGAAATCTCCCAATCACCGCCCGAATGCAGCGCGCAGTGTTACCAAATCCATCTGTCCTCGGCTGGCAAAATCAGTGCGTCAGACTCCGTGAAACCGAGTATAGTACAAGATTCATACAAGTTGCAGACCACCAGATGAAGGACGCAGAGGGAGGTTTGAGATGTGGTAGGGTGTGGGTGAGTCAGGTGTACGTGTGTGTGTGTGTGTGTGTGTGTGTGTGTGTGTGTGTGTGTGTGAAAAACAACTAGAGAAAGAGAAAAAAGACATCTGCACGTATATTCAAAGGATCTAAAGAAATCCCTTGATAAGCTTCCGTGATGCGTCGTGCGGCAAGTGTTCCAAGTATTCGGGATAAGAAAGAAATTTTTATGTATAGCATAAAATTTACACCAAAGGAGATGTGCATGTATGAGAGTGGGAAGGATGGCGAGTGAATGGGTCTAGACATAGGTGGAGTTGAGTTAAAGCTGTTATGTCATCAGGGTTGTTCAGTTTGTTCACCGACTGGCTGGTGAGAGCGGTAGACAGAGGAGTACTGGGATGAAGGACAAGTTTAAGGGATACTGGGAGTGGGGGATATTGAGATGTAAACCATTTGTAGTTTGATGTTACAGCAGTGTTCGTAAAACTATTGCCGTACTTAAACTGAACCACAAAGAGTCTTCCCTGTGCTGAGTAAAATCATTGGGCAGTATCGGTAATAAAACGAAATTAGGTTCTATCAAGGAAAAGCGACTCGGCAAATTTTCATTCTAAAAATTATTGTGATGTATATTCCCAAACTATAATCGTACTTTTCCTCAGCTCTCCACAGTTTTTGTATTTGAATATGCTCAATTCTACGTTTCCATCGCTAAATGATCACAAGCGTAACTGGTATTTTGTTTTATTAGAAATAAAGCATACATGAATACACACTCGTATATATGCGTATATTTTGAGTTAGTTTTAAAAATTTGTTTTAAAATCTATGCTTCACTTATACGATAGACTGTTTGGCTAGGACAAGTCGACTTTGATGTGCATTTTCTTTTTAAATTCAAGTGAAATATTATGCACTGTGATTCGGAGAGCAGTTTTAAGTCTTTATGTACTATTCCATTCCCACTACCTCTGAACGATTTAATTTACGTGGACGATTTAATTCACTTTGATGTCTTCTATATTCAGTCCATATTTTTATCCTTGCCAATTCAAGAGGGTTTTATCAAGCCAACAGTTTTATTTTATTTATCGGGCGTTTCATTCTCCCTGACCCCAGACGATTACATTCATGATGAAGTTGTTGTTATTAATTTTTTATTCCTTCTACCTCCAGGCCATTTTTCCCGACGATTTTAGTCACCCTCGGGAAAGACCTGCTGTACTGAAGGAGGTGGTAGAGCTCCGTCGAGTCCTTGTTCGAAAAAAATCACTCTTAGGCTGAATGAATTCGTCTGGGAATGACAAGAACAAAATAGCAAAAGAGTCATAGCGTGAAGGACAGGTCAATCCCTTCAGCACGATATATAGATAGATAGATAGATAGATAGACAGACAGATAGATAGATATTGTGTTTCCAGTTATACGGCTAACTGTTTATCTATTTCACACCAGCCAATCTGACTATCTAGTGGTCTTACTGTCTGTCCATCTGCGTATCTATCTATCAGTTAATCTACCTACAAAGGGCTGCTATTATGCTGCCCACCGGAAATGAACTGCTAATAAGTAAAATTCAGGTAGCATTCTAACTGCAGGCTATTCAGACCCAGCTTATAATTGTGCAACATATGAATGACTCATTCATAAAGCATCATCATCATCATCAATAATAATAGCAACTATCCCACACATGATCTTTACAATCTTTAATAGTCTCCTCATAATCTAATAAGCGTCTAACCTCTAACTGTTATAATTTCCGAACACTTGGGCGCAATCCCTTGTCACTATTTTTCTGTGCACCACCAGACGACTGTATTCTGCTTAGGGGAATTAATGAGAAAAATTTCGCCAACACTTCTCTGCCCTCTGTTTTAATGAAAAGCGTCACACACCTATTTCTATGTGACGGTAGTATGAAGCACAAGACAAAAGAGTATGAGGAGATATACGCTTTGTCATTTGGGGAGGAATGAGGTGGATGGAAGGCAAGGCAGAAAAAAGGATCTGAATGAACTTTTGCTCTTTACTGTATCTCATGGTGAAGAAGCAGCAACTACAACAGCAGTAACAACAATCTCCTGTCTGACGCTGCTTTCTGGTAAGGAAGAGCCTCAACCGTTTCACTACTGCGATTTTTTTTTTTATTTAATCATAGCTGTTACCCCACAATATTATTCAAACTGAGAGAGATGTCTAGTGGTGAGGGGATGAATGAAGTCTGCATCTAACCCTTCCAGTTGGTAATGTCTCTCTTATAACGTTAAACGACATATAACGAAATGAATATAAAGGAAACTACGTAATCGGAGGGAAGGCTTTGGAAAACAGATCTCCAGGCTTTTCCTACTCACCAGAGATTCCTCCTCCTATGACAGAACAGGAAAAATTAATCGTTTAACTTAGTTGAGCAACTTTTGAAGCCAACTTAACTGAACTGACTTAACTTCGCTGGAAAGATTACCAAATTACCTTAACTAGTTTATTTAGGAAGTTAATCGACCCAGCCCTCATGCAGTTGATTACAGACGAGAGTGAGAGACTAAATGACGCATTCTGAGTGTTATACCAGACCTCAAAGCACTCTTCCTAAGCGGTTATTTTACGCATTCAACATTAACAGTTTATTTTTAGATAGACAGACTGACAGATAAGTAGGTAGACGAAACATCAGGCAGTACCAGAAGCATTTAACACAGCGTCATCATAATATTATTGTTGTTTATGTCGTTACTGCAGTTATTGCCATCATACCTTTGTTAATACTATTGATATCGATGTTGTTGCAGTTATTGCTGACGAAAGCATAGAGACAGACAGACAGACAGACAGATATAGACAGATAGATATAGATAGATAGATAGATATAGATATAGATTTGTAATCTCGAGTCATATAAACTTCCCCCTCCAAGCCTTTTCTGTCGTTGTTGAGGTTGTTGTCAAATGCATATATTTTGTTTTATCTCGAGCAATTTAAACTGCAGTCTCCAAGCGTATTTTATTGTTACTGTAGTTTGCTGACGAATGCATATTCTTCTTATCCTGAATCCTCCAAACTGCAGTTCCCAAGAGTGTCCTTTCGATGATGAAGCTATCATTGACGAATGCATAATTATACAATATCTATTTTTCTTTATTTTTTCTTATATTGGTTCATCTAAACTACATCCTCCAAGAGTTTTTAGTCGTTATTTATGAATATATAATGTTTTCTTTATTTTTTTTCTTTTGCTGATTTATCTAAACTGTGTCCTCCAATTGTCTTTTGTCCTTGTTGCTGTTTGTTGACGAATAAATTTTTTTCTCTGTCTCTTGATTCATCTAAACTGCCTCCACCAAGCTCCTTCTCCATTGTTAACCAGTCCATATTTTTCTTTCTTATCTTAAATCTTCCAAAGAGGCTCCTCCAATCGTCTTCTCTCATGCCGCCCTTCCGTATTATCGCCACTCCCTTCCCTATCGACTGCCTCGCCCCTCTCCCTTCCTTCCTTCGAGGATTTCACAGACGGGTCCTTCCCCTTCTCTTGTCTTCTTTGCCTGATTCTCCCTGCCTGTCTATCTGTCAGTCTCTATATCTATCCATCTGTTCATTTACCTGGGCTATTTGTCTGTGTGTCTGTCTATCCACCTGTCTGTTTATCTGTCAGCCTTTAAGTCTTTATATTCATCCATCTGTTTATCTATTTGGGTTATTTGTGTGTATCTGTTAGACTGGCTGTATGTCTGTGTTTTCTATCCATTTATAATCTCTCTC
>NC_137049.1:25129769-25134769 GCF_032717465.1 Coenobita brevimanus | reverse complement strand
TTTGTCTGTCTATCTGTCTATCTGTCCATATGTCTATTCAACCATCATTCTGTCTCTCTCTTTGTCTCTCTATCTACCTATCCTTAAGGCTATCTATCTGCATTAAATAACTACAGTTAAGCTTAATGATATAATATTAGTACCTATATATGTTCGAGATGGAGTTTGTCTGGGTGCAATCTTGTCAAAGCTTTTCCTCTTGATTATGCTATAGGTAAGGGCAGAGCCATATCAATCCTTCTTTGAGTAGGGTCCCGAGGCTAGGTTTTCGTAGTTCAGAGCAGTTAAGAGTAAGGGATTAACCTACCTTCCTGGGATTTATTTTTTTACATGACAGGGAAAACCTACACCCATCTCTAGGAGCCATATTCTCGTCTCTTAATGTGGCTTCACGCGCTTTTTTCTCTATATACTCTTTTTACTACAACTTGGCCAATACTTTCCATCTCTCCATCTTGAATGCAGAGTTCTAACTATAGGTTTACACTGGAATATGATGCTAGTCACGAAGAAGAGCTATGGAAGCAATCTTAAGCCTTAGCGTTGTCTTTATCCGTTACTAAGTGAAACAGGCTGCAAAGGGCCGAAAATTTAAGTCGAGCTGGTAAAAGTAGTAGAGTTTATTTTTGCATACAGTTCAGTGATAATTCCTCGTGTGTTATTTTTGCCTTCTGTGTTGGAATTCAGCACATATAAACAACATGCAAGAGAGAGGACAGGCGTAGTATGTAAAATAAATAACTAAGGAAAAGGTGTTATGCAGCTTTCTTAAAAAACGAGAATGGGCCTAGGCTTCGATTTATAGTACGTAAATACAGGGCCGTCTGCAACCGAGGAGCTCTTCCACCGTACCCTCCCTTTTCTTCCTCATTATGTGTATTGATAAACTAATTGAAAAAAAACATATCAGCGCCACATGTACTCATCGTAAGGGAATATATTAACACAATTGCTTAGAAATAATAGCCTAGTTCTGTTAGCTTCATTTTCAAAACTGCCAACGAATCACCATGCATGTATTTTAAAGATGGCAATGAATGAGTCTGGAGTGTGGAATGACTCTTTGTACATGTAACCAAAACCTTGCACTTATTATTGAAAGTATAGTTATATTTTATTCCACATTAATGTTATGATAATGGGAGCTTAGCATTAAAGTGTGCGAATACAGTATAATGAATTGAGCCTTATATGAAGAAAAATTTTAAATATTTTCCAGTGTTTTCATAAATAGATAGATAAATAGACGATAGATTGATAGATTATAGACAGACAGATGATAGACCGACTGAAAATTTTACATGGAATAAGATTTTGAGTAGGAGTTCATGTATTCGTTCTTAAATCGAACCTGAGCATCTCTCTCTCTCTCTCTCTCTCTCTCTCTCTCTCTCTCTCTCTCTCTCTCTCTCTCTCTCTCTCTCTCTCTCACACACACACACACACACACACACACACACACACACACACACACACAAACTCACCACCCTTACCCCAACCCCTCTGGTCATCCTTCACTGATGGTTCCAATAATGGCTCACCCTCGCTCTTCTTATTTCACCAGGTACTTTTGCACACAGGGGGAGGTGAGGCTGCCAGCGACCCGATTCCACGCTCTTTGTGCCAGTTTGAGTGAGTCGCTTTGTGAATAACGTTACGGAAGACTTTTTTTTTTTCGGAAATATAGTTTGTTCGCCTTCATTTGTCTGAAATTTTCGTCCTTTGGTAGTTTATTTCCCGTAGCTCAGTGGAGGATCAACACCAAACTACACGTACTGCTCTTTATCCTTTCCACAGCACTTACTCGTGACTAGCGGCAATTCTAACCTGTAATCTATTGTTACAGCACTACTTTCAAAATGGGAACATGGTATTTTTAGGTCAAGTTGGAGTGAATAGAGTATACTGTAGGTGACGCAACGCACTACCTGTTACTGCTTAAGGTCTGCTGAGCTTACCGAATACCTTTTGTTTTAGTCTTTGTTTTTAACCAGTAAATATGACTAAAATTCCAAAAACTTAATAAGAATTAAACAGTAAATCTTTACTGATAAAGGTATTCGTTTTTTTTTTTTTTTAATCCAAACTTAACCGAAAGCAAGTGTTTATAAAATGTAGTGTGCAAAAGCCATCTGTATAAGGCCAGGTGACAAGACGAACAAGTAAGACGCATGACGTTGCTTCCAGAGCCACCTACTTGCTGAGGGCTCTTTCAATAAGTGCTTTGTGTGCGCTGGAAAATCCTTGACTATGATCTTACGTAAATCCTTCTTAATCTAGTTGTGTTATCGTTTTATTCAGGCTAACCAGCCTATGGTAAAATTACTTCAACATATAAGTGTATATAATGCGAGTGTCTACTTAGTCGAATATTATATGTATCTATCCAGTAACTAGAACTGTCATTTTTGGAAGAGGTGAGTTGTTGATATTAATTTTAAATCACGATCTTTTACTTATTGAATTGAAATGATTCATAACCTTATTTAAAGCAGAAATGGAAGTCAAGAAAAGCTTAGGACATGGTGACAAAAATATTTGTACTTTATGTCTAGTCCAACCACAAGCTTAATAAGAAAGTAGTATCATGAATTTTAGAAAGCTGTTCAGTAGCAAAATAGGCCGGCAATGCGAAAATCTTAAATCATCTTAATCGTTCGTATAAATTTTAAGATCAAAGACAACACGGTAAAGAATTGGCCGAGGTACCTGGCTGGTCCTAGAAAAGAGAGAATTCTTTTTGAAGGAAGGTGTGACAAAAGAGAAGGAGCCAAGGGAACGCATAATGAAAGGCTTTTGAAGAAGGAGGAAGGAGGAAGAAGATAAGAAAAGAGATGAAGAAAGGAAAAGGAGAATGTGTGTGTGTGTGTGTGTGTGTGTGTGTGTGTGTGTGTGTGTGTGTGTGTGTGTGCGCGCGTGTGCGTGTGTGTGTGCGTGTGCGTGTGCGTGTGCGTGTGCGTGTGCGTGTGCGTGTGTGTGTGTGTGTGTGTGTGTGTGTGTGTGTGTGTGTGTGTGTGTGTCTCTGTCTGTCTGTCTGTCTGTCTGTCTGTCTGTCTGTCTGTCTGTCGGAAACCAAGAGAACAATGACAGAGAATATAGGAAGGAATAAGAGGAAGAGGACGAGATGTTAAGAATGGCAAAGTAGAGAAGAAAGAGGAGTGAAGGAGAAATGAAAAGTAGAAAGAGGAGACGGGAATAGGAGAGCAAGGAACTAAGAGGAAGAAAAAAATTAGGAAGAAAAGCAATATAGAAAATGAAGACTGTGATGGATGAAAATGAAGGAAAGAGGAAGAGGGGGACAGGAAGGAAAAAGGAGGAAGCAGGAAGGAGATGAACACTTGAGGAAAAAGGGAAGAGGAAGAAGGAAGGAGAAAGCAGGAAGAGGGAGGAGGGAAGAAAGGAAGAGGCGAAAAGGAGGAATAGAAGAAGAAACAGGAAGACAAAAGAGAAGCCGGGAAGAGGAATGTCAGGGCTTATAGAGAACGGAGATCTAAGAGAGGGGTGGACAGGAAGAGAGAGAGAGAGAGAGAGAGAGAAAGAGAGAGAGAGAGAAAGGAAAGTTCGCCAGGCAGTGAAGAGATGGTAATATATATATATATATATATATATATATATATATATATATATATATATATATATATATATATACGATGACTCCTATTCGCGAAAAACGAGAGAGAGAGAGAGAGAGAGAGAGAGAGAGAGTAAAAGAGAGACAGACATGAAAGGAGAGGAAACAACAAAGGATGGAAATAGCTCAGGTGGAACATTGGGTACGATATAGAACGAACCGTAAAGGCAGTCAGGAGGAACCAGTTAAGTCCCTCATGATCAGGACAATTCTGTATTATTTTACAGTACTAGAAGTATTTTGGGATTTATTTATTTTTTTTTTTTTTGCCCTGTGAAGAGAAGGAAGAGGGAAGAGGCTATTAGGAGAGTGTATGTGAGTAAGCAGGAGGGAGAGATCAAGGATGAGATGGAGAGATGCTGTGGGGAAACACAGGAGTGAGGACAACTTGAGATGGAGAGAAGACAGCCTGATAGCGGACAGAATGCTATGAAAGCGATTCGTTTCTGACCACACCCTGTAGGATTAGGCGTTTGGTTGAAGATAAACAGACAGCTAGCCAACAACAGACAATTTCTTTCAGCTGTGAGCGAGTCACTGAAGCAGGAGGGTTATTGATAGCACCATTAACCCGATCACGACCCAAACACCTATTTTATCCCGTCTAACGCCAGGCGATTTCCTTCAGCTGAGTGTGGGTCGTAAGAGATTGTGAGAGTAAGAAAAAAAATGGACAACGACTACATATGTGAAAAGAATTTTTACAGACAAGCAAAAAATGATCAATGTCGAATAACAGTGTAATTTTAGGAAAGAGAAAAGATGTATTTGGCGAAGAATAGGAGGCAATGGCTTGAATCCTCTCGTGTCGCATCTCCTTTCCTGGGCAGGTTTTATTCAGCTATGAGTGAGTCGCAGAAACCTGAAAGCGGTAGAAATGTAAAGGAGAAAAATGAAATAAACCGTTTTCAACCAGACTCTCGGCCAATGGTGTATAATATTCGAATACGATGTGAGCAAAAAAAGAGAAATGTATTCCATGAGGAGTATTGAATATTGGTCAAAGAAGTATTCAAAGTGCAAAAATGTTTACAGTATTACTTAAAGGATAGAAATAATGTAAACTGTACGGTAGTGCGACCTGGGCAGAGAAGGAAGAGAACATTCGTAGCCTCAAACGTATAGAAATTAGGATTACATGGACGTGTAGTGTGCCCTTAAATGAAAGGTCTGGGGGGATGGGGTTAGGACTGCGATTGAAGAGTTGAGAGGAAGGATGAGACTTTGAATATATTGGTGTTATGATGAGGAAAGTTAGATTGATACGTCTGGACATGTTAAGAAGATGGAAGATGGCAACTGGGTGCGAAAGGTGAGAGGTGCGAACATCGAGGGGAGGGTTGCGAGAGGCAGACTCAAAAAGACCTGG
>NC_137049.1:25122269-25124769 GCF_032717465.1 Coenobita brevimanus | reverse complement strand
GAAGGGGAGAGAGAGAGAGAGAGAGAGAGAGAGAGCGCTAGCCCCAAACCCAAAGGTGAGCGAGTAGGAAGAGAAAGGGGAAAGAGAGAGAGAAGGAAAAAAAGAGAGCGATAAAGAGAGGAGACGCAGAGGTACGATGTTGCAATTTAAGGGGCCGTGAGGAGGTGGTGAGGAGGGAAGAGGAAAGTAAGAGGAAGAAGAGGAAGTCAAAGGAAAGGAAGAACACTGATCCAAGAGGGAGGATGAGGAGGAGGGAAAGGAGGTGGAGATGAAGAAGAAGAAGAAAAATAGATGAAGAATAAAGAGTATTTAAGATTGAGGGGGAATGACAGGAAATGTTAAAGGAAGAAATTTAAGTCAAAATCAGAGACTAAGAGGAGAAACTTGGTAATCAGAGGAACGAGGAGGAGATCAAGAGGAAAGAAGAAAGGAAAAAGAGCATTTAAGACCACCTGGAGAACGAGAAAGAGAGAGAGAGAGAGAGAGAGAGGGAGAGAGAAGGGGAACACAAAGTAAATACTGACTAAGGAGGGAGGAGGAAAGTGATTGCTCTGAGAGGACAGTAAAATAAAAAAAAGTAAGGGATGCCAAGGAACTTAGAGAAAAAGCCAACAGGAAATCACCAAAGAGGAAGAAGAGAGAGACTAAAAGGCTACTAAGAAGAAGAAGAAATAAAAAAGAGGAAGAGGAAGAAGGAAGGACCAAAGGAAGACGGCGAGGCAGAAAGAACCTTAAGAGGCAAGAGATCGAGGGAGAGTGAGAGAGAGCGAAAAGAGTAGAAGTCAAAGGGAAAAAGGAACAAAAAACTATAGGGAATCCCAAAGGAGACGGGAGGGTATCAGGAGAAAAGGGGAAGACGAGAGGAAGACGAGGAGGAGGAGGAGGAGAGAGCGGGGTGATGGAAGTCAAGGAAAGGAGTTGGGGGAAGAAGTAAGATGAGTGAAGGAATGAGGGGACTGCAGGAGGGAGGAACGTGAAGGAAGAAAGAAGGTGGAGGAGGAGGAGGAAGGGGAGGAGGAGAAAAGGGTAGGAAGAGAAGGAGGGAGGACCGTGAAGAAGTAGGAGGAAAAGAGGGGAAGAAAGGAGGAGGAGGAGGAAGAAGAGGAGGAGAGAAGGGTAGGTGTGTGATGGGAGCTGAGACGGTGAGGTGAAGGAAGAAAATAAGAAAGGAGAGGAGAGAGGGCGGAGAGAAGGATGAGCCTGAGGGAAGAAGGAGGAGAAGGGGGAAGAGGGAAGGAAGGAGGAGAGAGAGGGAAATGAGTGGGCGACAAGGGGTAGGGAATAGAGGTGAAAGAAACAGTGGGAGAAGGGAAGAGGGAGGGGGGAGTTATAGGGTTGGGAGTGAAAGGGGGGGATGTGGGGAGTGAAAGAAGGAAGAAAGAGAGAGAATGAGTGGGGAAAAGAAAAGAAACGGGAGAAAGGGGGAGAAAGGGTGGAATGAGGACAGGGGATAGGATCGTGACGGAAGGAGAAGGGACTAAGCTATACAGGTGAGAGTGGTGTGTGGAAAGAGGGATAAAGAGGGAGGGATAAGAGAAAGTTGGGGGAGAAAATTGGAGAAAAGACGAGGTAAGGTGAAGAAAAGAAAGAGGATGAAGAAATCCATATGAGTGAGAGTAGGAGGTAGAAGGGGAAGATGGTTGAGTGGGGGGGAGAGAAAGAGGTGGATGAATTATGTCACCCTGGAACTGGGGGAAGAAAGGGTTGTAAGGAGGGATAGGGATTTGAATGTAGGAGAGAAAGGAACAAAAAGGAGATGTGGATGGAGAGAGAGAGAGAGAGAGAGAGACTCGTGGGGAAGGGGAGGGTAGGACACATTGAGAGCAAGGCGAGCAGAATAGGAAGGTAACCGAACCGACTGCGTGAAAATGGAGTTGGGAGGAGATTGGCTATTCCACCCTGGGTCTCTAAGCACGGGCCAAGAGTGTGAGGAATAAAGGAGAGACGGAAGTAAAGGAGGAACGAGAATAAAGAAGAGACGAGAATAAAGGAGAGAAGAGAATGAAGGAGAAACGGGAACAAAGAAGAAACAGTAATGAAGGAGATACGAGAATGAAGGAGAATGGATAAAAAAAGGAGAAACTGAAACAAAGGAGAAACGGGAGTAAAGGAGAAACGGGAGTAAAGAAGAAGCAAGGATAAAGAAACCACGGATATAAAGGAGAAATGATGATAAAAGAAAAACTACCATAAGGAGGAAAGGGAGCGACGGAGAACTTTGTGGGGTAATTTAAAGTGAGAAAAGAGGAAAGGAGAAGCAGGAAAAAAAAGCAGAAATAAGATAAATGAGAGTGAAGAAAAGTAGGAGACAGGACTACAAGAGAAGGAGAGATGAAGCGGTTTGAAGTTGATGATAAGACAAAATAAATACCCTGTTTGTCTCTATTTGTACTTAATATCCCAAAAAGTTGTTTTTGGATTTCAATTATATCTGGTGGATTGGTGAGCAGTGGGGTCAAGGATGAGATGAGTAAATTTTTAGGTGGATCCGATCAGGGTA
>NC_137049.1:25049769-25117269 GCF_032717465.1 Coenobita brevimanus | reverse complement strand
AATTCCATTTTGATCCAGGACTGTACTGAAACCATATTCTGATGTAATGTTTCGACTCTAAATAACCACGTCGTCACCTTACAGAGTTCACAGAGAGGTGTTGAGTTAGAGAACATATAGTACGTTTTATTTTACAAGCAGACAGTTTTATGTGTAAATGTTGATCTTCGCCTGAGTGCAGTTAGTTCAGTGTCGAAATTGGAAAAGAAAACTGCTATACATTATGTATGAAATGCCGGAACATAAAGGAAGGCAGGAAGGCATATACAATTGTCCAAGGAAGGAGGCGAGATGAAAGGCGAAGTGAGGTATTAAATATGAATGACAAAGGAATACTGCATGCATATTGCGACTGCTTGATTGCGATGGTTGAGAAGGAGTAGGAAGAATAGCGACGAGGGAAAGAAGAGGGAAAAGGAAGAGTGTTAAGCGAAAAATGTGGGACGGATGAACAGGGAGAGGTATTAGAAAATAGTAGAAGGGTAGTAAGGAGAAACAGATAGACATAAGTATAGCCCACAGACTAACACACATACACACACACACACACACACACACACACACACACACACACAGGGCGAAAGTGTGAGATGGATGCAAAGTAACAAAAGGGAGGGAAGAACGGAAGGTGGGTATAAAAGAAAAAAAAAAGACAGGCAGAACAAAGAGATGTGACAGAGAAAGGAGAAAAGTTGGAATGTGCTCGGAATAGGAGAGCGAGAGGAGAAATATACAGAGAGGGCGGAAAAGAGAGAGAGAGAGGGGGGGGATAGGAGAAAAGCTGAAAAAAAAAAAAGGATGGATAGAAGAGGCAAATAACAGGGAAGAAAAAGAGAGGAGAGGATAGGAAAGGAAGAAAGGAAGAGAAGAATGGAGGTAAGAGAATTTAAAAACAAGGAAGAGAGGACCATAAAAGACAAATGAAGTTAAGAGAAGAGAATACATTTTTGCAACACAAGTGAAAACAAAAAGGACCCGGTGCTACTGTGAGCCGACTACCAATGCATCTCACCCCATTCCCCCTCTCTCCTCCCCTTCCCTCTCTTCCCCCTCCCCCCAGCTCCCTCCTTATCCATTCCTCCTCTCTACCCCCCCTCCCCCTACCGTGTCAATTCCAGCAGTGAGCACAATGGTTCACACACTCCGAAGGCAAGACAGCTTTTGATGCACTCTGTACCGTGACGAAGCTTGCATACACACATGCCGTCTTTCGCTCACTCTCTTTTGTAAATATGTATATACTCTCGCACAGCACACACACACATGCAAATACACACACACACATGCAAATACACACACACACATGCAAATACACACACACACATGCAAATACACACACACACACACACACACACACACACACACACACACACACACACACACACACACACACACACACACATGCAAATACACACACACACACACACACACATGCAAATACACACACACACATGCAAATACACACACACACATGCAAATACACACACACACACACACACACACACACACACACACACACACACACACACACACACACACACACACACAGATATGCAAAACGAAAAACAAAATGCAATATCATGCACATCCCTTTGCAATGAACCTTCCGTCCATGATATTGAGCTATGCAGTCTTTCATGTTACCGTAAGGGGAACCGATGCAGAAAATTTATTCACTTTAGTTAAATATCTCAAGGTAGCGTCTTCTTTCATATTCTTTCACCCATGTCCGGCAATTTTGATCAGTGACAGTAGGTTATTAGAGCCTAAGAGTGTTAATCCCTGCAATATATAGTCCTTTCACCTTAACTGGGCATAGATGTTTGTCTTCGTGTCGCATATTTTACGTAATTCAATTGCAGAATAAGGCAAGACTACAGCTGTATGCCCTTTCCATAGCATTTCTTTGTGACTAGCATCATATCCAAGTCTTGGTCTTTTGCTGCAACTCAGCATGAAAGATGGAGCGATGGTCATTCTAGGCCAAGTTGGAGTAAAAAGGGTATAGCTAACACAGTTATTTCATTCATCTGCCTGGGAGTCATAGGAGCCCGCGTGTCTATACTGTATAAGCACCATTAATTTTCTCATTTGGGACGACTTTACTGTTTTCTTCCAGCTAACACCAAATAATTATATGTAGCTGAGAGTGAGTCATAGGAGTCTGAGAATCTAACGAAACAAAATCTGTCAACTCGTATATATCGTACAGCAGACAATAAGTCGAAGGGAATCATCTTTTTTAAGGCTTTTCAGACAATGTGTGTACTGCCCAGCTACTTAACAGCATCAGTGATGAGTTTATAAGCAACCATTACCAGCCTAAGCACTTGGTCCCTACAGTTAACGAGGAGACCGCTTTTGTGAAACTCCTCTGCTTTGGTCATGCCACAACCAAAATTCACTCTCACAAAATCTTATGAAGTTTTAACCCCAAGTTAAATTCAAGGTTGTTCCTGTTAACAATTTTAAAATCATTTCATCTTTTTATTCAAAGGACCTTCCGCCGCCTGACCTACATCCATCCGCTGGATATAAATACAACTTTCCTATTTGCCAGGCTGGGTACGTCGGAAGCACAATACGAGTTTTCATGGTTCGAGTGGATGAACACAATGGTCAGTGGAGCAGCACAGGCCGCCCATGCCACAAACTTGCTCACTCAACCTTGAGAGACCACTCAGAGGTTTATGGTGTGCCCCTTAAGAGAGAACAATTTTCAATAATTGGTGGCTGTATAAAGTCTGACTTACAGATACTTGAATCATTGTATATAAAGTCACTTGCTTCCCGGTTAAAAAATAAATAAATAAGTAAATAAATAATGCCAGCAGCCCCCTCCCCCCTAAATATCGTATAAACATTTTTTTTTTCAAGGTACTTAGTTGCTTTTTTAATTAATGTACTTTATTTTTTATTATTTCTATACCACTGATAATGACATACAGAGGTGTCAAAACGTTTGCTGAAAATAAAGATGCTGTCGTGTCGAAGCTAGTACTACTCTTTCTCCTGAAGCAATCAAGATCATGAGGTGGGAGTTTAGGCCAAGCTGATGCGAGTAGAGTATAGTGCACGGATGGTAACTTCCAAGGGTTTGCTGGACCAGGCCTTTGTTGATGAGTGGTAGTTGAGTTGCTGGACCTCTACCGAAACCTTCCTACATTCATTTTGCTTTAACTTGACGGAAAATTGAGCACTAATTGGTAAGCACAAAGTTTTCGATAAGCTCTCTTCAGTCTGACTACTCCTGCCCATCAGCTAAGATAAAAGGAGTTATAGATCTTCCTCACTTTGGAGCAAACGCGCTGTAGTCAGTGTGCAGCGTAGGACTGACAAGAAAATAAAGCTGAAAATGGGAGAAACCTGTCGACAGGAAGGAGAGAAGTACAGTTCTGGAGAAGAGTCCGCTTCATATTCCAGTCTTTTATCTTCCCATTTCTCTCTGTTGGCTAATATTACTGAGAGAGAAGAATGTACAATCGAGGAAAAAAGTTCATAGAAAAATCCCACCTTTTCTACCTCGCACTTCCGCTTCTGGTCTAATATTCATTACCTGCAAGAGGTTTGACATGTTGCTCTGTGCATAGAAGATTCTTTGCTATATAATTCGAAGGATAGGAAATTGACGCCCATGCACTGAATTTAAAGTAGACGCATTGGAACAGCATATGAATTTTTACCTTTGAGTGGACATAATAAATGGAAAAAGGAAGTGGAAGAAAGTTAAGGAATATGATGGCAAAAGGATAAAATGAAAGGAAAAGGAGGATGAGAAATAAGAGACAGAAGTGATAAATGGGGTCAGTAATTGTAAGAGGGGGAAGGAAGATAGTGACCAGGGGAAAATCGGGCCAGTAAGATCGTAAGAGAGGAAGCAGAGCAGGTGATAGATGGAAACTGTAAAAATGAGAGGGGAAGGAAGATGCCGACATGAGGAGGAAAAGAGAAGATATTGGAGAGAGAGAGAGAGAGAGAGAAAGAGAGAGAGAGAGAGAGAGAGAGAATTATGGTACTCATGGTGTCCCAAATATATGTTGCTGATAAGGGAAAAAAATCTAAAACACGGCGTAACTTCTCAGATTCATACACATTCAACTTTGTTTCATTTATCACTTTAATTACAAGAGAGAGAGAGAGAGAGAGATGGAGGGATGAGGGAAGAAGTATGATGATGATAACGGGTAAAACTGTGTCCCAGGTGTTGGCACGAAGGTGGAGAGAAAAAGAGATTGATGCAGGTACTGAAGGTAAGAGAGGAGGGGAGTGGATGACACTAGGGAAAATGAAGGTGTGTGTGTGTGTGTGTGTGTGTGTGAGAGAGAGAGAGAGAGAGAGAGAGATGCACAGACAGACAAAAACATAATAGATGGAACAACCAGCAAAAAAGGAGAAAGAGAAATTAGATAGAGCAAAGGATTAACAGACAGGATATTAAAGGGAAAAAGTGAGAATGGACATGAAAGAGAAAAGGGACAATGAGAGTAAGAGTGTAATGAAAAAAATGTAGGTAGAAGAGAGAGGGAGAGAGAGAGAGAGAGAGAAAGAGAGAGAGGGAAAGAGAGAGAGAGAGAGAGAGAGAGAGAGAGAGAGAAGCAGAGAAATGAGGGGAGAAGCACTGGAAATGGAGGATGCAGACGAGAATAATTGAACACAATGATGAGAGGGGGAAGCACCAGAGGAATGGAAAATAAATGATGAAGGATGCGCAGGCGGAAGGGGAGGATTAGAGGGAAATGAGTAGGGGATAAAGAGAGGAATAGGGAAGAAGATAAAGGATAAGGGAGTATATACGGAGTGTGAGAGGGGGCTGGAGATGGAAAAGAGATGAGGCACAAGAGATGAGAGTGGCTGATAAGAATAGAGAAATAATAATAGTGTCAAAAGGCTGTAAATAAGACAGAGTGAGAAGTAGCTAAAGAAGATAGCTGAAAGAAGAGGGTGGGAAAAAGAGAATGAAGGGATAACAGAGAATGGAAAAAGGGAAAGAATGCCAAATACAGATGGACAGAAGGAAAAAGTTCGACAAATACTGAACACAAAACAACGAAGGGGAGGAAAAATGGAGATTGGCAGGAAGAGAAAAGAGTAACAACGGGGAAAAAGTAAGACAGGTGGGAGTCTAATGCCCACACTTGGAGAAGTTATTTATTAGAATGGTACTATAGTTTTGGCTTCACCTGGAAGACTGTTTCAAATGAAAATAATATTTTTCCTTTCTAACAGTTCACGGTACTATGTGCTGTTCGAGAGGTACGCCTTCAAGCAGTGGCACTAATATAACCAGTTGATTCTCTGCTGTTGGTGGAGATTTATTTATTTATTCATTTTCCTATCTATTTGTTTTTGTGTAGACGTCGAGAGGAGGCTCATAACTAAATTCAAGCATCTCTCTCTCTCTCTCTCTCTCTCTCTCTCTCTCTCTCTCTCTACCACAAGACGACGACTGACCACTCCTCAGCTGAGAGAAGTGCAGAAAGAAGATAGAGGAGAAAAGAGAGGTGAAGGATAGAAGGGTGAGAGAAGGATGGAACGGGATGATAAGATAAGGTTACAGAGGGAAGGAGGAGAAACAGAATATATAGTATGGAAAGTTGTAAAAGAATGGGAAGGGGAAGGGGAACAGAAGATCGGGAAGGTAATGGGGTTGAAGAGGGGAAGGTGGGAGTGGAAAAAGGGGTAGCAGTGAGAAGAGAAGATAGGAACAGGGTTAAAGAAGAATGGATGTGGAAGGTAAAAAGTAGGGGGAGGAGAGAATAGGAGGCACGGAAGTCAGAAGGGTAGAAAGAGAGAAGGAGGTTGACAGCAAGAATGAAAAAAGGAAGAGAATACACGAAAAGGATATTGAAAGAAGGATATGAGAGAGAGGATGAAGTAGTGATGGATAATTAGGAAGTAGAGCATCCAGGGGGTGGAAGAGGGGCAGGGAGGGGTTGTCAGAGGGGGTGGCTGAAGGAAGGGAAGGGAAGAAAAGAGGAAACTGGTAAAAAGGAAAGGATGCGAGAGGGGAAGGATAAAAAATAAGTGAGCCAGGAAGATAACGGAAGGGAAAGGAAAGACTGCAGAGAGAGTGACACATGGAAGGGAAGATGAAAAGAGAGGGAGAAGGTTAAAGAGAGATGGAAATATGAGAGGAGGAAGGGGAGAAGGGGCGGAAATTAAGAAATAGGAAGTTCAAGAGGGTGAAAAGAGGGACAGGGAGTGTTGGCAGAGAGGGTGACAGAAGGAAGGGAAGGTAAGAAATTAGGAAAACCGATTTAGAGAGAGAGGGAGGGAGAGGGGGAAGGAAGTGGGAGGGCAGAGGAAATGGGGGGGGGTGCGGGAAATTAGGAAATAGGGGATCCAAGGGAGTGGGAAGGAGGGGGGCGTGGGGGTTGGCAGAGGGTGACAGAAGGTAGGGGCGTCTGTGGCAGGGTCGTATATCAGGGCGAGCCTTTAGGGAAGCAATTCTCTAGCTCAGGCGTGTAAGGTCCCCAGCCGGCCATAACACCGTCCATACAGAGGTGAGAGAGGGTGCTGGGGGAGGGGGGAAAGAGGGTAGAGGAGGCTGGAAGGGAGGAGGAGGAGGAGGAGGGGGAAGGAAGGAGAGGAGGCTGGAAGGGGGAGGAGGAGGAGGAGGAGCAGAAAGAAGAGGGAGCTGAGAGGTGGAGTGTTGGGAACATGGAGGTGAGGGGAGAGAGAGAGAGAGAGAGAGAGAGAAGGTAAAAATATACAGGAAAAAAAACAAGCAGGTAAGTGGGAGGATGATAAAAAAAAAAGGTGGTGGTGGGGGGGGAGATCGAGAAAGAAGAGAAGCAGTAGGAAAAGAGAGAGACGGCAATACAGAAGAAAGACACCAAAGGGGAAGAGAAACGAGAAGAGGGAAAACAAAGAGGGGGAACAAGGAAAAATAAAGCAGGGACGAGAGAGAAAATGGAGGAGAGGAAGAGGGGAAACGTAATCGGAAGGGGAAACCAGGTAGAGGAGTAGAAGTAGCAATAGGAGGAGGAGGAGGAGGAAGAAGAAAGGAGGGAGAAGAAGAAGAGGAGAAGAAAGAGGAAAAGATGCAGTTTAGGAAAAGAAATAGAATACAGACAATATAAAAACAGAAACGAAGAATTTTATAAGAGAGACAAGCAAGAAGAAAAAGATTATGAGAGGAGGAAGGAGGAGGAGGAGGAGGAGGAGGAGGGATAGGAGATCCAGAAGAATGAGAAAAATTAACAGAATGCACGAGAAGGGAAGAAGATTAGGAGAAAAACATGAAGAGGACTGGGAGGAAGAATAGAAACAGAGCAACAAAAGTAAGAGAAGGAGGAGGAGGAGGAGGACGAGGAAGAGGAAGCAGAAGAGGAGGAGGAGGGGGAGGAGAATAAGGAGAAAAGTAACTACAAAAAAGAAGGAAGTACAAAAAGAAAATAAGAAGTAACAAGAAAGATGGCGGAACATGAAAAACAGAAGGGAGAAACAAGGAAGAAGGGCCGGGAGAAGTGGAAACAAGAAATAAGAACACCAGATAACATGAGGGAAGAGAGAGGAACAGGAGCAAAATAAGAAAGAAGGAAGAAGAGGGAAAGAGGAAGGAAGAACGAAAAAGGAGGAAAGAGAAAGAGGCAGCAGAAAGAAGAAAAGAAAGAAGGAAAATAGGGAGGATATAAGAGCATTATGGATGTTAAGTTGTCTCCATTTCTCGTTATCGTCATCCGAATTCATACATTTATGGCAGGATACGAGCATGTGTGGGGTGGAAAATGTTGGTTGTATTCTAAGTGGTGTGGGGATGCCTCGTAACACCTCTTTCTTAGCGATTTATATTGCGTGTTACATCTTGGCATTCTCTTGTATGTTATCTGTGTCCTTTTATTATCAACGTGTTCTGTATCATTGACGTACAGAAGGATATCCAGTGGTAGTAGTAGTAGTAGTGGTAGTAGCAGTAATGGTAGCGGTGGTTATGGTGGTAGTTGTGCTTGTAACCCCAGGCTCATCTGAACTCCTACTGCAGTTCACCATCCTCCTTCCGGGGTATAGGGAAAGGACGTCTGTATACCCGGCCTGCTTTCTGTGCCACCACGTGAAGGCGTCTCTCTCCAGCAGCATATTTACGTGTGATGTGCAGAATTTCCAGATCACTTAGAATAACGTTTTTATCCCCGTTTACTCATTTCCCTTCACCTCCCCATCCCCTCCCCAGTTAATCTTTCTCCTTGTTCTCCCTCCTACTCGTTCATTATTTCTTCTCATGTCCTTTTCTGTATTTCCTGTTCCCAATTCTCTCTCTCTCTCTCTCTCTCTCTCTCTCTCTCTCTCTCTCTCTCTCTCTCTCTCTCTCTCTCTCTCTCTCTCTCTCTCTCTCTCTCTCTCTCTCTCTCTCTTCCTCCTGCTTCCATCTTCCCTTTTTCACCCATTCCTCCCTCCCTTTCAATTCGGTCTTTTACTGTTTTCTTTGCCAGTGCAGTTTATGTCTATGGCCAGGAGTCTATAGAAGAAGGGAGCACTAAAATAAATCCTTCCACTAATTTCCCACGAAAGTTATAGTCAAAGGTCACTACTGTATTTTTGCCAGAGAGGAATAATGCACTCTAGATAAAATTATTGATATAGAAAAATTTAGAAAGGCTAAATTATAATAGTACAGGAGGCGGTTTTCTTTCCTTTCATAAAGATTCGTAATCCATTCAGTTTAGTTCATGACCAAGTGCAGTCTGACTTAAGGGTTGATTCTGACTAGTAACCAATGCGACTAAATACAAAAATAGTATTCTAGTTGTGATAGTGGCACAGCTCCGTCTAATGATAACAGATTTTAGATTTTCACATCAACTCTTTCAGTGGGATGGCGTCTTTTATCTCTCATATTTATCCTCTCTCAACTCTCCTATTCAGCCTAGTGAGACTTTTCGAACTGGAGGGGCTCGATATAGCGTTCATTAACCCATTCTTTCAGTACTATACTCCATTTCAGTGAGTCTGGCACCATCAGTGATGCTGTCAACACCTGTAGCACTAATAAAGGTCCTCCGTACTGGATACACCTTTTTGCATTGCCTTTATATATTGGTTCTCAAGGTAATACATAGAGGTTTACCTAGCACAGAGGATGTACATCAACACTACAGGCGTTGAGGACATCAGAGATGATGCAAGACTTGGTGAAATGGAGTATAGGTGTTTCCAAATTGACTAAAATGGCGTCCTTGGACAGATCGGGTGACTTTTTAAAATTCAATTGTATATTTCAATGATTCTAGCTACCTACGGACGATTTCATTTAGCTTAAGGAAGACATCTTGTAATAATAACAGTAGTAATCCCGAGGTCCTTCTGAAACGTGAAGCCGGTGAACTGCACAATAAAGCTGCCTTTCCTCTACAGCCCACCAGCCTTCCTTAAGGGGAACAGGGAGAACTCTGAGGGACGTTTGTATAACCAAGTTGCTCAACCGCTTGGTCATGTCAGTGCCACCGCGTGAAGGCGTCCCTCACTAGCATCCAGGGGTATATTAAGCCTACATACCTATACTATTTCAAAAAGTCACTCCTAAACCTAAATAAATTAACAATGAAATAGAGAAAATATAAAAAGAATGGCTTAATCGAGCTGAAGGAGTTAATGAAATATATGTAATAAATCAGCTCACTTGGAAATAGACTTAAATTTGTAGATTAAGTGTTTGGAGCAATAAATATAGGTGGGCAAAAAATAGTAGGGATTCCGGATGTGAATTTCTGGGACTCATTCTCCCCTCAGGTAAAGATTTAGTGAGGTGGGGTTACTGGTGAGAGAGAGAGAGAGAGAGAGAGAATGTGTGTGTGTGTGTGTGTGTGTGTGTGTGTGTGTGTGTGTGTGTGTGTGTGTGTGTGTGTGTGTGTGTGTGTGTGTGTGTGGTGTGGCAGAAACATACCAAAAGCGAATAACCTGCGAACATTGGTGTTGTAGGTAGCGTGGTTAGGTGCAAGTCAAAGGTGGAGGAATAGAAAAAAAAAAAGTAGGTGGGTAGCTAGAGAAAGCAATGGGTCGCGTGGGCAGAAAGAAGTGAGTGTGATGGGCGAGTGTATGGGCTTGGGCAGAATAAGTATACCCTGTTAAGATAGGCATTTTGTAAGAGGTGACATTGAGGGTGAGATGGTTTAAGTTCCCTAAATCTCTTTAGAACTGGTGTAGGGGAAGGGGGTGTAGAAAAAAGGGTGGGGTGGGTGCACAGGAGTGGGTGGGGGGGCTGGAATAGTGATGGCTGGTGGATCAGGGTAGTGACAGTAAACCTGGTGAAAATGGACATTGTGTGTATGCAAGTATGGGCGTGTTGAAAGGGTTTGGTTTATAGTTTTGTTCAAGCACAGCGCAAACAACAACAACAACTGCAGTAAAAAGAACAACAGAAAAACATAACGACGACAATGGCAATGAAAATACAACAATAATAATAATACCAAGCAAAATAACAACAAAACTAAGAAATATAACATCACCAATAACAACAAAAAAGAACAAACCACCACCATCACGACAACATCATCATTATCATCATCAAACTAAGCACGCTCTACTCTCTTACATCCAGAATCTCAAGGAGTCAAACACAAGGCACCCGTTCTCGTACTGAAAAGGCTAAAGAGTATCTCATCACATCATCTTAGCCCCTCCTTATCTCTCCGTGGGGAATGAGCTCCTTTGAGAGACTTTTTAGTGTGTGTGAAGAAGAGGCAGCGAGCGAGCGGGAAGAATCTGTGTTTTCATCCCTCCACCTCATTTTTTTCCCCGAAGTTGTTTTGTTGTCTTCTGATCGTGTGATTGGGATTGAATGGAGGCGTGGAGAGTCTCATTCAGTATTCTCCTGATGGCCCCTTTTTGTTGATAGGGCTTTTATAGCTGATGAAGAGGGACGCCTTCATGTGGTGGCACTGATATAGCTGGGTAACTCCACTGACCGGTTATGCAAACACCCCTCAGGTTTGTCTCAATCCCCTTGAATGGAGGATGAGGGGCTTTCGGGAGGAAGACAACTTCAGCCTGCAGTTACCTAGGTTCAAGTTCCAATGAGTCTACGTTGCAACTACTACTACTGCTACTTCTACTACTACTACTGCTACTTCTACTACTACTGCTACTTCTACTACTACTACTACTACAGCAACAACTACTACTACTACTACTACTAGCAACAACTACTACTACTTCTACTACTACTACTACTACTACTACTACAGCAACAAAAACTACTACTTCTACTACTGCTGCTACTACTACTACTTCTACAACTACCACTACTACTACTACTACTACTGTACAACCTGACTGGTCCCTTTCTGGTTTCTGGATTGTACAAATAGCATGTACATTATTCAGCTGACTAAAACACTGATTCACTTCATAACGATAACGACAAGCACTCACGCGGTTCCCACTGTTAAGATATTTATTACGATAATTTTCTATGAGGCAAAGTTCGTCGTTAGCTGTAATAAACTGCCAAGCTCCTTTATTCTTACGCAAAGATTTTAGTGTCATAGTTTGTAACATTTTAAGTGGTCTGGGATTCTCTGGCGCACATAAAAACAATCTGTCTTCGGCCGAAATAACTTAAAACTAGATATTTCAGAATCAGAAGGTTAGTAATTGGCTCCGTTCCCTAGAAGCCTGATAAAAGAAAAATATATATATACTCCATAAATATTCACCCTCCACTTCAGCTTATAAAATGTTCAGTAAAAAGAATGATAACATGCACTTTTGGCAAACGAAGTAATGAAAGACTGATTCTTAAAAAAAAATAAGGCGCACAACAGCAACAGTTCAATCAAAATATACACATTTATAAATTAACTGTAAAAATTCAGAAAAACTATATGGGTGAATGTAACGTTTGGTGGGAGTATATGATGGAGGATGGTGTATCGTAATTGGATGGCTCGTTATTGAATAAAGGCAAAAATATCTGAAGGTCATTTTGCTACGTCCACCACTCAAAAGATACGATGATAGGAAATGTATACTCATATTTCTCTGTCTGTCTATCCATCTATCTATATCTACATATCTATTAATATCTACCTAACTATAGAGAGACAGACAGACAGACAGACAGACAGACAGACAGACAAACTGATAGAGAGCTAGATGTATAACTTAATACTGGTAATTGTACTAGATCAAGAGCGAGATAACTACCTAAAAAGGAAAAAAGCCACAATCAAGAAGCTGTGCCAAGGCACAGCAATTCCATCCCCCGCATTCATTTCAGTGTTGACGTATAAACACAACAGGAGCATTGAAGGTTTTATGCTCATGAAATTTTCGACCCGACCCACTTGACATTGACTCCTCCACCGCTAACTGGGGGGTGACCCCCCTGACGTAATGAGGCATGTTATAAGATGCAGATTCGAAAAATGCACCTTTAGGTTTTGGTTTGATGTCGATATGACGAACTTGAAAGGAGTTATGGCGAAAAAACGATTTTTTTTTTTTACCTTTTTTGGGCTTACGGCATGGGCCTTGGCCCAATTTGTCCCAAAATTTAATCAGATGATCAGAAGGTTATAGTCCATCGTCCTTGCAGTTTTAGTCGAAATCACACCAGTAGTTTACACGTAAAGTTGTTTACAGACAGACAGATAGACAGATAGACAAACAGACAAGCCGAGTGAAAACAATACCTGTCCCCGAGTCCCCCCGGATCGGGGACAGGTAATGAACAGAGGAGTAGGCAGTTATATGAATAAATACAAAGACAGCTGATTAGGTAGGTAACCAACTATATGAGTCATCAGAAGGATGCATGGAAAATATGATGGGTGACTATACAGCGCAGCTGATCAAAGGGCAGACAGGGAGATATAATAATAGATAAATATAACAGACACGTAGACAAACAGAGATACAGGGAGAGATACACCAAACTTGGGCCAGCAATTGAGATATATACTGTGTGTGTGATGTGTGTTTGAGTGAGCTTATTGGCCCCACAAGCTCACACTCGGTAAATGTTTGATATGTCCCTCCCCGTGTGTCCTGAATACCGACAACACTACCGGGAATTTGGGGTTCTTTAACGTGGAGGTTCTTTTTTTTCGATGATTGACCTTTTATACAGTCGAAAATAGAGCCATAATTTATCAAAAAAGTGGCCTTTTAATATGTCATATTCTTCTAACATTTTGAAAGTAGATATATAATTTAGATAATATTGTCCTTTTCAGTACATCCTGAATAAATTTTAAGTAACAAAAAGGTAGCGGTTAAATTTACATAAAAGTTGCCTTTTGATTCATCGACAGATATTTTTAATATTGTGGGACATTGAAGAGTTTTAACTTTCAGGCAACGAGCATTTTTTTTTCTTTATTTCAGTCTTTTATTCATTGTAAGATAAACGTGTCAAGTGGGGTTGGTGGAGGATTAGTGCCCCTCCCTGTAAAACAATTAACTCTAAGCCCTTGACCACCCCGTTTGGGATACATGGCGTCTGGCAATGAATGATGAATGAAATGAAGATAAAAAAAAAAAAAAAACTGGAGGAGTCACATGCAAACTCTATTACCCCTTCTACCTCCGGGGGCTTTCCAGTATTGATTAATCTTGTCTGGTAATAGCTAAGATTTTATTGCAGATAATATCTCGTCGGTTTTAGTGGCCGAACTCTGCTCCTCAAATTATCAAAATTATTGGGATAAGCGGTCGATAATAAATAACAGTAGTTGGATATAGGCCAATTAAAATAAAAGAGAATGACCCTTAACTTTAACAAATAAATGTCACTTGTGGCATCAAAAATTAATCCTGCATGCTCTCAGGTACTTAACAATTTTTATGACCCTATTTGATCACCAGGCTGACGAAAACTGGCTTCTAAATTGGTCGAAATGTGGACCTTAAATTCGCCAAAAATTCTCCTTTCAAGTTGTCGAAAATTGGAGCTTGCAGTTGTCGAAACCGGTCCGAGGAGAAAATTCCGTCTCCCCCGCCATAACTTCAAAGCAGAATTCCAGTGTAATTTCATTAAAACAACAGGGAGGAAAAGAAAAGCAGGAAAAATCTGAACCACACAGACGAAAAGCTTGATAAAAAAGCCGGCAACCACTAAGGCCAAGAGGAGAGGATCTGCTGTGAATACTGATGAAGGGCCAGGGAGGGAGGGAGGGAGGGAGGGAGGGAGCGAGGGAGAGAAGGAAGAGGATTGTGGAGGGAAGGAGGAAAGGAAAGACAGACAGACAGACAGACAGAAGGTGGATTGGGGATATGAACGGATATGTGGAAGATAAAAGTAGGGAGACAGAAAAAGGGGGAGATAAATGAAGAGCTTGAAGAGGGAGTGTATGGAAATGAAGGGAGGACAGGGAAGAGTAGTCATGGGGAGATAGGAAGGAAGGGTGAAAAGAAATGAGAAAGATTGGGGAAAGAGGAAGAGGGAGATAAAGGGGGAGTGAGGAAAGGGAAGGAGAGAGAATGGGAGGGACATGGAAGAAGGGGAGGAGAGGAAGAGGGACGGAAAGGGATCAAGGAATAATTAAAATGAAAGAAAGAACTGGAAAAGGAAAGGAGATGGTAGGAAGGAGAGGGGGAAGGAAGGAGGAAGAAGACTGGGGAGACAAGGCAATTAATAAACAAAGGGAAAGGTAGAAATGGAAGGGTGGGGAGCTGGAAGGAAGGAGAGAGGTAGGGAGGGAAGATGGAGGATTGGGAAGGGAGGGGGAGGAAGAGAGAGTGAAAATAGAAGGATGGAGGGAAAGGACTGGTGAGAAACAGGAAGGAAGAAGAGAGTGGAAAGGTGGGAAAAAGAGACTGCTGAGAGAGAGGAAAAGAGAAAGGGAGGAACGCAGAGGAAAGGGGGGAGAGGCATGGAAAGGGAGAGGATGGGAAGCAAGAGAGAGGACAGGGTGGGGTGAAACGGAAGAGAGAGAGAGAGAGGAAAGGTAAGGGGAACAAAAGACGAGGTGAGGAAGAGAGAGTGAATGTGCAAATATATATATATATATAATATGTGTGTGTGTGTGTGTGTGTGCCTGCCTTTTGATGCGCGGCCGTGTTCTCCCAGCACACCAATGAACACAGCATGAACACACAGAGGCTCTCCCATCAGCCCACCATCCCAGAGTTTGATTGTAACTACACTTCACAGATACGCTATGCATCTACACCCGATATATATGTATTGTTCCCCACCTCCATATACATGCATGCAAACTGTCCCCTCTCTCTCTCTCCCTCTCTCTCTCTCTCTCTCTCTCTCTCTCTCACACACACACACACACACACACACACACACACACACACACACACACACACACACACACACACACACACACACAGGCAAGAATATAAATGAAACTCTACTGTCCCTTTGTCTGTGAGGAGAAACCACTGTTATTGAAAAGCGGAAATTGTTATGGAAAAAAATCGACGATGGTTTTAAGATCTTTAGTGTGTGACTGACTGACAATCAATCGGCGAGACTGCTTCCTATGCAACTGCTCCTTTGTTCCTGTATGGCTGTCTTTGTTCTTCACAATAAGTCAAGCCGCTATTGTGTGTGTGTGTGTGTGTGTGTGTGTGTGTGTGTGTGTGTGTGTGTGTGTACTTCACCGGGTCGGTCAGGATCGCCTGATGGTCGTGATCGTCAGCTTTTACCCTCCCGGAAGGGAGCTGAGAGCTCATATAGTCCGATCTAAGGGCAAGGCTGTGACCTTCACACACGCACACACCCGTCCCCTTGCTCAATGGGGACAGTAACCACCAACTTCGTCAGTGAAACTTTTCGCACCCTGAGCGAGGCACGAACTCCCGTCTACCAGATGGCAAGCGAAAACGCTACCACTGAGCCAGCGAGCGGTGTGTGTGTGTGTGTGTGTGTGTGTGTGTGTGTGTGTGTGTGTGTGTGACAGACAGACAGACAGAGACAGAGATAGAGAAAAAGAAAGACAAAGACATAGTGACAGAGGCAGACAGAGAGATCACTGATACGAAATTTAAAAAAATATATATCGATTTGAGGATCTTTTTGAGAGAGGATGACAGGAGATTGCAAAGGTACTGTCTCTATACGGCAAATACATATAGACAGATAGATATTGATAGATAGCCATGGCAGATTACAGTATACACATGGAGAGAGACAGCTAGAGTAGAAATAATTCCACGGACCGCCATCTCGCTCCAGAACTGTCTTTGTTCCTGCACAAATAGTCACAGTTCAGATCCCGGCATGTTGGTTATTGCCTCCCACACCACAATCGCTCTCGGGAAAACTGACCAAAAAAAAAAAAAAAAAAAAAAAAAACGAAAAAATATCACACTGTATATGATGGAACTTTGTCGTTGTACTCCCAGTTTTGATCACTTTTATCATCATCATCACCATCATCATCGTCATCAGTCATCATCAGTCATCATCATCATCAAAGTTACCTTATCCATTATTACAGGAAATGAGGTGATTACAGGTATATATCTGACGTCTGCAGGAACGCGTAAATACTCTGGGATGAATTTAGTTCCAAGTATTATTTTCCTCACTGTGTACAGTAGTGCACTTTTGGACACAAGTGCTAAGTGGTGGAGTTGCCTCATTACTGAAACAAAGAGAGAGAGAGAGAGAGAGAGAGAAGCTTACACCCTCCCTTTCCCTCCCTTTATAATCCTCTTTTACGACGCTCTGTAAGGATATGTGTGCCGGGTTCTTTCTCCCCTGTCCCCTGGGAGTATTAGTGGAAATAATGAAGTACAGGCGCAGTTTTACAGGCTTGAAATCAGATCATAATATCAGACCCTGGGCTTGGAACGTAGTTTTGTCCTACGGTGTGAAAGTACCGTATTTTGCACATCTATAGTAATGCATTTTTCCCGTACTAGTTCCCATTATTATTACTACTGCTACTACTACTACTACTACTACTACTATTACTAGTAAAATAGAGATATTATCCTTATTTCGCACTGCCACCAAGGATTATTATTATTATCATTATTATTTTTTGCCTGTGAAAAAAGGGTAGGAAGTTATACGCATCGTTTTTTTCATTTTTTTTTTTTTCCCCGTGACAAACTTGGGTCTTGGTCAGGTAGTCATCAGAGACCTTCACAGCTGGAGGGTAAAAGGCACAGAAAGAATTATATTCACTCACCCATCTATCCATCCATCAAACCCACACTCTACTCTTTATTTTCCCGTTAGAACTGCAGGGTCCCAGGACTAGGATAGTTAGCTAAGTGATTTCAGACAGACCTACAGATCATCTGCAATACTTTAGGACATGTTGTGTCATATTTCTAACCCTTTCAATACGAGAAGTTTCCCGTAAACTTAATATAATCGTGTGGTGGTGACAACAGTAAAATAAGAGAGGAGTCATTGCACTGGAAAGGTTAATAAATATTGTTTTTAACCTTTTTGCTATGGGAGATTATCCTTTATAGCTGAAGAAACCCGTGTCGCACTAGATTAGTAAATAAGTTTCTTTGTTCTGGCTAACACAACTTAAAAAAGAATCGCTTGGCATTAGCAGGAACACAACAGAAGAGTTGCTCCAGCCACGAAAGGGTATTGACACTCCCAGACTCTTATGACTAACTTACAGCTGAGTAAAATCGTCTGGCGTTAGCTGGAATATCATACAAGAGAAAATACAATAACCGTGAGAGGGGTTAACGAGGATCTAACCTATTGTGGAGGAGGGTTGGCATAACAAATACCATACCGGGAAACGCAAGCGGAAGCTAGGATGAGTTTGTGGAATGGAATACCTTTGTCAATTGTTTGTTCTCTCCCCCCTCTGTGCATTCCGCCTCCAATCTTGTTCTTATAAACAGTTCTCTGCCTTACCCTATATACATTCTTTCTATTTCTGCTTCTGTAGCTATTCATCAGATATTTGTGCCCCAAAATACACAGTACATCACCATCGAATTCTCTTGATATTTCTTTGTACTCCCTCCCAGTGCTTTCTAAACCCAAATTTGTTTTCATATACAGTTCTCTGCCTGTCACTATATATTCCATTTCTAATGTTTTTTTTATTTATATTC
Organism: Coenobita brevimanus; assembly: GCF_032717465.1. Lineage (NCBI taxonomy): Eukaryota > Metazoa > Arthropoda > Malacostraca > Decapoda > Coenobitidae > Coenobita > Coenobita brevimanus. The sequence goes on along the minus strand of NC_137049.1, from coordinate 25,099,269 downwards.
CGTTGTTATTTCTCACACTTCTCCCAGAAACTATGCATTACAGTTGAATATTATTTGTGCTTTTTATTCATACTCCCCAGTGCCTTCGACCCTGGTCTGGTTTCTATGTACTCTTCTCTGCCTTACCATTGACATTTCTTTTCCATTTCTGTTCCATACATATTCCTCACACTTCTGTCAAAAACTATGAATTGTTGTAGTATAGCCTTGTCAATTCTTTATACTCTCCCGCAGTGTATTTCATTTCCAAGTCTCTCTCCATACCTATTCCCTCACACCTCTACTGTATATAATACTTTTATTCTTATTTCTTTGCATAAAAATGGGTGCTTTTGACCTTTGGTTCTTTCATCATTACTTAAAAAAGTGTGATTTTAGCTGTTGGTTCTTTCTTCTTTGCAGAAAAACTGCGGACTTTTAGCCATTGGCTCTTTCTTCTTTGCTTTACAAAAATATAACAGCCTTATCATTTTTCTGTATTTTCCCCCAGTGTATTCTAGTTTCAATCCTGTGTCTTTTTATATTCCTCACATCTTCCTCATCCTTTACAATCGCCTTCTATTTCTTTTACCGCAGATATTCCTCACACCCCAAATCCTACATCGCAATCATATTTTATACTTTCCTGTGCATTTCAGTTGCATTTTATATCTAAGCACACCGCACACATTCTGGGCCACCCAATGCATTTTAATTCTGCTCTCATTTACACCGTTCTCATTTCCACTCCAGCCTTTAAATTCCAGTTCATTTATGGTTTGTTCACATTTCTGCCTCACTCTATATCCTTCAGTTTCATTTCTGTTTCTGTAGGTATTCCTTAAACTATACATGACGCTTTTTATATTTTATTCCTGCTATTTTCAGATGATTTTGTTTATTTCGGGAGAAAAAATGGTACATCTAACTCTCGTAGTTCGAAAAATCTCTCCTAAACTAAATAAAACCATCTTTTAATAGCAAATATGGAACGTCATGGGAATGAAAGGGGTCAAGGGTTGTGTCAAGCAGCCGAGGAATTACCTACTGTCTTAACACGGACACCGCAATAGGTAATTTGTATGTAGAGCAGAATCTTCTACTGTAGAATCAAAAGATCTATATCTATATTTATCTATCTATCTACATATAGATAGATAGATAGATAGATAGATAGATATATTCGTACTAAATGGATTATGTATTTTCAATGGTTTACCTGCTAAACTGACAGATAAACATTTTACCACGTTTCCGACCTCTTTCTATTCGATTGTTGGCATACTTCTGTTAAAAATATACGACAAAGCCAAAAATGTGCATAACTTCATTTCACATTCGGACCCCCCTGCCGCGTCCAACCACCTGGGACTAACGCACAAAAGTTTGAAACTATGGTATTCTGGTCTGGTGTCGGTATGTGTGTAACAGGAGCAGTCAGATGGTACAGGTGCGGGAGGTGCAATTAAACTCATGGTGGAGCTTCTTGATTTACTGAGCCGAGTGTTAGATCTGGCATCTACGAAATCTTGGCTATTACTGCCTGAGAGAGAGCTAATGTGGTGAGCTGGAGAATACTCTGAACCTTCCACATCAGAACCCCTTACACCTAAACAGGGCATTCCTACAGGTACATCAAAAAGCTGGCTATACATTAAGGCATATGAATCACATGTGGTGTACGTGTGATATTAATGTCTGGTTCCGCCTACGGTTAGTTGAAGGTGCTAGCCTCGCCATATCACACCCCCCTAAAGACGTAACCTGGGAATTACGGACTCAGTGATGAAATTATGGTGTCCTGGTGGAATTAGTATATGTTGGTGTGATATTATTGTTTGGCTGTATAAGTCAGTTAAAGACTCTATCCTCACTATATTACCTCCTCCCTTGTTGTAGTTACCTGGGAATTATGGACTCTGACTGTGATGGCGGCTAGTTGCAGACCCTAGCCTTACCATAAACCCTCCTTTTTTACAATGGTTCTAGGTAACCGACCCACTTGACTGGCGCTACTATGAGACTGTGTCCGAGTAAAAAGTAAATAAAAAAATAATCCCGTGCATATCATTTTCTTTGTCGAGGGGTTACTCTGATCAGCGATGGTGTTTGATAGTAGGCTTTAAATTGCTCTTGAGTTGAAAACTAAACGGCTAAAGAGTAAGAAAATTGAACTAATGTTGCTTATCAAACCTTTAATTGATATTTTGTGACGTATGGACATTTAATTAGGTCCTCGTAAGGTATGATCGAGTTATCTTTGCTCCTCTAATTGGTTTGTTTTGTTTCTGTGAAAAGAAAGTCTATTTTGAAAAGATGATCGGGCACAAGAAAACCCTTAAAGCGGAGGAATAAATTGTAAGGCATCGCTGAGTTGTCTTTGCACTCCTTTGGTTTTGTTCTGAAAAGGGCTAGAAAAGGACATTTTTTTTTAAAAAGGATGAGCTAATAAGAAACGAATGCCGCTGGTGAGAGGTGTATTGTAACGCTCCCACAAGTATCGTCCACCTCCACGTCACTGAATCATCCATGAGTCTGCCCTGGGGTACAAAGGAGGGAAGGGGGGCTGCTGACCATCCACGAAATGAAAGAGAGCAATATTTACCCGAACACGACGGACGGAGCGGGGGTGAGAGAGAGAGAGAGAGAGAGAGAGAGAGAGGAGGGGGGAGGGGGGAGGTATAATACTGGGGAGAAATAACAAGGTGATCATAGAGAGGCGAGAGAGGGAATTAAAGTAAGAAGGGGGAGAGAGAGAGAGAGAGACAGAGAGAGACAGAGACAGAGACAGAGACAGAGACAGACAGACAGACAGACAGACAGAGACAGACAGACAGACAGAGAAATGAGGGAAGAGAATGGAGACAGGAAAAAAACAAACGAACATGAGGGCAGAGCGAGAAAAGGAGGATGAGAGGGAAGAAAGAAAGGGGAATGTGTGTGTGTGTGTGTGTGTGTGTGTGTGTGTGTGTGTGTGTGTGTGTGTGTGTGTGTGTGTGTGTGTGTGTGTGTGTGTGTGTGTGTGTGTGTGTGTGTGTGTGTGTGTGTGTGTGTGTGTGTGTGTGTGTGTGTGTGTGTGTGTGTGTGTGTGTGTGTGTGTGTGTGTGTGTGTGTGTGTGTGTGTGTGTGTGTGTGTGTGTGTGTGTGTGTGTGTGTGTGTGTGTGTGTGTGTGTGTGTGTGTGTGTGTGTGTGTGTGTGTGTGTGTGTGTGTGTGTGTGTGTGTGTGTGTGTGTGTGTGTGTGTGTGTGTGTGTGTGTGTGTGTGTGTGTGTGTGTGTGTGTGTGTGTGTGTGTGTGTGTGTGTGTGTGTGTGTGTGTGTGTGTGTGTGTGTGTGTGTGTGTGTGTGTGTGTGTGTGTGTGTGTGTGTGTGTGTGTGTGTGTGTGTGTGTGTGTGTGTGTGTGTGTGTGTGTGTGTGTGTGTGTGTGTGTGTGTGTGTGTGTGTGTGTGTGTGTGTGTGTGTGTGTGTGTGTGTGTGTGTGTGTGTGTGTGTGTGTGTGTGTGTGTGTGTGTGTGTGTGTGTGTGTGTGTGTGTGTGTGTGTGTGTGTGTGTGTGTGTGTGTGTGTGTGTGTGTGTGTGTGTGTGTGTGTGTGTGTGTGTGTGTGTGTGTGTGTGTGTGTGTGTGTGTGTGTGTGTGTGTGTGTGAGTGTGTGTGTGTGTGTGTGTGTGTGTGTGTGTGTGTGTGTGTGTGTGTGTGTGTGTGTGTGTGTGTGTGTGTGTGTGTGTGTGTGTGTGTGTGTGTGTGTGTGTGTGTGTGTGTGTGTGTGTGTGTGTGTAAAAAGAAAGGAAAAGGGAAGTGGATAACGGATCAGAGGGATGAGAAAGGTAGAGAAATGTTACAGTAGGAAGAGAAGTGACGCAACGGAGGGAGTAAGCGAGAGGAAGGGAGAGAGGGGAAAGAGAGGAGAGAAAGGGAAGAGGAGAGAGAAACAGGATACGTAAGAGAGAGAGAGAGGGAGAAGGGAGAGAAAGGGAAGAGGGGAGTGGGTAACAGAGGATATAAAAGTGAGAGGAGGACAAGAGGAGGAACGAGGAATGCAGAAGTGAGAGAGAGGGAGCGGGTGGCATGAGTGGGTGTGAGGGAGGCTGACTGAAAGAAAGGAAAGCAAGAATAATTGAAAGAAGAAAAAAAGATAGATAACTAAAGTGAATAAGAAGGGGAATAATAATTACTGGAAAACAGAAGACACTTAACAAAAAGGGAAGCAGCGAGAGAAGGGTGAGAAAAAGGGAGCGAATGTAAGAGCGAGGTTGATAGCAAAGAAGGAGAAAAGGAGAGGCAAAGAAGTGATACAGAGGTGGCGAGGGGGGTGGTAAAGAAAGGGAGAGGATAGAACTGGGGGAATAACAGAGAAAGGACGAGGAGAAAGCAAAAAGGAGAATAGCAGAGGGGGCGAAGAGAGTGGCAAAGAGGAGGTGAAGAAGGTGGAGGGACAGAGAGGACGAGAGAGTAACAGAGGAGGCGAATGAGAGAGCAGAAAAAGCGCAAAGAGTGTAGCAGAGTGAAAACGAGGAGGGCAGCAGAGGGAGAGAAAAAAAAAATGGAGTAACAGAAAGGGAACGATGAAGGGATTAGGGTAACAACGAAGAGGCAGCAGAAGGGGAAGGAGGGAGAAACAAAGTGGAGGGAAGCAGAGAGCCGAAGAGAGTCACAGAGGGGGAGAGAAAGGAGGGTGGCAGAAGAGATATGAGGAAGGGGGTGAGAGAGAGGAAACGAGGAGGAAGTAAACAGAAGGGTAACCGAGGGGGCGAATGGGATAACAGGGAAAGGGGTGGGAGGAATTAGAAATAGAGGGCCAGGATGGGGACGGGGACAGTGAGATAACAAGGAAGGGGCAAAGAAGGGAGAACTAAGAGGAGGAAAGGGGAAGAGGTCAGGAAGAAAGCAAGGAGCGGACGAGGAAGGGGAGGCTAAGAGGGGGAAAGGGGGAGAGAGACAGGTAGAAAACAAGGGAGGGAGGCAGGAAGGGATAGCTGACAGGGGGTGAGGAAGGGAAAGCGGAGAGGGGGGCAGGACGGAGGAGGAGGGATGAAAGAGAAAAAGATTGGGGTTGGGGAGGAAGGGGAAGCTAGGAGGGACTAGTGGAAGGGGGACAGGGAGAATACAAGGAGGGGCGAAGAAGAGGGAGTCAAGAAGTGGAAGGGGGAAAGGGGATAGAGAAAAAACAAGGAGAGAACCGGTAAGGGGGAGGCAAGAGGGGACGAGGTGGGAAGTGGGGGATCGGAGAGGAAACGAGAAGGGGTGGAGGGGCGTGCCTGTGTTGACAAGGTGCAGGCATCAGGGGAAGGGTGGCCTGTGTTCGGAGATGAGGGGGCAGGAAGGACATGGCAGTAAAGGCAAAAGCAAGGAAATAAAGTTGGCGTCCCCTTCACTATGATGGCGTGTTTGTTTTGTCATGTTACTGCTACCTCCAGACGATTTCATTCAGTTCATGAAAGACCTCTCTATTACAGGATATAAGAAAGTCCATATCTAACGACGTCTGTTCGAAAAATCTCAAATGAATAAAATCGTCTGAAGTAAAAAGAAAAACCAGGAGAAAAATAAAGATTTTTTTCCCTTTCACACCGAAATCGTATCTTTCACTTTAACCAAGGTGCCACCAGACGATATTATTCAACTTAGGATAAAGTTCGAATAAAGACGAGGTTACTTAAAGCTCTTTAGTTATGTCTAACCCATCCAGTTCGGAAAAACTCTCCTAATAAAAATAATATTGGTTGATGGAAGTAGAAGTGATTTCATATATATATATATATATATATATATATATATATATATATATATATATATATATATACATATGCTAAGTCTCATTCTTTCCCTAGAACACAACCGTTATTGGATAGTTTACAACCAGGTCCCTAGTGGTAGTGCAAGGTGAGGGGGGACAATGGAGAAAATAACCCGTTCTCAGTCAATCTAGTCGGCCCCAAAATTGAAGTGTGGTTCTTGTAGTTACGAGTTAAATTTGCTAACCAGCGCACAAGCAGCTCCCCAAAGGTGTGCAGATTGGCTCAGGTGTGTGGCTGGCTCCCCCTGATAATAATAATGGGATCCTACTGAACACATGGATTTGGAGATAAGCTGGTATATGAAATCGATAGCCACCCTCCCCATTCACTCCAACCATTAGGATAAATCATTTCTGTACCTATCTATCCCTTTATTAGTCTATCTATCTATCTGTCTACTTATCCAGTTATACATCTGTCTGTCTCTCGTCCTCTCCCTCACTTCCCTTTCCGATTTCTCTCTCTCACCTGCCTTCCCCGCTCTCCTCCCCTCAACCTCTCATTTACCTCCCTCACTCACCCTCACCCCTCCAACTGTCCCTTATCTTCCTCCCCCATCCTCTCTCCTCCAGTTCTCTCTCACTTGCCTCCCCCATCCTCACCCCTTCACCTCTCTCTGGCTTTCCATGCCACTCCCTTCCCTCAAGATGCTTGTCTTGAACTAATAGAATAATTTTGTAAGTTCAACCCTCCCTATAGCAAACTGCTTTTCCTTTGCATCCCTTTACACTCTTGCTCTCCCCTTACCTCCGTCCCCCACCCATTTCCTCCTGCTCTCCCTCACTCACTCCCACCCATCTTCCCTCACCTTCTTCCCTCCATCTGTTTCTATCCCACTTTTCTCCTTACGTCTTCATATTCATATCCATCTTATGTGCCCGCTTCCTAAATTTTCACTCTCCTCATCCCATATGTCTGCGTCTTTTTTGTCCGACACAACATTCTAATATTTAATCCACCATTTTCACTAACTCCTTTCACCACTTAACTGTATTTGTGTAATATACACACTAATAACAGTGAAGGATATTGCACTAACCTTCATCTGGTTGCTGACAGCAGGGAGGAAGAAGGTAAGGCACACATATCAAAACCTAATCATATAAACAATACGTTAAAAAAAGACCTATCAACGTGGGTATATAGGAGATAATGTGCATATAAAAAGTACATGCGTAACAGTGGACACAGAAAATCAGCTATACTGGCTGACCCATACATTGCTCCCCCTTGAAGGTAAGTAGGGAGGTGCAGGGAAGAGTTAATTTGCTGCTGTGAGGAGGGTAGATATTTTGATTACTTTTTAAATTTACTAACCAACTCTGCAATCACTGACCGTAAAACCAAGGACAACAGAAAACATAAATACAGCAATGAAATGTAAAAAAAAAAAAAAAATGATGCTGGGTACACACTGGCAATGCTACATAAAACCGTCCCAGCAACAAATAAGAATTCGACAGCTAAGAGGCAAGAGGTGCGCAATATACGGACCACACTGAGTAAGACCAACTATGATATAAAGCAAATGAAATAAATACAAAAAGAATGAAATACGTGAAAGCCAGATATTAAGACGGTTTTAATATGTCCTCGTACGTGGCCTAATCGCATCAATACCCAGCATGCAAATCAAAACATTGACACAAACCAAAACAATCTATTTTTTAAGAGCGCTTTCAACACCCCGGACCTGTGTTTCGAGGTTAACTGAACAAAGCATTCACGCCTCTGTTTATGCTTCCACAATCTTCTCATGCGATGATGTTAATGAGCGCATGAATCATCATTATTTTTATTAGATCAGTTATCATGGAAACGTTAGTGAGCTCAATATCTTCCCAGTTCGAGATTATTTTAACCGAGATACAAATAAATTGACCGTAGAAAGCAATCAATTGTCATAATTTTGTAGGTCTGTAAACTCCTCGACGTAGTTTTCGTAATATGATCGCCTCACTTGTGAGCATACATTGCCAATACAGTAATCCTCTTACATAACACGCACCTTCGCATGCCACCATTCCAGCATTAAGGTACTGTACGTGTTCTCATTGATTAAGGAAACTCCCCAGCACTGTACCTTAGCGATATACTTATGAATACGGCTGGTTAATATCAATTTCTACACTGTTATTGCTAAGTATGGTGCCAGTAGAGTGACTTAAATGACACAGAAGAGGACAGTAAGTAGTAATAAGCAAAATAAATAGATTAGGAAGAGGTGATAGGGAGCTTCTTTAACCAGCATACTGGCCTAAATTTCACTGTCCAAATTGAATACATACTGGGACTGACTCATTAAGGACTAGCGTGATGGTGCTAGAGTGGGTTGGTGGTAGATCTTGTGGAATAATAGCAACATCTCGAAATTCAAATCATCCGACTGTCCTCTTCATCAGTGTGGAATCGAACTTGCGTCCATACATACAAAAGATAATTTTTTTCCAGCCACTTGGCTACTGTTTATTCAAAGCAACCCTTTTATTGTAAGCCTTTAATAACTTTAGTGATATGAGGTAATATTGGTGGCTGTTATTTTCGGTATTGCTAGCATAAATGGCACCTTGATGTCCTGAAACTGTTTACGTGTGGCACAATATCAGACAACTGTGCTGAAGATGATTATCTAAAGAGGAGTACAGTCTCAATTTCAAGGGCTTTCTTTCAGTATCCATAACAGAGTGACCATTACAATCATAGTAAGATTATGAACAAAAAGCCAAAGAAAACTAAATAACTTAACATATAGCCAACTTCACCTGAATACACTACCTAGTTCACATTTCAGATTCACTACACCGAATTATATATTTTACATGTCACATCATTCATTTCCGAGCACACTTTTATATTTTGATGTAGTATACTGTGCAACCAGTCCCTTCCCAAGCAGACTTTTATATTTGTATTTCATGTATTGTGAGGCCATGCTTTCAGGAATATTTTATAAAGAAAATTTGTTTTACTCCTCACAGCAGGTCGGGTGAGAATTGTTACGTTGTCCCTCTTCACCCCAGCAGCCCAGCTGTAAATTTGATATCACTTGTATCCTGGGGGAAGCTTGATACCTAGCAGAAATTAATTGTCTGTTTTAATGTCCCTAGTGCAGTCGATAGGCAATAATCTTTCACTCCGCTGACTATTTTTCATTTTATACTTGCCACCTTCGGATGATCTTATTGAGTTTGGAGCAAAGTTTTGAATTGGAGATGTTAGACACAGCCTTCATTTACCCTTTCACTTCAAGATCTCTACTTCTTGGTAGGGAAGTTCGCTAACCAACTGCCGGTACGGCTGTGAAACCGATAACCTTGGTCTGGATTAGTAATGACATTGTTGAGGATGGATGTGGTTAAGCCGAGTTCTAGTCATAGGTGTTCCAGCACTAAGTAAAGATGTTTAAAATGGCCACGAGATAGTAATAGTAAACTCAAAAACATATTCATAGCAAACGAAGAGTAACACAAGTATTATCTGGACCACTGTGTGTTTTAAATGGTATGAGTTTTCAGCTATATTTTCTTCCCTAACTGTACCAAAGTGTCTTTTGTTGCGCTGTGACTTTTCTTCTTTATTGCATAAACATTTATAAGTAACACGATCGATAGACAGAAAATACGTACAGAGGAAATAACACTTGGGTAACACGGAACGTAGAAAAGGGATTGAGATCTGAACACGGTGACGACAAGTTGGGCGAAGAGGGTTTGGCCTTGGGAGTGCAGAGCTGGCATTGACGGGGAGGAGACGACTGCACAATACACGTCAAACAACTTCTATACTATTAAAGCAGCTCTGTGTGTGTGTGTGTGTGTGTGTGTGTGTGTGTGTGTGTGTGTGTGTGTGTGTGTGTGTGTAAAGTTGCAAATCCAAACTTGGTGGCCGGGTGAGTAGATTTGTGAGCTGATGGATGGGATGGGTGGGTGTTTGGGTGGACAGGGTGGGCAGAGTGGGTGAGGTGGGTGGGTGTGGTGGATGAAGTTGGTGGGCGGGGTGGGGTGGCCGGGTGGGTTGGGCACTTGGGTAGGGTGAGTGGGTTTTCTGGGTGGGTGGATGGGTGGGTCTAGTAGGTAGGTGGGCTTTTTCGGGCTGGTGAGGGGATGTACTGCATTTCCGAGGACGAGCCAAGTGGGGAAATAAATCCATGGAGTAAAAATAGGTCCATGGGGTAAAAAAAAAAAAAAAAAAAAGTGTCCATGGAAGAAAGTAAATACTTAATGTAGAAAATAAAGGTCTATTGAGAAAAATGGGACCATGGAGGATAATGGGTCCAAAGGGGAAATGGGTCCAGGGGGGAAGATGGGTCAAATAAGGAATGTAGGTGGATGAAGGAAAATGAGTCAATGGAATGAGAGTGATCCATGGAGGAAGTAGGTGGGTGGGGATATGTCCACTAACGGATGTAGTTGGAGACGGGCTTATACGTTAGTTATTATTAAATATGAGTGCAGGAAGGTGTTGTCTAGACCTTAATATATGACAGTTTTGAAACGACTGTGAAAATTGGAAAGGGTAAAGTTGCATTCCACAGACGCAATCAGTACAGGCAGAGAGATACATTTTTCATCTCAATGTATGTTTGAGAAATGATGTAAGAATGAATAGGTGGCTTGACATCCTTTCGCTTTTTGAAGCTTAATGATTGGTCCGTGAGCCTTTCTTATAGCATTGTCCCTCCACCACTCCAAGCCAGCCTCCCTCGAGTACTCTTGACCTCATGCTTCCAGTATATCATCACTACGATACACAGAGTGTTTATATTGATTTCTTTTTTTCACGCTCGGTAAATCTATCTATCTGTCTATAGCCCTACGCCCTAATGCAGCAAAGGGTGGCTGCAGACAAAACGCCTCCAAGTCGCTCTATCACCCACCATTTGACTACCCTCCCCCCAACTCACTCCCTTCCTCCCTCATATACCTCTCAACTCCATCCCTCCACCTCATCTTCGGTCGTCCCCTCGCCCTCCCTCCCTCCACCTCACCTACATACACCCTCTTAGTCAATCTTTCATTCTCCATTCTCTCCACATGTCCCAACCACCTCAGTGTATTGCTCCTAGTCTTCTCAACCACATCCACATCCACCCCACAACGTTCTTTCACTTCTTCATTCGTCAACCTGTCCCTCCATGTCACTCCACATGTTCCTCTCCAGTAGCTCCCTTCCACTGCTCTCACTCTTGACTTATTCCCCTCTTGCAAGGTCCATGCCTTGCTTCCCTAAGTCAGGGTAGGGATCACAATACTATCATGCAGTGACTTCTTAACTTCCATACTCACCTCCCTATTTCTCATTACTCCTTTCAGTGAACCAACAACCTTCCTTCCCTGCTGTACCCTTTCACGCACTTCATCCCCCAAGGTTCCATCCTTACTCATCACACTACCCAAGTACTTGAATGCACTCACATTCTCCATATCCTCGCCATCCAACCTCTCCGTGCATTCTGTGACTTCATTCCTCTCAAACACCATAACTTTACTCTTGTTTACATTAACTTTCAGATTCCTCTTCCTACACACTGTCCCATATTCATTCACAAAACCTTGCAACTCCCATTCATCTTCACTCAACAATACTGTATCATCAGCAAACAAGAACACCGGAATCTTCCAAATCTCGCCCTCATTCATTAGAGCCAGCCCCACATCCACTGCCCTGCCTTGCACCTCCTTTACAACGCCATCCATGTATATATTAAACAGCCATGGAGACATCACACAACCCTGTTTCAGTTCCACACTGAGATCAAAGAACTCACTCAGCTCACCATCCACCCGCACCGTAGCACTAGCTCCTTCGTACATACTCTTCACAGCACTCGACAATTTCCCCTCCACTCCATATATTCTCAATACCATCCACATACCTTGTATATTATTCTGTCATAAGCTTTCTCCAAGTCCATGAAGGCAGCATACTCTTTTTCTTCCCTTCTTTAGATACTTCTCCACTAAACATCTTAGAACAAATATCTGATCTACACACCCTTTTCCCTTCCTAAATCCCCCTTGTCCTTCTCCAACTAGCTCCTCTGTTATATGCCTAACCCTATCAATGAATATTCTACCATATATTTTTCCAGTCACACAAAGAAGGCAAATACCCCTATGTTTACCACATACTTCTCTCTCCGCTTTTCCTTTGTATAAAGGAACAATTATACCTGATTTCCAGTCCTCTGGAACCCTTCCCTCTTCCCAAGCCAATCTACACAACTTCCATATCCACTCCACAACAATCTCACCCCCATACCTCAGCATTTCACCACACACTCCATCAATTCCTGGGGCCTTTTCCATCTTGATCTTCTTCATTGCTTCCACTATTTCCGCCCTATTGATCTCTTCCTCCCTCCTCTCATCTCTCCTTCTCCCAGCCATTCCCCATCACTTATACTCGCACTGCTCTCACTCTCTACATTCAACAAATCCTCAAAGTGCTCCTTCCATCTCCTCAATTTCTCTCTCTTCTCCATCAACAATCTATTATTCTTATCCTTCACTCCCCTACTATTTCCCCTTTCACACTGCCTTACTTTCTTTACCTCCTTCCAAAACAATTTCTTACTCTCCCTCCATTTCACACTCAGATTCCTCCCAAATTCATCTACTTTCTTTTTACTCTCCTTCACCAATCTCTTCACCTCCCTTCTCCTGCTCACATATACCTCTCTCTTCTCTCTCTCTCATCTTCTCCCCTACCTCTACTCGCTAGCCATTCGCTATATGCCTTCTTCTTTTGTTCCACAGCTCGTTTCACCTCATCATTCCACCATGCTGTCCCTTGCACACCCCTGCATCTCCTCCTCACTCCACAAACCAACTCACACGCTGCACCTATCTCTTCCGTGAATATCTTACATACGTCTTCCACCTCTTCCGCTCTAACTCATACCTTCCCAATCTTTCTTCCACTATGCTCTTATACTCTGTCATTCTCTCACTGTCTTGCAATTTCTCCACTCTTCTCACAGGAGCTGTTTTCTCCTGTCTTCCCCTTCGTCTCTTCAATCATTTTCTTTACAGCCTAACCTTGGCCATCACTAAGTGTTGGTCTGAGATTCCATTCCCCCACCCTCTCCTTACTCTTGCATCCACCACTTGTCTGTTCATTCGCTCATCCACACACACACAGTCTATCATTGCCTTTCGTTCAACAAGTTCACCATCCATCCTCTTCACAACCCTCCATGTATACCTGTGGATGATCTTGTGCCGAAAGTAGGTGTTAGCTATTGCTAACCCCTTACCAGCACAGATGTCCAACAAAGCACTACCATTCCCATCTACTGCAGCTGGCCCACCCCACTGACCAACCACTCCATCCACTCGTACATTCCCGACTTTTGCCATTCATGTCTCCAATCAAAAACATTCTCTCACTCTTCTCAAACTTGACCAAACATGCTTCTACACTCGCCCAAAACTCATCTTTCACTCTTGCCACTCGGTCCTCTGTCGACGCATACGCACACACAATCGCCCATGCTTGTATACTACTTTCATCCTTACCCATACAATCTTTGCACCCACTGTTCCATACTCTCTTATATTCTCCTTCCACTTCTTGCTTATCATCAGACATACTCCCTCTCTTGCCCTCTCATTCTCATTAACTCCTGCACATATTCCTAAACCGTATTCCCAATCTCTCACCCTTTCACCTTCCCATTTAGTTTCAGTCAATCCACATATATCCACTCTTGCATCCTCAAGCACCTGCACAATATCTCGTTCTATCACTTCATCATTCACTCCTCTCACATTCCACGTCCCTACCCTAAGAATGTCCTTTGTCCGTTCCTTAGTCGTCAATGTATGGTCCGTCCTGGTCCGAGGCGCTTTATTCGCTTGTTTAGTTAGTTCTTTTTACGCGGTGGGGCACTAACCCACCACCAACCCTTTTAGTCGCCTCATACGACAAGCAGGGATACTGGGGGAGTATCCTTGAAACCCCCCTACCCCCAGGGGGGAGGGCTACCCCCAGTTTTCACTGTCACTTTCATTCCACTGTTTTCAATGCCACTTCCATTTCACCGTTGTATCTCGTTCATTATCTTCCCGGCAATATTCGCATCATACTCAGCAGCTTTCCCGTGTTTCGTGTGTCTTCAGTCCGTCTTGTCACATCCATCATCCTGATACCTTTCCGAACCACACTCCGAAACATTTCCGTGTCTGATTAGTCTTGTCTCGGTCATAATCCGCCTGATACTCTCTGAACCACACACAGAAGCATTTCCATGTGTTTGGCTCGTCTTGTCTTACATCTCTCCGATTCACACTCCGCTGCATTCCGGTGTTGTGTGTCTGCTCAGTCCGTCTTGTCACATTCATAATCCTCCTGACACTCAGCTGAATCATCCTCTGAAGCGTTTCTGAGTCTGTTCGGTTCACCTTCCCTGTTTCATATTCGTCCTAACACCCTCCGCCCTGCTCGACACACTGACTGAAGCCTGACGAATCTGGGAATGAGCCTCACAACACGCCATGCTCGGTTATAAGTAAACAACTACTGCGGGGGTGGTGTTGTGGAAGACACACGGAAAAAATCGTTTGTTTGTTTGCCTTAGTGACTCCCGTACATTCGATAGACAATAATATTAAACCTATCCATGTCGGCATCCTTCATCCGGTAGTTCCACGTCTTTAGGAAACCACGAGAGAGCAGAGGGAGAAAGGTAAGAAACTACTTTGCTAATAATCTGTTCCATTTATCACTATATCTTTTACCTTGGTGTTATGAATACCTCTTTATCTTGTTTACCTGTGTAGAGGGAAGTACGCTGCTGATTTGCTTTCCATATAATTTTATTTAGTTATCTTGACTTAACTGTAATAATCTTTATCTTGTTTTTTCTCTCTCAGTCAGCCTTAAATTTTATCTGTGTTTCTGTCCTTGTTTTGTGCGCTGCTTTTAGTGCGTATCCGCTTCGATTGTCAGTCTGTCAGAATAGCATCAGTCTATGTCTGTCAATTTACCTGTTCTCTTTTGTGTGTCTGATCTACCTGTATGTGGATTTATCTGTCTATCTACGTGCGTTTTTATGTGTATTTATCTATCTGCCTCCTTTACTGTCTGTATATTTACCTACGTGATTCTTTATTTGTATTTATCTACCTACATCTTTTGCCATCTGTATATCTATCTGTCTATCTGCCTACCTGTCTATTTGTCTGTCTACTTATCTATCCATCTATCTGTTTGTTTACATGCCTATCAATCTGTCTATCTACCATCTATCTATCCATCTATATTTATCTGTCTGTCCATCTATCTATCTGTCTTTCTTTGTATATCTATCTATCTATCTATCTATTTGTCTTTCTGTCTTTGTATATCTGTCTATCTATTTATCTATCTAACTGCCTGTCTATTAGATCTGTCTATCTATCTATCTGCATTCTTCTCTGCATCTGTTTGTATATTGCCTAACTTCATTTCCCGTCGTTCTTCAGTGTTGGATGTGACAAATACACCTCCAAGTAATCTTGCATAAAAGCTGCCTGAGATAAATAATATATAGTTCCCAGGTACTTTGTAGATGATCATTAGGTGCACAAAAGTTAGATAACAAGCAGATACGTGAGAGGAGTTAAAGAAGGGAGAAGTGGAAAACAGCTAGAGGCATGAGTTAGAGGATTCTTAGAAAGATGAAGTTAGAGAGCAGTGAAAAGCGCGAAAGTCAACTCTATTAGTTTAGGATGACTTTTGGAGTGATGGAAGAGAGTGGTGATGTACTATTACAAAGACTTAGAGGCGTTTCTGTACAGATGGAAGGAGTTTTGGAGTGGCGTGAGGACAGTGATGTCTTATGATAAGGAGGCTTGGAGGTGCTTCTGAACTGAAGAGATGGAGGTCTGGAGTGGCGACGGGGTAAATAATAAGTAGTAATGGAGAGACCTGGAAGTGCATCTGTAGTAGAGGTAGGCTGGCTTGAAGTGACGCGAGGAATTAATGATGAGTTATGACACAGAGGCTTGCAGGTATTTTATTGATCCCAGACCGATTGAACTCAGGTATTAGGTGTCTAACGATGGAGACATGAAGTTAAGTGTTGGCTGGGGAAGACATGAAAACTGTAAATCCTCAGCATGCGTACTAATGCTCATGAAGACATACATCACTACTAAACAGTAAGAAAATTAATCCTGTGCTCGAAATTCCTACTGGATTGACACGTTAATTCACTTTCATGGAGAGAAGATTTTGCTAAAGTTGCCACTCCCCAGAAAAGATAAACAGTGCAAAATAACCCCAAATCAGGACCTTTTATTTCGAGTGTGGCTGTTTTCTCTGCACGCGTTTGTATTTTGCTTTTCTCTCGCCAAGTTAATGGGCATTGTGAGTAAATTCAGTGCAAGGGCTTTTAGCTTACTGCCGTTAATTTGGCTTTGCGGGAATTTCTCTCTCTACATATAAATACAGGCATATTCATAGTTTAGTTAGCAAATGGTAAACTTTTAAGCACACACACACACACACACAGACACACACACACACACACACAGATAGATAGGTAGGTAGGCAGGTAGGTAGATAGATAGAGATACATATATGTGTGTGTGTGTGTGTGTGTGTGTGTGTGTGTGTGTGTGTGTGTGTGTGTGTGTGTGTGTGTGTGTGTGTGTGTGTATCCAAACATTAATAACGGTGAAACTGGGACCAACAGGCAGAAAGAGGTTAAAAAAAGTCAAAAGGTTCATTGGTTGTCTTGGCCTTGCACTAGTGAGGTCGGGGGCGAGAATGGCCACTTTACGACCCTTGTGTTAAACCATGACGGCGCGGAGCCCCCCCACTCCCACACAACACTAAATTACTCCGCCTTGAAACAATTGCACAGCTTGACAACTTTTCCGGGGAGGAGGCGTTCTCTCTCTCTCTCTCTCTCTCTCTCTCTCTCATCCAATGTAGTATATTGTTATAGCTCTGGAAAGCCCCACTGAAGAGACGAAGTTACACAAGGCTGTATCTTGCCATACCTAACCACTCTAGACTGAAAATTCTGCAGTCATGAAGAAGCAAGTTAAAGAGGAGAAAACATGATAGGATTATTGAAAGTTAAAATATGGCAGTCAAAGTGAGAAACGATGACAGCAATTAAATTACTGAGAGCAAGAATATGATAAACAAAGTAGTGAAAACAAAAAGAAATATTACTGAAAGTGAAAACCAAAGCAATCCGAGAACAGTGAAAGACCAAGAACAATATCCCAAGGGCATATCTTCACTGCCGCTGTGTGTCTGGTGAACGAATGGGATCCCTTCAGAGGACATCACCTAGATAGCTCCAGGTGATAGGTGAAAAACGAGGAGACGAAGTGGTCCGAGTAAAGGAAGGTATCAGAGTGGTGGAGATGGTGAGGGAGGCTGGGTGGTTGATGGAGAGAGGTGAGGGAGATGGAGGGATGTTGGAGGGATGTGTTGGAGGAAAGATGGGTTGAGGGTGTGTTGGAGAAATAAAATATGAAAGAAGGAGGAAAGTGTTTGTGTGTCGGTAAGAGTACGTGAGTAGAAGAGTAAAATATTATGAGGAAAGGTGGGTGTGTTGGTGGTATATTAGTATGAAGGATGGTGTAGGATTGTTGGTATGTGCGTGTGTTGGAGGAAAGATGGATTGAAAGTGTGCTGGAGGAGAAACAAAATGAATATGACAGAAGAAAGGAAGTGTTTGTGCGTCGGTGAGAGTGTGTGAGTAGAAGAGTAGGTCATGATGAAGGAATATGAGTGTGTTGGCGCTGTATTAGTGTGAAGGAAGGCGCAGGATTATAGGTACAGTGTGTGAGGGTGTAGGTGGAAATGAAAGTGATGATAAGACGCGAGAGTATTGAATGATATTATGGAGGGGATGGGAGAATGTCGACGAAGAAGAATGATGGAGGTAAGAGATGGTGAGGGAAGGAAGGAAGTGTTCGATGGAAGGAGGTGTTTTGCTGATGGAGGGGGGTGAGTGTGCAGTGAAAGTTAGTGTGGTGCAGATAGGTAATTAAGTGATGGTGGGAGGTGAGTGTGTGAAGGCAGGAGGAAAGTGTGTGTGTGTGTGTGTGTGTTTGACTGGTGCAGAAGACATGCAGGAGCTAATAAAAGGTAATATATCAACAGTGACAACAATTATGACACTATTCTTTGATGTCGATGAGATACAACGCAGTGTATGTGACGCGTACCAATTAATCTACATAATTATCTATTTTTTTATCTATCTCAGTATCTATCGCTTGGTCTGTCTGTATATCTGTACGTCTGCTATCTATCTAGCTGCCTGTCTTTCCGTATGTTGCACTATCTATCTGTCAGTTTTTTATTTCTGTTTTTCTCTGTAAGCCTGTCTTGCATTATCTGCCCTTTTTCTCTTATCTTCTTTCTGATTTCTGTCTTTTCTGTTTAACTCCCCGTCTCTGTCTCTCTGTCTCCTCGGTATCTCTTTCTGCCTGTCTGTCATTTTCCATCATTTTTTATTTTATTTTCATCCATATTTACCTACCTCCCTGCCTACCTGTTTATCAACCTACCAACCTACCTACCTACCTACCTATCTATCTATCTATCTATCTATCTGTCACTGCATGGTGTACATTTTCCTTGTTTTGATTCGTCTTTCCTTCTCTCTATCTATCAATGAACGTAACTATCTATCGGTGCAATAATGTAACGCTGAAAAGCATAAATCGAGGTCAGAAAATAAAAGTGTCACTCCAGCTTGAAACAAAGTCTCTTATAATTTCCAGAGAAAAATAACTATTACATTTCCATTTTTACAGTTGGCAGAAAAATTTAACACGTGTATGTGCGTGCGTGTGTGTGTGTGTGTGTGTGTGTGTGTGTGTGTGTGTGTGTGTGTGTGTGTGTGTGTGTGTATTTGTACGTTTGTATGTATGAGTGAGTACTTGTGTCTATGTATGTATGTACAGTATATAGATAGACAGATAGATAAAGAAATAAGCGCAGAAAAATCAATCTTTAGCACACACACAAAAAAATGGAATGCCGTCACGAGCGTAAGGGATTAAAAGGAATATATAAACGAGAACTATATACATGAAAAGAATAAATCATAACAAACCATTATCAGTAAACTGCCATATTCTTTATTCCACGGGGATTGGAATGGTGCATCTGTGCGGATTTATTTTGATGTGTGTGTGTGTGTGTGTGTGTGTGTGCGCGTGTGTGTGTGTTCATTTAATAATTTATATGTTGGTTCTTTTATTTAGCGAACGAGATTTTTATGTATAAGTTCGGCTGCTGTAGCTGTGTTGCTTTGTGTTGATCTGTATGTCTGTTGACGTGTTCGGCTTTCATTTCTCTCTCTCTCTCTCTCTCTCTCTCTCTCTCTCTCTCTCTCTCTCTCTCTCTCTCTCTATCTATCTATCTATCTATCTATCTATCTATCTATCTTTATCTCTCACTGCCCTGTTTATTGTCCAGGAAACCCGATCCCTGAGGCCAGTCATTCCTTTCACGCACAGACAGACGGCCTCACACGCCTTCACATGTCACCACACAGACACAAATACTGAACCGACTAAACTGAGGTATTTCAAGCGCTCACATTCTGGATGTGTTTCATGGTACCGGGAGAAAAGGTATTATTATTATTATTACTATTATTATTATTATCATTATTATTATTAATCTTCATTTTCATAATTATTATTGTTACTGATACAATCATCATCATCATTATCATTAATATCATTGTTCTTATCATTACGCTCCATAAAACTAGGTCTGAGCATTATATCTGCATAGGTTTCTTTATATCTAGTAATTCTACGACAATAATTAAATTTCTAATCTAGCTGGGGGTGATTTCAGGCCACTGCGAACCACAGGCCTCTCCTTTAATCCCACCATTTTAGATTTTCCTCATTTATCTATCAAAGGCCTCCCGACATACCCCCCCTCCACCCCCCACCCACCGTGTTGTGTGTGCTGCTTTCTCTTGCATACCGCCATTAGCCCTGCCTCACCTTCCCCCCCATCGTCCCTCACCCCAAAAACCTTCCCCCACTCCCTCATACTCCCTCCTTCATCCCCCCTACACATACTCCCATTTGTATCACCTTTCCTTCCCCTCTTTCTCCATACCTTCACCTCCCTCATTCATTCTACACCCCCCTCACATTCGCTGTACATTCCGCTCAAAATCAGTCTTCACCCTCTTTCGGTCATAACTTTTCCCATCCACCCCTTCCTTCTTCCTCATCCGTCTCCCCTCCATCTCCCCTCACCCCTCCTTCGCCCCTCCTACTCACGCTGCCCTTCACATCTCCTCCTTCCACCCCTTCCCTTGCACCCGTTTCCCTCATCCTTCCCACTCTCACTCCCTCTCCACTCTCACTCCCTCTCCACTCTCACTCCCTCTTCACTCTCACTCTTTCTCCACTTTCACGCCATCCTCAGTTTCCTTCTTTCGTTCCCTCACATTCCATCCCCCCAACTTCCCAAAATTTCGCCATTTCCCTTCATTGCTTTCTCTGTTTAATACCACATTCCTCTCTGACCTCTTCTCCCATCCTTTCCACTTCATTCTTGCATTATACCACTTCCCTTCTTCCTTCCCATTTCTCATCCCACTCCCCATTCTTCCTTGCATCATCCCACTCCCCTTCCTCTTTCCCCTCTGTCATCCCACTCTCTCCAGTCCCCCTTCTTCAAGATTCATCCCTTTTCCCTCATCCCTCCCCAGTCGCCTCATTTGCTTTCTTTCCCCTCTGCCTCACCCCTCTCTCACACCACTACGTCCCACTCAGCACTGAATCATTCCTCCATTTTATTTTTTCTTCCTCTTCCCCTCGTCTTTTCTCATTTTGCTCCCTCACTTTTCATCCCACATCTCCAGCTTGTCTCTGTCACTCCCTCATTCCTACCAATTTTATCTCACTACCCAGCCTCCATCAAACTTACACCCTCCCACTCTCTCGCCCTTCCTGCTCTTCCTTTACCAAATTACTCCTCCCTTTCCTGTCACCTTTCCGCATCCATTCCATCTCCCATATCCCTAATTTTGCATTGCCACTCCCTCTCCCCTTACACACCCATCTCCTCCCCCTCTCACCCAGTCCATCTCTCATCCACCCACGAACACAGAGTCATCCCTTAATCATACCCCTTCCCTCTCCTCTTCTTCCCTTCTCATCCCTTCATCATACTCTCTCCCTCTCCGCTTCCTCCCTTAATCTCTTCTCCTCTCATGGCCCCTCTTCACCAGCCTCTCACCCATCCTGTTCTCCCCCTCCAACCCCTCCTCTTCCGGCCACCTCACACCACTTTATTCCTCTTCATCCCTCTCTTTCTCTACCTCCCCAGTCACCCTCCCACGTTCTCTAGTTCCATTACTCCCCCACTCCCGCCCCCACCCTCCCTTTCCACATTCCCTCACTCCATTACTCCCCCACTCCTACCCCCATCCCACTCCCACGCACCACTCACCTCTTTCATCTCCCGTCCGCTCACCAACACCGAATCAGCCGCGAAATAGGATTATGACTCGTCGGATAATTGGAATTTTAAGCTGGGGATCATTCTTTTAAAGCCAGCCAGCACTAGGACGACATTTTTTCTTTATATTCCCTCTACTCCTGACGATTTTTTTTTATTTACTTATTTAAATATTCTTTTAGGATCTTTTTCAAGTAACCTTCATTGCGAGGTCCTTTCTAAAATAGTCTGTAGGTAGCCAAGATTAACCACTTAGATAACGTATAATTTATTAGATCCTTTCATCTACCCGACGATATTATTCAGCTCAGGTGATCGCTTTAGGTGTGGAGTTAATGAAGTCTGTGTATCTCTCCGATCCAATCAGAGAAGTCTCCCGTAAATTGAACGGAGTCGTCCGGATAGAGGAAGAATAAGCTATGAACTGTCCTCGGAGGGAAGGGGTTAAGTGAGAATAGACGTAATCGTACTTCAGGTGTGAGGTAATCCGTTCTGTTTTATGGGAAGAGGGTTTGCATTACGGGAGTGTTTTGTGGGAAGTGTCTTTCTCTTTATTCATATCCTTATTATTGTACAGTATCTATCTTCATCATTGTATCTATTTGTCTTTATATCTCTGTCTGTCTAGCTATCTAACAATCTGTCCAGCTAAATATTATTCGCGTTTCTGTCTATTTTTCCGTCTGATTTAGTCTTTCTATCTGCATCATTTTATCGAAGTATCTGTCTATCTGTCTGACTGTCTGCCAAATTATCTATTTATTTATATAACTGCCTGCCCTTTAGTCTATCAGTCAGTCTGTCTGTCTATTTCACCGTCCGTTCGTCTGTCACCGCATTTTATGATAATTTTATGACAGACAGAGAAAAAAGAAGACCCAGTGGAAGGAAAACGGACTAGTTACTGAGAGATACGAAAGAAAAATATAGAGAAAGGGTGAAAGGCAATTGCATTAAGTAATCGGATATGGGATGAAATGAGAATATACGGAAAAAGGAGTGTGAAGGAAGGAAAAGTATAAAACGAAAAGAAAAAGTATTGTTCATCCACTTTCATTTGTCAGATATTTTCGTCCTTTGTAGCATATTTCCCGTGGCTAATATGGTAATACTATGGATCTGCGCTCTTCCCATGGCACTTCTTCGTGACTAATTTGAAATCGTAGGCATGAACTCTCGTTATAGCTCAGCCTTGAAGATAGAGAGACGACCATTTTAAGCCAAAGAGGGAAAGAGGGAAGTAAATACGAAAGAATGAGATAAAAGGAAAGAATAATTACAAATGACAAGAAAGGAGGAAGAAAACGAAAAGTGTGGAAATAAAAATGAGAATTGCTGAGAGAGAGGGGGGGAGGGAGGGAGAGAGAGAGAGAGAGAGAACTAGTTATGGAGAATGAGAGACGAAAGGAAAGAAAAATCTGAGGCGAGGGAAAAGGAGAAAGAATAGAGAAAACGTAAGGAAAAATTACGGCGGAATTACTGAAAGGCGGAAATAAAGTCACCCAGGAAAATAAAATAGATATGAGATAAAATAATAATTGTATAAGAAAGGAAAAGGGGAAAAGATTATATCAAATAGAGAAAACAAAATCTCAACACACTATCTATCTATCTATCTATTGCCAGACGCCTCAATCCCGTTTGGGGTGGCCACAAACAAATCGCCTCCAAGTAGCCCTGTCCCCCGCCATTTCACTGCCCTGCTCCCAACTCACACCCCCCTCTCTCATATACCTCTCCACCCCATCCCTCCATCTCATCCTCGGTCTCCCCCTCCCTCTTCCACCCTCCACCTCACTCACATACACTCTCTTCGTCAATCTTTCACCCTCCATCCTCTCCACATGGCCAAACCACCTCAGTGTGTTCCTCACAACGCTTCCTATCACATCCACATCCACACCACAACGCTCCTTTATATTCTCATTCGTCATCCTGTCTCTCCACGTGACTCCACAGGCTCCTCTTAAATAACTCATTTCCACTGCTCTCACTCTTGACTTGTGTCCTTCCAACAATGTCCAAGCTTCACTTCCGTACGTTAGAGTTGGTATCACAATACTGTCATGTAGTAACTTTTTTACTTCCATGCTCACTTCCCTGTTTCTTATCACTGCTTTTAAGGAACCAGCAACCTTTCTTCCCTGCTGTACCCTTTCAAGCACTTCACCCTCCAAACCTCCATCCTTACTCATCACACTACCCAAATACTTAAACGTACTCACATTTTCCAATTCCTCACCATCCAACCTCGCTGTACATTCACTGACTTCACCTCTCTCAAAGACCATCACTTTACTCTTCCCTACATTCACCTTTAGGTTCCGTTTCTTACACACTCTCTCAAACTCATCCACCAAGCCTTGCAGCTCCCCTTCGTCTTCACTCAACAACACAGTATCATCTGCAAACAACAGTACAGGGAGTTTCCAAACACTATCCTCTCTCACCAGGGCCACTCCAACATCCACTACCCTACCTTTTACCTCTTTTATTACCCCATCCATGTACAGATTGAACAACCATGGAGACATGACACATCCCTGTTTCAAACCAACTTTCACAGAGAAAAATTCACTTAGTTCACCATCCACATGCACTGCAGCCTTCGCACCATCGTACATACTCTTCACAGCATTCAACAACTTCCCATCTACTCCATATATTCTTAACACTTTCCACAATCCTTGTCTATCCACCCTGTCATATGCTTTCTCCAAATCCATGAAAGCCGCATACAACTTCTTTCCCTTCTCTAGAAACTTTTCCACTAAAGATCTAAGAATGAATATCTGATCTACACAACCTCTTCCCTTCCTAAAGCCTCCCTGTCCTTCTCCAACTAATTTCTCTGTTCTTTCTCTAACTCTGTCTATAAGTAACCTACCATACACTTTTCCTATTATACTAAGAAGACAAATGCCCCTATGATTACCACACACTTCTTTTTCCCCTTTTCCTTTGTACAAGGGAATAATTATACCTGACTTCCAATCCTCCGGGACTCTACCTTCCTCCCAGGCCAATCTGCACATCTTCCACATCCATTCTACCACTATCTCTCCCCCATGCTTCAGCATTTCACCACACACTCCATCAATTCCTGGGGCTTTCCCCGATTTAACACACAACTAATGTATAATTATAGAAATCCCGTAATGAAATGTAACCCACAACATTTCACAGTTATTACACTACCCAGCACTTTATAACGTAAGGAAACACAGCAACACACACCGTCATACAGTACCACATAACAGCACACAACACACCGCTACAACACCACAAACCACAACGCAGCACAGCACTATAACACCAGAAACCACAACGCTGCACAACACCACAAAAAGCCATAATACAAAAAAAACATTATATAGCACAGCACTGTACAGCATAGCACCACGCACCACCACCACACTGCATCATATCCTACCTCAAAGCACCACACAACGCAACACTATAACATCCACAAAACACAACGCAGCACAACATCTCAAACTACCACAACACTACACAACACAATACAGCACAACACGCTGCTCTACCGTATAAAACGACAGAACGCACAGTGCAGCACGAAAATGCATCATACAATATCACACAACACTACACAACACACCACAACACTAACACCACAAAGAACGACACAACACAACACATCACAAAACAGCATCACACAGAGCCACACAGCATCACACAACACTATATAACAACACACCGCAAAACACGAGACGACACAGCACCACACAGCATCACAGCGCTGCCTAGCCTTGAGGTTATGACATTCCTGACGCCTGCCGTATTCCTCTCTTGTCATCTCTCTCTCTCCTGCCGCCTCTGCTTTGTGTCATCTCTCTCACTCCTGCCGTCTCTGCTTTGTGTCCTCTCTCTCTCTCTCTCTCTCTCTCTCTCTCTCTCTCTCTCTCTCTCTCCTGTTATCTCACACTCATGCCATCTCTCCCTCCTGGATCTCTCCCTCCTGTATCTCTCCTTATCTCTCTCTCCTGCCATCTCTCTCTCATGTTATCTCTTCCTCCGGCCATTTCTCTCGCCTGCCATCTTCCTCATGCCATCGCACCCTCCTGCCATCTTTCCCTCATGCCATCTCTCCCTCATGCCCTCTCTCCTGCCATCTCTCCCTCATGCCATCTCTCTCTCATGCCATCTCTCCTGCCATCTCTCCCTCATGTCATCTCTCTCTCATGCCATCTCTCCTGCCATCTCTCCCTCATGCCATCTCTCCCTCCTGTCATCTATTTCTCCTGTCATCTCTCCCTTCAATTCTCCCTCATGCCATATCTCGCTTATGTCATCTCACTCTCTCTCTTGCCATCATTCTCGTCATACAAAATATATTTCCCTTATCAAAAAATTACCAGCACCATAAAACCCAATTGTGTTTACTAAGTTAAAAGTATCACAAAAAAGTCCCAACCCGATTTTGAAGATTCAATATTTCAGGCGCATAATACTGCAATTCTCTTTTTTCTGTCTTTTTTTTTTTTTTCTTTTTGTGGGAGGAAATAATTTTGCAGCTTAGCCTTCTTTTTAGCCGCCGTGTTATATAATTGTGGTAGGTGGTGACATCCATCATCCACTCGCTTGATGTAGTGCTGCCTACTTCTTCTTTCACCTATATCATTCTTGGTTTGTGTCTACTCTCCTCTCATCCTGTTTCTCCCATCTTTCCTGTCATTTTTTATTACTCTTCTTTCCTTTTCAGGTGTCTTTACATTAAGTGACAAGCCTAATGGTTTCCAGTAAACCAGGAAACCATTTATAGCCCTGGGTGGTAACTATGTAACCAACCCATACGTGTTCCCTACGTGTCAACAAGTGAGTTGGCGGAGAGTTAGTGCCCCTCCCTGTAAAACAACTAACTCAGGCACACGGTTACCCTTTACGGGATAATGGCGTCTGGCAATAAATAGTTATAATTCAATGCGTGAAAAAGAAAACAATAAATATGAATTCCTTTTAAACTTTGGACTTTTACTGTGAAGTTGAATTATCAGAGCACCTTAATTATGTAGTGATTTCTTCGAAGTTTTTATTCATGCAAATCATTAGTGGGATTCAGTGTCGCAAAGTGAAATGAACAATTTATTAATTAGCCTTTGTGTGTGTGTGTGTGTGTGTGTGTGTGTGTGTGTGTGTGTGTGTGTGTGTGTGTGTGTGCCGTTCTATTTAGTAGAGACAAGCATTGCAGGCTCAAGACGAGGATTTTCTTCCTTTTTAGTATGAGAAAGCTATTAAATATCAGTCATAAAGAGTGTAGTCCGCCTCAGAAAGGTTATTTTCTCACCAACAGGGGCTTATAAAAACACTCTTGCCTGTATTGTCAGCATAGAGCTGGCCATCAAGCGTCTTTAATAGCCTTAGAGCAAGTAATTACAAGAGCAGTGTAATGAGTCAGAGTAATAGCCCTCATTATCTCCTCCATCACACCTGGGCTCCTTATTTTCAACTTATTCTCTCACCTGGTGTCGACTGGAGGGAAGGATTGGATTTGGGGGGTATATTGGTGGGGATGTATTGATGAGGTGTATTGGTGGGGGTGTACTGGTTGGGGTGTGCTGGTGGGTGTATTTTGGTTGGGGTGTATTGATGGGGTGTATTGGTGGGGGTGTATTGGTTGGGGTGTATTGATGGGGTGTATTGCTGGGGGTGTATTGCTGGGGGTGTATTGGTTGGGTATTGGTTGGGTATTGGTGGGAGTGTATTGGTAGGGGTGTAAAGGTTGGGGTGTATTGGTGGGGATGTATTTTTAGACTTTAATAACCTATGATTGAAATACCTCGCTTCTCTAAAATACACTCGCCCCCTTTGCAATAAATTTTTGCATTTACTACAGGCCCACCTCTTTCTGTTCATTGTTGTTGTACTTGTTGTTGTTGGTGGTGGTGGTGATGGTGATGGTGATGGTGATGATGGTGGTGGTGGTGGTGGTGGTGGTCTTGTACTTCTTCTTCTTCTTCTTCTTGTGGTCCTGAGTTTTTCTGATTGTGAACCCATTGACTGCAGGCTAGAGTTGCCCTTTACATGCATTTCACCAAACAACTTTCCTGGGACAGGTTTAATACAAGACTTATTAATCCCTCCACTGCTAGCTATCACACTAAAGTTTAATAAAATCGACTGAAGGTAAAAAAAAAAAAAATAAATAAAAAAAATAAGATAGAAAGAAAGAAAAAAGATAAAGAGAGAAAGAAGCAGCAACTCGATGTATTATTGTTTTATATGATTCGTGTCATTACCAGACGATTTTATTTTTCTTTAGAGAATTTTTCGAACTGGAGAGGTTGGATGAAGCATACATTAATCCCTTCACTACAAGACCTCTCATCATACACTTAGTAAATTTGCCTGGAGGTTTCATGAATAAGGTGACAGAAAAAAAAAAATGGATTGAATTGTTTAACTCTTTGAATCCGGTCACCTGTTTTCTTTTGACTATTTTATTCATGCTGTCGGAGGATTAGTTTGTTCAGATTAGAATTAGGGTCGAGTCCTTAAACCCGAAATCGCAAAGTAGGACGTAGACCCCCAAAAATTTCATGATGAATTTTGAAGTGAGTGATGATGATGGGACCTAGCTGGCCTTCCTGTATGACTCCTGACTGCTTTCTGTAGTATGGGATGCCGGATGACCATACCTAATAACCACAGGCGTTCCATAGATGACCTTCAATTAGGGGTTTGCATTCCACTCTACGATCTAAGGCTCAAATATACAGTATGACCTTTTAGTCTCTCCAAACATGAGTGGTTAGATGCAGCCTTCATTACCCTTTTCAGGGTTTGAGATCATTCCAAAGCCGAATAAAATGTCTAGTGGCAGGCAGAACAAAGTCCCAAATGCGTCATCGTACTGGGAGAGTTAATCAGCGCACCACCACACTCTCCTCCCCGATTAGGTAAGCCTGACCATTCGTCCTAATCAGGGTTACCGGTGACTCGAGTAAATGCCCCGACCATTGTTAATCTGCTTTCCTATCACCTTTCCCTCTTCTCCACCCCCCCTCCTTCCCTTCTCCTGGTAATCTTCTCCCCCACCCTTACCCGGATTAAACTAGCCCTTCTCTTCCTTTCCCTCTCCCTCTCTTCCTCTCCCTGTCCTCTCTTCTCCTCTCCCACTCCCTCTTCTCCATTTCTCTCTCCTTCTTCTCCCCCAGCGTCGTCTCCTTTCTCTCCTCTCCCTCTGTTAAGGTACCCCTCCCCTTCCGTTCTCTCTCCCTATACTCCTCTCTCTCTCACCTTCTTCTCCATTCCCCTTTCCTTGTTCTCCCTCCAAGTGGTTTCTTTTCTCTCCGCCTCCCTTGGTTAAGCTGCCTCATCCAAGTTCTCGTCCATCTCCCCCTTCCATTTCTTCTCCCCTTCCCTAGTGTAAGCTACTCCCCTCTTAACACTCCTTTCATAGTATCCTCCCCACACACTCTCGCACATGCTCTCACCTACACATACACAGAAACGGTAAGGTACGAGTAGATGGTTAGACAGATAGACAGATGAAGAAATATTTTGCTCCTAACTATACATTTCTACAGCTCTGCGTCCTTCGCCCTCCCATTCCCTGCTTGTCTTCCTTTCCCTTCCTTATCGAATACTTTCCCTTTCCCCTTCCCTTCCTAACTTTCTCCCTCTCTCACCCAACCCTCCACCAGGCTACTCCCCTTTCCCTTTCCCTTCCTAACATTTTCCCCTTTATTCCTCTCCCAGGTGTCCCTTCCTCCGAATTTGATCCCCTCCCCCTCCCCTCCCCAGCCTCCTCTCCTTCCATCTCCCTTTCGACCTATAGATCCTTTTGTCAAAGCGACCCCTCACAGGATGCGGCCTCAGGTAATAAGTCGATGGACACCTGAAGATGAATGATAATGACAATAGTAATGAAAATAAGATCAATTTTTACTCATGAGGATGATAATGGTGATTCTGATGCTGCTGCTGCTGATGATGATGATTATTATTATTATTTTATCGTTATTATTTTTATCATCATCATCATCATCACCTTCATCATTATTGTCATTATTTATATGATACCAGTAATGTTAATATAATAAATCAAAATAGTAATAGTAGCTACCATCTTCATCATATCCAATTTTCCCTTTAAAAATAGAGAGGAAAAGAAAACACAAAGTATGAAAATGTATAGCCAAGAAAATATTATTCACGCATTCGAAAATCCCTGCTTCACCTAACAGGCTTACGTCAATCATAATTATAAGACTGGTTTCAAATAATTAACCCTTTGACTGCCGGGGTTTCTCTCTGCAGAAAAAAAAAAAAAAGTCTGTTTTTTGTAGGAATATTTTACCTAAGTGCATCCAAAGCAGCGTAACGTTGTCGTAGCAGAGATCATTCCGTCCCTGTCAAGTAAAGAAAAAAGTTATGGAACTGCCTTGTACTTTCTCCATTATTCGTCCATCCAATTCTA
Source organism: Coenobita brevimanus (assembly GCF_032717465.1). Classification (NCBI taxonomy): domain Eukaryota; kingdom Metazoa; phylum Arthropoda; class Malacostraca; order Decapoda; family Coenobitidae; genus Coenobita; species Coenobita brevimanus. The sequence goes on along the minus strand of NC_137049.1, from coordinate 25,069,601 downwards.
ACTCTTATCAATTTATCTTTTCTGCATGCATGGCTCCCTCGTACCTAAATATTTCCTTGGTTTTCCATGCTTCCTCCTACCCACAAACTCACTCACATAGACCTTTATCTTTGTCCTATCCACAAACATCAGGTTACAGAACCAAGTTACAAAATTGGTTGCACGTTCCTTTCCATCCTCCACTACTGTTATCAAAGCATTTACTCAGATCCTTCCACCTTCATGTCACTGTTGTCATCCTTCTCAGTCCAGATCTGTTTTTTTTTTTTTCCATTCTGCTGTCTTCAATTGATGTTATTCACTCAGTCGTTCGTAAGTTCATTTTGTCACCCCCCTCTCTGTTCTCTCCTTTCATCCACCCATCCATCCATGTGTTTATCCATCCATCCACCAATCCATCCAACTATTTTTCACATCCATCCATTCATCCATCAATCCATCCAACTATTTTTCACATCCATCCATTCATCCATCCATCCATTCGTCCATCCATCTATCCATCCACCCATCCACCCACCTTTTCATCGCAACCCACACCAACGCCCCAGGTATAATGAAAAAAGGTGGGACAAGCAAGTATCATTATCTCTCTCACCCTAATCACCATTCAACCTCCCACCCCCGTACTCAATTACCCTATCGATCTACTTAATGTGATTATGGGAGGCAGTCGGCTGGGGGGAGGGGGAGAATTGGAGGGGAACTGGAGGGGAGAGGGAGAGTTGGAGAGGAAGGGGAGACTCATGGCCACCTGGTGTATCGGGTGAACTGGGGAGGAATTGATACTGGGGGAGGGAGTTAGGGGAGAGAATTAGGTGGCTGGTCTGGTAGGAAATTGATTTTGGACAGGAATGGTGTGGTGAGTGTGGGGGATGGTGGTAGTGGTATTGGTGGTAGCAGACTGGGAAAACTAGGGACGAAACTGGGAGATCTGGGGAGGAAATGCTACAGGAGGAGAGAGTTAGGGGAGGGGAATATGTGGCTGGCGTGGTAGGAAAATGATTATGGTAGGAATGGTGGGGTGAGTGGTATGGTGGCAAGTAGTCTGGGGTATTGGTAGGGAGGGATTGGGAAACTGGGGAGGACCTGATACTGGAAGAGGAAGCCTGCAGTTGGTATTAGGTGGCTGGTGTGATGAAGAATTGTTTGTGGTAGGAGTAGTGTGGTGCTTATGGAGGTGTTGGTTTTTGACAATGACTGTAGGGGATTGAGGGAAATTGGGAGAAACAAGGACTGGGGTGGTAGGTAGTAAGTGGTTAGTGTAGTAGCGCGACTGACTGTGGCATATGTGGTGGTGATGCCTTTCGATATTAGTAGTTGCGAAATGGGAAAACTGTAAAGGGAATGAGAAAACTCGAACGGCGATGAAGGTACTGCTACTGGGAGAGAGTAAGGAACTGGAAATGTGTCCTGTTAGTCTGGTAAGGTTAATGTAGCCAAAATAGTACTGATAATCTGAAATGGTGGTGGTGGGGGACTAGGAGAAACACAGTGAGATGGAGGGGAGGTTTTGTAACTAGATATCACACACACACACACACACACACACACACACACACACACACACACACACACAAACAAACACAAACACACACACACACACACACACACACACACACACACACACACACACACACACACACACACACACAAACACACACACACACAAACACACACACACACACACACACACACACACACACACACACACACACACACACACACACACACACACACACACACACACACACACACACACACACACACACACACACACACACACATAGAAATAGATGTGTAAATAAATAAATAGATAGACAGACAGACAGAGAGATTAATAGATAAAGGGACAAGTATTCTCTGAGGTACGAGAGGAAAAGATCTGGCAAATGAAACTCGATATAAGCACCAGGTAATTGGAAGGCGCACCTGGGAAGTGTAATCCGCTTTAAGGAAGATTAATATTACGGGTATTGATAAGCGCTGAGTAGTTTCATAAGGATATCAATATTTCCAGGTGAATTTGATACTTTATTTGAAGCTTTATTTTTGATGAATTGAAGGCGATAGCAAAGATTTACTTCAGCCTCTCCGGCTCCTGTACGTTATTTTTGCTTTATTCCATTTAATACCACATGATTTTATTGAGCTTAAGGGAAGTTTTTCAGTCTGATGGGGCTGGTAGTATTCTTGATTCTTCTTCTTCAGTGCTTGCGATTTTTCTTAAATGCAATGTAAGCGTCTGTAGGGAGCAAGACTAATCTAAGAAAACAGTCATCAGCGTACAAAAAGGGTCAAGAAATGTACAGTTAGGAACGAATTTACGTCACCTTTCATCAACCCCTCTTCTCACTACCATAAGCTACACCCTTCTACATCACTCCTCCCTGTTTGTCATTCTTCCTCTTCTCACCACCACTCCTCTCACCACTCTAGGCAACACTCCTCCACTTCATTCCTCATTCTACCTCATTCTTTGCCGTCCTCAGCCCATCAACACTCCCCTCTCACCACTCCAAGCCACACTCCTCCACTACATCTCTCAACCCTCCTCACCTCACTCTCATTATTCCTCATCTCATCACCTCTTCCTCTCACCATTACAAGCCAAACTCCTTCGCTTCATTTCCTTTCACCACAACTAATTCTCGTTCTTCACTCCATCATCACCATTCCCTCTCATCACTCTAAGGCGAACTCCTCCACTTCATCCCTCCACCTCACCTAGTTCTTAGTCTCCTCCACTTCCTATCTCTCCATCTAACCACACTCTAAGTCCTCCTCACCCACTCACCTCTCCCTCCCACCACTCCAAGCCAAACTCCTCCACTTCATCCCTCCACTTCACCTAGTTCTCAGTCTCCTCCACTTCCTATCTCTCCACCTAACCACTCTCTAAACCCCCCTCCTCTTCACCTACTCACCTCTCCAAGCCACAATCCTCCATTTCATCGCTCCACCTTACCTAGTCCTTAGTCTTACACTCCTCCACTTCCTATCTCTCCACCTAACCACTCTCCAAGTCCCCCTTACCTCCCTCTCACCACTTCACTCCACACCTCTCCACTTCACCACTTCCCCTGGTTCCCTCTCTTCCTCTCCTCTCATTTCTCCCCATCAGATGCGCTGCCCTTGGTGAAAGTAATAATCCCGGTCGTCAATAATAACATACGTCCCATTGAACTAAGAGGTAATAAAGAAACTGTACCCTGGTGATTCTTGTGAGGCTCCTGATTCTTCTGATTCTTTATTTCCTCTCTCTTTTCTCTCTTCTCTAACAATCTGTATATTTATCTATCCATTTATTTGTCTGTCTGTCTGTTATCCATCCATCTGTTTAGATATATATGTATCCATCTATCTAGCTGTCTACCTCTCTGGCTATCTATTTATCTATGTCGGTCTCTGTCTCTGTCTCTGTCTGTCTGTCTGTCTGTCTGTCTGTCTGTCTCTCTCTCTCTCTCTCTCTCTCTCTCTCTCTCTCTCTCTCTCTCTCTCTCTCTCTCTCTCTCTCTCTCTCTCTCTCTCTCTAAACTGCACAACACATTCTTCACTTCATTCTCTTTCTTCTCAGTCTATCGTCACTTCTTTCAGGAGGATATTATGAACACCTTATTTTTATCAAGAAAATAGTTAGCGCCACTATAAGGAGCAAAATATAATAAGGACAGAGATAAGTAAGACTGGGGAGGTGAGGGTGGGGGCAGGGTGAAGTGAGGGTGGTGAAGGTGAGGCAGGGTGAGGTGAGGGTATGGGGAAGGAGGTGGGGGTGTGACAGAAATGGTGAAGAAGAGGAAGGGTAATTGAGAGTGAGGCAGGGGAGGAGAGGGAAGCTGGTTTGGTGAGAGTGACACAGTGGAAGTGTGAGTGTGTAAAGGGAGGTGAGGGTGAAGCAGGGAAGGTGAGGGCGAGCTAGGGTGAGGCAGGGGAGGTAAGGATAAGACAGGGGAGGTGAGAGAGTGAAACAGGGGAGGTGAGGGTGAGGGATGGGAGGCGAGGGTGAGGCAGGGAAGGTGGGGGTGAGCTAGGGTGAGGCAGGACAAATAGCAAGTACGGTAGTTTCCTCCTTATTTTAGCTTAGGCCCTCTGAAAAGACTTGGAAGAAAAAAAGTTGGACGATACACACCAGCCCCCTCCTTTCTCTTTTTTACGTTTGCTTTCGACGCTAAGCTGATCGATGCCGGAAAGTTGTCTGTACATGGCGTTCGTGTTTATGGCCTATTTAGATAATGGGAATAATTTACGAGCTAAGCGTTTTAATGGCGAGGTTAATACAGGCAGGCCATTACAGTGACTTATCGCCTAGCAGCATTATCCGGCGATTAACTGTTTTTCCAGGACTTCTATTTTTCGTGTATTGCGTTCTGGATATGTTCAGTCTAGGTAGTTCGTTCCCGATGTCCTGTAGTTCACCAGACACACAGTAACACAGGTATGGCCCCCAGCAACCTCCATGTATCACCAGTTACTGTAGAAACCACATCCACCAGCTCTATATAATATCCTAATTTCGTTGTCGTTCGTCGTCGTCTAAGTCAAAGCCAAGGTTGAGATCAAAGTCGTAATGGTGTCTTGGAATCAGAAGGAGCGTTCGTGTGGGCGATGTGGGCGAATAATTAAACCTGAGCCATTAACCAAGAACAAAAACAAAACAGAGCAAAATTTAGTACCAAAAAACCATCAGGTGTCCCAACAGTGTAGTCGGTGTCATTGCAGGTAGTTGTTATTATTTTTTTTTAATACGGTAACTGTAATTGCCAGTCCCAGTTTGACCCCTTGCAAGCGTCTGGCCCTGAGGCGAGGCTACTGTACTCCAGAATATTTGAGGTAGAGAATTAAGGCAAGAGATAGCCCTATGCACCCTGGTAACGCTTACATAAAGAAAAAACCTCTGGCCACCACTGTATTAATAGCACGTTGGCCACAGCTTGTTCCGACCCGAGAGCTCTACGTCCATACCACCAAGCCTTTATACACTGTCTCGTAACTGTAACAAAACTTACAGTAACTTTAAGGAAACAGTAAAAGCGAATGAAGTTAGTTTTTAGTCATTAATCTGCATGCCTGACGTGTGGAGGGATATTGGACCCATCCTTTAACATTTCTTTATTACCCCTCCATACCGTATGATATTCCTGGTCATTCCTGCATGCAGGTTTTGGTAGACAGGGAGGAGTGGAATTCTTCATTGTTATCCTTGTCTTAGTCTCATACTAAAGTCATACCCTTGGACAGCTGTCTCGTATGGACCTAGCAGCCTACTACATTTATCCTTTCTTCGTATGCTCGCAAGGTTTCATCGCGCTCCTTACATGAACTTAGGGCCTCATCCATTCCGTGACATGAACCGATAGAAATAACTTTTAGAATGAGATAATTTAACTAGGAAACTATAAGAAGGAAAACAGCAAAATTTCTACTGCCTGAAAATTCAAGAGCTTTACACGATTACACAACATATTTTTCCAAGAGCTCAGAGTATTTTGTAACATGACCAGAGAACACAGCTAGATATATGGGGCTCAGAAAGTACTTAACCCCTGGATGATCAAAGGCTTCAAAGCTTAATAAAATCGTCTGGCAGCAGCAAGAATAAACCCTCAGAGTGGCCAGGTAGAGCTTAAACCCTGAAGTGCGATGACGATTTGTTATTTATTCTTGATATCACGAGCGATTTTATTCAGCTTCGAGATATCTGGCAGTGGAAGGTTAAGAAAAAGGAAAAAAGCTGTACGTATTACCCAGAAATCCAAAGAAAAAGTTGTTCATATCACCAGACGAGTTTGCTCAGCTTTGAGATATCTGGCAGTGAAGGGCTAAGGAAATGGAAGAAATAATGATGGAATTGTCCGGAAAGCCAAAGAAAAAGCTGTTCGTAGCACTGGGAACTCCACCAGGCTCTCAAGGAGGCGTAATAGGAACCTCACAACCCCAGGATTATACAGTTCTCCCTCCACACGAGATGGGTGCATTTAGTAACATAACCCAAGGTAAATTACTGCCTGGGGTTATGAGCTCACCAACCCTGGCATGAAAAAGGTACAAAAGTTGTCCTGAAATATGTAATCCTTCTTCCATGAACACCAAACACTTTTGTAACTTGACCCGAAGAATATTACAGCTAAGGTCATGAGTTCAAAAATTATGGTTACAAAAGTTTTTAAAAAAATTCATAATATTTCTTTTATGAACACTGAACCATTTGTAACTTTACATAACGAAGACTGAAGCTAAGGATAAAGGTTCAAAATCAGCATTGTGAAAATGGGATAAAAGTTATATATACTGTACAATTAACCTGCCATATCTTTCAAGGATAAAAAATAATTCTTTCAATAAGATGTCAGATAAAAGACAAAAAAGTTATTTGTATTCATATGATCATTTACTAACTAAGTTTCCCATGAACAGAGAGCAGTTTCTTCCCATTAACTTAGAGTATTTTGTAACTTAGTTTAACGATGATTACAGAGATGATTACAGGTTCATTAAATATTTGAAAAGGGAATGGTGTTACGTGTCTTTCGTTATCATTATCGTCATCACCGTTGTCATCATCATCATGATCACAAACATTACAACAAAAATGTTACTCTTCATCATCATTATAATCAAACTATTATTATTCGTCATTATTATTATCACAGTCGTTATCGTCATCATTATTTTTTAGAGTTGCGACCGCAGCACCATAAAAAAGTTAATTATCCTTCATCATCATCATTATCATGGATCATCATCGCCATCTTCATTATTACTAAAAAGTTATTGAGCTTCCTCTAATTCTTCGTCCTTCTCTTCTTCTTCCTCTTCTTCCTTTTTTTCTTCTTTTTCTTCTTATTCTTCTTCCATTTCTTCTTTTTTCCTTTTCTTCTTCTCTCTCGTTCTTCCTTTTCTTTTTCTTCATCACACCCCTAACCCTATTTTCCACTATTATACGAAATGAGTTATGTACACTATTACTCTAACAAGATTTTTAAGAACATAATACATTTCTTCCAAGAACTCAGAGCATTATATACCGTGACTCAGCGATTATTACAGACTAACATATGGGTTCATTAACTTACCTGTGAAAATTGCAAAAAAAAAAAAAAAAGCCACATGTCACTATCACCAACATCATCATCATCATCACCATCATCATCATCATCATCATCATCATCATTATCATCATCATCACCATCATTAAAAAAGTTGTTTGTCATCCACCATTATCGTTGTCATTTCATCAGCACCACCACCACTAACATATGAAGCTATTTATCATCCATCATTATCATCATCATCATTATCATTATCATCATTTTCACCATCAGTATCACCATCAATATCATTATCATCATCATCCAAAAATTTACGTGTTGTCCATCATCATTATCATCATCATCACCATCAAAAAAGTTACTTGTTGTCCATCATCATCACCATCATCATCATCATCATCATCATCATCATCATACCTCCCTTTCCCGCTAATGCTTGAGGTGATTTACGGTCAAGGGATACAAAGCATTTCATCCACTACCTCCTAATATTTCCCAACATTAACCAGCGAAAATTACAGACTGGGTTTCGGGTGCAGCAAGTACGTTGTGAAAGGGCAAAAGTTTTACATCGTACACCCCTGAGAGAGAGAGAGAGAGAGAGAGAGAGGGTGGGAGGGAGAGGGAGAGAGAATACGGAACTGGACGGAGTAGTGGTGAGAGTTTTGACATTAAGATCATGATTCAGTCTCCAAAAATAAATAAATAGCTCAGAAAAAAAAAAAAAATACTTCCTCTGGCATCATCCGTTACATGAGTGGGCTAATCTTCCACCACTTAAGCTTTTCACGGGCCTCTAATGGCTAAGCTTCCTAAGCTGAGAGAGGCTTAGTCTGTTTTGCTGTCCTTAGTTGCCTGTCTCTGATATGATGTGTCGGGGAGAGAGGAGACCGATGTGTTGTAAGGGTGAAATAGGAGGGATGGATTTTCGTTTATATTCTTGCTGCCTCCAGACGATTTTATTCAGCTTAGGAAAGACTACTCGTACTAAATGAGTTAATGAAGGCTGCAACTATTCCCTCCAGCTCGAAAAGTCTGTCTTAAGCCAAGTAAAATCACCCAGTTAAAAAAATAAATAAATAAATAAATAAAATGAAAAATACGCAATGTCTCGCGTGTTGCGGGAAGGGCTCAGTTTGCTGGTGCGAGGGGGGACAGACATTTTTGGTGAACTCTGAAATTTATGAACAATGCAATCACTGGACGTAAGAAGCAGACTCTAAGAAGTATGAGAAAGGTCATGGCAAGTACAACAGTTCTGCAGGATAGGCACTGGTAACGCTAACGGAGCCGTCCCTGTAACACGCGAGAATTGAGAAGTGTAATATATGGCCCATCGTGTATCGTACGTTTCCCCATATAACTGACACCGAAAATTGAGGAAATCTGACAAATCAACTGTACAGGTATCAGTGGACGTTATGGATAAATTTTCCCTGCATTTTTCGTGTGGACTTCATAGGAGAAAACATCAACAATATGAATTTTGGACTTATTGTTTTACGGGAACTTTATCATTACTACCTTCTTATTATAATTCCACGATCTTAACTCCTTAGAAGAGGAAAAATACTGTTAAAAATGGAAAAATACAGGAAAATGCACAGAGATAGAGGGGAAAAGCTGTTTGAATAGCCATACGCCATAACCTCAAACAGGGTACCCACAAACGAATCGACTCTTTGTCATTCTACCCTCCGCCATCAAGCTGCCCTTTCTCCGGCTCGTACGCCCGTCACTCGTACATAAGAAGATATGAATACTAAAAAGAAAGCACGGTCAAGGATTTCGTGAGCTGCTGTGTGCTGATCAGAGGGATGGATTGTTGGCCTAAGCTCCTTGTACCCGATCTCTTAATGCCAAAAAATCAGGAGTATAAGAAACAGGTAGACAATAAAGAAATACAGGTAAATACAGAAAGAAAAAGAGAAATATGAGCACCAAAAATGTAAGCACTGTGTGCAGTGGAGAGACAGAGGCAAGAAAAAATAAAGGAAAATATATACTGAATGGGAAAAGAATTAAGTAAAGAAGAAAGACAGTACGAGTTGAAAACGAAGAACTATAGACGGAAGAATGGGAAGAAATACAAGGAATAGCAGAGGGAAATTAAAAAAAAAATACAAGAAATACAAAAAAAGAAAAGAGAAATATGAAAACAATAGAAGAATTGTGTAAGTTGGGTATAGGGATGGTCTCTTGGCCCAAGCTCCCTTTCCTAGCCCATATCAAGTAGGAAAGGAGGAAATACAGGAAAAGACAAGCACAAAGTTCAGGAATATGGTAAAATACATGAAAGAAAGGAAGAAATATGAATAGAATAATAGGAGAATTGTGTGAGGTGGGCAGAGAGATGGTTTGTTGGCCTAAGCTCCCTGCTCCCGAGCCCTCAATGGTCCCCTGGAGATTAAATATGGCCTGTCGTCAGCGGGAAAATCGCCCATTACGCGCATAATTACATAATTGGCCCTACCTGCTACCGAGTAAGTACGGCTCTAATCTACCTGCCGGCCTACCTTCCTCTCTCTCTCTCCCTCTCTTTCCTTCCCTCCCTCCCTCCCTCTCCCTCCCTTCCTCCGTCTCTTTCTCCTTCTTCCTCCCTTCCTGCCTCACACGGTTCGTCCCTAACGCCCCGTTGCTCTCTCCTTCATCCTCTGTTTTTCCCTCCCTCTTTTTGTTCTTTCCTTCTTCTCTCTCTATTCTTTTCTCTCTCCCCCCTTTCCTTCCTCTCTCCGTTCATTCCTATGGCTTCATCTCTCCCTCTTCTTTTCTTTCCTCTGTCCCTCCGTCTATCTCCCTGCAGCTCTATTCCTCCTTTTCTTCCTCTATCCCCCCCTCTCACCCTCCTTTCCTAACCTCTCTATCCTTCTCTCCCTCCCTTCCTCCCTCCTCTCTCCCTCTGTTCTTCTATCCTTCTCTCCTACTCTTCGTGCGTCCCTTCCTTCTGTCTCTTAGAACCTCCATCCTACCTCCCTCCCTCCCTCCCTCCCTCCATCGCTCTGTTCCTCTATTACTATATCTCAATCTCTTTGTCCTCCCGTCCGTCTTCTTCCTCCCTCCATCCATAGTTCCTTTATCCTCCTTCCTTCTATCCCTCTGTCATCCCTTTTCTCCTTCCCTCCATCCCCTCCCTCATCCTCTCCTTCCTTTCCTTCCTCCTTCTGACCGTCCATCCTCTGTCTCTCCCTCCCTCTCCCTACTCATGTGGCCATCCATCCTGTCCCTTTGTTCTTGTGTCTATCCCTTGTTCCTTCTTCATTTTCCAAAGTTTGTTTCCCTATCTTAGCTCCGTCTTTCTCTCATTTTCCTCTCTCCTCCTCTTCTCTCATTTTCCCTTTTCCTTCCTCCTCTTCTCTCATTTTCCCTTTTCCTTCTATTTTTCCTTTCCCTTCTCTACTTTTCATTCGTTTTCTCCCATCAGAATAACCTAACCTAACCTAACCTAATCTTACACTCATCTTCTCCCTGTCCCATGCCCATCACCATTTTCTCTATTCTCTCCCTCTCTTCCCACGCACGGTTAACTTCCCCTCTCTTAGCCATCATTTATCCCCTCTGCCCTCCTTCCCACCTACGTCTCCTCCCCTTCTTCCCTCTGTTTCCTCCTGGTTATCCTTTCCCCTTCTCTTATTCACAGGTTATCCTTTCTCTTGCTTCGCTCACTCAATTATTCACTTCCAATCGTTCCTCCACCCATCCACTTTCTCCTCTCATCTATTCCCTGTCTTTCCTCCTCTTTATATCCCTAATTCTTTCTTTCTTTTGCATTACCACAGTTACACACATTTAACAATCTTTTTTATTTACCTAATTTTCGTTATTTTCCTTACTTTCCTTATTTACCTTATTTACTTTATTATATTAATTTCCTCTTTTAATTTTTGTGCCCTTCCAATACCATTCATATACGACCATCTACCCCCATAATCCCCAATACTTTCTTTCTACTTTTTGCCGTTTCAAAGGAATTTATTGTTTCTTTTCCATCCCCTACGTACACATTCATCTTCTTTCTTCTCCTTCACCTTCAGTACTTCCTTCTGCTCTTCTTTGTTTTTCACTTTCATAATTACTCTTTTCATCCATCGTACTCTATTGTTTTCTCTTTTCTTCGTTTTTTTTTTCTTATTCAGCCTCTTACACACATTCTTCTTCACATTCTTTCTTTTATCTTTTTATCACTTACACTTTTGCTTACTTCCATCACTCTATCATCTTCTGTTCTCTCCACCTTTTCTCTATTTCCGCGATTATCGCTGTCTCTTGCTTCCCAAAAGACACACACACACACACACACACACACACACACACACACACACACACACACACACACACACACACACACACACCTCACCTCCCACCCTCCTCACACACACAATCATCCCCTACGTCCTCCCTTTCCCCCCCCCTTTTCTCATTTCCCCTCCCTCTCTGCTTTCCCCCCTCACCCAATACACACAGCTGCACATTCTCCCCTCACCCCTATAATCGCCTAGCCTACGCCACCTATAATTACTCCTTCCCTTCCCCCACTTACCCTCAAACTACTCACATTAGCTCCTCCTATACAATGAATTTGCATATGGGGGCGAGGGGCTGACTCACTACACGAAATATTGAACTCCTCTCTCTCTGGTACCGTGGGACAATAATGGAAGACCTTATGGGAGCATTATACCCAAGAAATGGAACTGTGTAGGTTGGAATGATATTACATTTTGGGTCCGACTTATACTCATCATCATTATCATCATCGTCACTGTCATCATCATCGTTATCGTCATCGTCATTGCCATTATTATTCTTATCATCATGGACTCATTTCCGTTGAGCTTAATGGTGTGGGTAGGATACTTCGAGTCTTTGAAATAAGTAGGCTTGCCCATAGTGATAAATGCGAGAAATTCGAAGGTTCAAATGATGAGTGACTGCAGAAGCTGACTCATTCCTTCAGATCACTCTTGCGTTCGTCCTTTTGCCATCATTTAGTCTCTTTTCCTCTTTCCGCATCTTCCGCACTACACTCATAATATTAGGAATAGGATTAACAGTGGTTTATTCTCGCAGCGCACTCTTACGATAGTTTTCCTACCATAGTGTGTCCTTTATCCTGTTTTTCCATCTTTCGCACTCGACTTATGATAGTGGGAATAGGGTTAGGATTATGGCGCTTATGTTTTATCATCTCACATGCTGATGGAGGAGAAATAAGAGGAAGAGTAAGAGGAAGATAGAATAATAAAGTTGGAGAGTATGTATGGGAGGGTGCTTAGTCTGGCAATAAGGAATGGAGATGATCTTGGAGACATTGCAGCGGATATACGTAAGATACATAGAACGGAAGCTTTACCATCCGAAAATGGTAAATTGAGATAGATAGATAAATAGACAGATAATCATATATGTAGACAGACATACATACGATGACATACTGATAGATAGATAGATAGACAGACAGATGAAGACAAAAAAAAATATTAGATGGGTAAACAAATAAAACCTAATAAAAAGAATAAATAGATACTTAAACCAAGAGAAAGAGACGCAAATTCGGTGACAGAAATAGACCGAAAATGAGACAGAAAGACAAATAGATTCTCCCGACACAATACCTCATCGGAAAAAATATATATATATATATACCCGTAGATAAATATAAGTCCCAGCTCCCAGTGTTCTAGGCTGCGATCGAGGTCACTATTACTTCTCAGAAAAAAAAAAAAAAAAAAAAAAGAGAGGCTACGATGTTCTTTCGATATACTGTGATAGGAGCTCTATGTTTTTTTTAGGGAAAGACATTGTTATTATTATTATTATTATTATCATTATTATTATTATTATTATTATTATTATTATTATTATCACTGTTGTTATTATTATTGTTGTTTTTGTGGTTGTTATTATTACTATTGTTTTCTTTTCTTATCAGTGAGGCATTTCACTAAGCCATTTATAAATTTCATAGGCTATAACTTAGGTCTTTTAGTCAGCTTATAACTCCCAGCTGTATAAAATCGTCTGGCGCTATACGCTGTTTACTATAACTTGGTCTAAAATTGCCGTCTCAACCCAGAATGCTGAGTTGAAACAATGGATTAACACAAGAATATGGTGTTAGTCACGAGGAAGTACTGTGGAAAGGATGTACAGCCGTTGTAGTGTCTTTTTCTGCCACTGAGCTGCGTGAAAGAAACTCCAAAAGGATGAAAATTTGGGCCAGGTGTATGTGAATGAACTATAGATGTGATGGAATAGCACAATTTTTCTGACCATGAGTGGATTAACTATGACAAAACTAACATTCCTTTTTTTCATCCCAAAAGGAGATTCAGAAATTAATTAGAAGTGCCTGATGGATGTAGGAATGAGTCAGGAAAACTCTCATTGTAAATAGAAGATAATACTCATACTACTATCGCCTGGAACTATAAATATTACTGTACATAATGAACTGTGTTTTTCTTCATATGAGATATCGTCTTTCCTAGAGGATCATTTCATTTACATTACTATATTTTTATCTTTTTAATATAGGCGTTGTTTGAAGCATCAAGATACCGGTACAATACGATAATTAGTGTTAATATGGAAAAAAAATCGCTCACGAGGCAGTGTTGAGAAATATACAAGGAGACTGCAGTTGTTTTGATTTATTGTTTTGTTTTGTTTGTTCCCTCCTTCCCCGCGTCAAGGCGATTATCCCTAACATCATCAGTCTCTTGGCGAATCATTTTATTAATCGACTCTGGATGGTGGTGAAATATGGTCTCTCTCTCTCTCTCTCTCTCTCTCTCTCTCTCTCTCTCTCTCTCTCTCTCTCTCTCTCTCTCTCTCACACACACACACACACACACACACACACACACACGCCCAAAAAAGTTCAATAAAGTCCATGTGGCGTGTCCATTAATCACACTTGTTGAGGGCGGGTGGCTGCTTAATACCTAGATGGGCCGGTTTCGCTGACGCTGAAAAATAAACACGGGCTCTTTTCGTGCCAGGCAGAATTTCCGTAATGTATTTTTTAGGGTACACTCGCCAGCTCCTTCGTTTTCAACATCTGTATATACTCTGACTAATTTCTATACTTTTTCTTCTAATCTCACTCAGTAAACATCGGGACTATACATTATTCAAGGGCTCTTTACTGTACTTAAATTGTCTGAATATTTTTTGCACTCTCTGATTTCTTTTTCTGCTGTTGAATGTAGTTTTACTGTTTTCGATACTTTTTAAAAATCTGTTCTAGCTTCTTTATGTACACTTGCTAAGCATCGGAACTATATTTTACTCAAAGGCTATTTACTGGATTTAAAACGTTTGAATACAATTGAATCCTTTGATTTTTTTTTTTCTGGCATTAATATTCGCGTCACACATCACATCTCATGCTCCTCTGACGCACTCTCAGCTGAATATAGTTCCTGATGTTAACTAGAATAAAATACTTGGGGTTTTCCCGACCAGAAAATAGTTAATTAACCATCACAAGACAAATATATATATATATATATATATATATATATATATATATATATATATATATATATATATATATATTATTAAGAGTTCTCAGTTCCATGTCTTTTATAATTTCGCTTACACTATTTTCCTCCACGCAATGGTCCTGTAATACTCATCCCATAAGTCTTCGTTTAGGTATCCCTGTCTGGCTTTCCCGCTATAATCAATATTTATTTTTTTTTATGTCAGGTTATACTTTTGTTTAAACTATTCCCTTCAATGCAGTCTTGTAATATTCCTCTCATAACTCGTCTTCCAGGCAGCCCACGTCTGGCTATCCCACGAGAATCAGGAATTGTTTTTATGTCTTATTATACTTCTGTTTACACTACCCATTTCCCTGCAGACCTCCTGCAATAGTCGTCCCATAACTCATTCAGATAGCCTCTCCGTTTTTCCCAGTAGAATCAATATCTCTCTCTTTATGTCTTATTGTACCTCTGTTTACACTATTCCCTTCCATGCAGCGCCCCTGTAATATTCATCCCATAACTCCTCATTCAGGTAACCCCCTCCTTTTCTCCCACTAGAATCAATATCCCTGGTTCTTCCCCAACAATTATCCGATCGCTGGACGGCCACAAGTTTGAGCGCCCTTGGTAATTGATCAAGGGATTATACAGGTGTTGATGTGTTACCTGTAATTATGGTTCGCTGAATACATACCTGGACTGAATTACACTGGTATCAATGGCTGGTTGAATTATACCTACGTCAAATTACACTTGCACGGAATAATAGAAAAGTATGATTGAAATTCTAAGCACATACAGGTTACGAGAAAGTGAATGAGTTAAAGGAAAAACAGAAGTATTGTATATTTTACACATGGTGCTGGAGAGGAACGCCTTCACGTGGTGGCACCTTTATGTATATGTCCTTAAATTCCTTTCTTCTCCTCCGAAATGAGGATGATGGACTACAAAAGACGGGTAACCTCAGCCTGCAGTCCACTGGGTACACACTGAGCTGAGACGGGGGCAACAGCAGCAATAACTACACGACTCGAAATAAACAGGTCCAGGGTGAAAGAAACATGCAAAACACAGAACACACACACACACACACACACACACACACACACACACACACACACACACACACACACACACACACACACACACACACACACACACACACACACACACACACACACACATACACGCACACATACACAAACACACACACACACCACACACACACACAAATCTTACTATTCTTTCCCAGCTAACGCCACATGATTTAGTTCTGCTGAGAATGAGTCATTGGAGCTAAAGGGTGGAAAGATAAAATACGAAGAATACGTCATGTAAAATGTTGACTGGTTACATGATTTAGTTACTTACGCTCCGGTTAACTACAATATGGTGAAGGTGAAATGTGAAAAGAAATATAGCCATAGATAAATTGATAGAGGGATGATAGATAGATAGACTGACTAATTGAAAGATAGATCGATGGAGGGAGACAGTGAAACAAAGAATGCAAACAGAGAGAGAGAGAGAAAGATAGAGAGACAGACAGACAGAGAGACAGACAGACAGACAGACAGACAGACAGAAAGGGAAGAGGAACTGCGAGATACAAAAAAGTATGGTAAAAAAGGAATAGGAACAAAGAAAAAGGACGTACAAAAAAAAAAAAAGAGAAAAGAAAGTGACAGGGGAAAGGAAGAAAAACTGCTACTCATCTGAGAGCACTAGCTATAGAAATAAAGTATCGAAGCTTAACGGTACACATACATCAACACATTACACCATCAGGAGCTTTACCCAGTCTTTACCGAGAAGCTCCTTACGATATATATCAAGTCTTCGTGTTGCATAAACCTGAGATAGATAGATAGATAGATAGATAGATAGAGAGAGAGAGAGAGAGAGAGAGAGAGAGAGAGAGAGAGAGAGGATAAATAAAAAAATAACTGGCGATAGGTATTAGCGATCCAGCTCACAATATCACGGTATCCCGAGACGCCTTAATCCCTTCCCTGCGATGAAATATTTTTACACCCGCGTACCGATGCGAGAGCCTGTGTTATTTGATTTACTCGAGCATGTGTGTGTGTGTGTGTGTGTGTGTGTGTGTGTGTGTGTGTGTGTGTGTGTGTGTGTGTGTGTGTGTGTGTGTGTGTGTGTGTGTGTGTGAACATAATAAACCTACCTTTTAATTCGATTTTAACCGTACTTGGTAGAAGAACTGAAAGTACGCTGAGGGGCTGATACATTAGTTTTGTCAACAACCCAAGTTTGACCCTGCAGGATCACCGTAGTCAACTTTTATCCGATTTAGACCAAACCTGGTGGAAGGGTTGAGAGTGAGGCAAGAATGGTGGGGTTTGATTCTGAGAACAATCAGCCAAAGATCAAGGTTACAAATTTCATCTCGTGTGACTGTGTGTGAACAAAATAACTAAATCATTTTTATTTGAATTAGGCCAAACTTGATGGAATGGTTGAGGATCAGGTAAGGGGATGAGTAATAAATTTTGAGAACAAGAGATCAAAGGTCAAAGTCACATGGCAAGGTTTATCTAAATATTTTCATCCCATAATATGTGTAGAATAAAAAAGGAGAAATGTTTCAGGGCATTGTATGGATAAAGGGTTTCGATTATGAGAACAATCAAAGATCAGATTCACTGGGAAAGGTCAGTTATCAAAGTCAGGGGGCAAGCTCAAAGTCAAAGGTCAAGGTTATAGGGCAAAGTCAAAGGTTCTTCCCTTAAACTGATTGGTGGAAGCGGGTTTTTAATTGTTTGAGTGCTCCTTCTCGTTTATTATTAATTCTTGCTGTCACTTGACGACTTTATTCATCTCAGGTTGTGAAGGGGTTAGTGGAGTCTGCTTCTAACCAAATTGTCTCCCCAAAGCTGGGCAAAATCGTCTGGAGGTAGGAGAAAAAATCCTTAGTCTCTAAGAATAAATTTCTTGAGTAACTTGACTTTTTCTTAGTGAATTCTTGCAACTTTCAGGAAATTTTATTCAATCAATCAATCAATCAATCAATCAATCATTCATTTCCTGTGGCACCCTCGGGGATGCATAGGGCCTCGATGAACTCACACCACCACATCCTATCTTGTGCTAACTCCTCAAGATCTCCCCAACACTCATCTCCAGCTTCCCGTCTCATTGTCCTCACCCACGTCTCTTTTGGCCTTCCTCTACCTCTCCTACCAAGTGCCACCCACCCTGGTGTACCTCGTACTATTCCCTGTCTCCTATACACATGTCCTAGCCACTTCCATCGTGAGAATCTAACATATTCATCGATCGGCTGCACTCCCGTTATTTCTCTAATTCTACTATTTGGTATCCTTTCCCACCACTTAACTCCTAATATTCTTCTAAGTGCTTTATTTTCAAACACCATGAATTTATTTTCCATAGTCACTGTGCTGTACCAAGACTCGTGTCCATAAATTAAGATACTCCTAACCATTACCTTATAAAGTTTGATTTTTGTATGCACAGAAAAATTGTTATTATTCCAGATATTTTTAAGCATTCCCATTGCCTGATTAGCCTTCTTTAACCTTTCCTCGAATTCAAAGTTCAAAGAACCATCCTTGGCTAAATAAGTACCTAAATATTTAAACCTATCAACTTGCTTTACAACCATACCTCCAATTACACATTCCTGCGCATTTTCCATATTCATATTGATTATTTCAGTTTTTCCACAGTTAATAACCAAACCCACCTTGCGACCTTCACTCACCAAACAGTCCAACACTCTCTGCATCTCTTCTGGCCCAACACTCTCTGCATCTCTTCTGGCCCCTAAATTTTATTCAATTTAGGAGAAATTTTTAGAGTTGGAGGGCGCTAGATATAGCCTTCACTAACCCCATTCACTACTGTAGATCCCCTTTGGGCTAAAAATAACTGTCTATATAACAAATGCGGAATGAAAAATAAATATAAATAAAAAGACGCCCCGGCAGTGAATGCCCTAATCTTCTTACCTTTTCCCTACCCAATGCTCGACAAATTTGCTAATCGGATTGATACTGAGAGAAGTTTTCAATATCATCACGGGGTGTAATCTTTTCACCATTAACCGTCATGCAAGTAGGCTTTGATGCTTTTCAATAAGCTTTTGTGAATAAAGTAAAATAATAGCATTACAGTTAAAAGGGGATGATGCAACATGCGATCTAGTGCAAAGAAAAAATGTTAAAACTATATACATACAGATCGGCACATAGAGGCGAATAAAACCAGTTAAAAAAGAAATGATGGTGTTCCAGTAAAAGCGTTTGCGTTTCTCCCAAGCGATTTTGATGTTGCGTCACTGTCCGCTTTGACGATTAATCCCTTTGGTGCCGTGACGTCGTTTAGATTTTCCTCTTGCTATCCCCAGACGATTATATTATCTTCCGGGAGACTGGAATGGAGTGGAGGATGCAACTGAGCGAAGGTACGACTAACTTATTTTGGAAAGGGGACTGAATTCGAAAGATGGTTGTTAGTAAGGCACGAAAGGATGCTGGAAGTTGTATGATGACAGAATGAAGAAACGTAGCTGAGTCAACACACTCTGAGGAATAGCTTCGACCTAAGAACTTCTAAGCGTTTCTGAAGGGGAATGAATACCGATAAGTGGGACAGATTAAGTTTTCTTAAGTGAGATGATACACATAGACGTTCAAACCTCATTCGAGCGCGGGGAATCACTTCTACACCTCAAAAGCCTCATTTGTATTTTTCTTTATAAATATGCCCCGTGTCATATATGGGATGGTAATTTCATCGACTATCGAGTTAAAACTGGGATGCCAAACCCCTGTTAAATGCTTCTCCATACACAGTTCATCCAACAGACTCGATCTCCCGTCATGTCCTACTCTCATCGGCTTGCATAACTCGCTTTCTGATACACCCATTAAAAAACAAAGCCTCATCTATCTATCTGTCTGTTTATCAACGCACTCTGTGAGGAATGGCTTCGACCTAAGAACTTCTAAGCGTTTCTGTCCCTACTTGGCAACGATTCCCCTTCCTAAGACACACCATCCACTGTTTCATGCTATCACACATTATCTCTCCGGTTCGCTCGGGGCCTCCTTCTCTACGCTTATATACTCTCCTGGTCAAATCATCACTGTCTATTCCCTGAAAATAATAAATAATGTCCATAATCCAAGCACAGGATCCATCATATTCGCTGATAAAGACCATGACCTTCCCAACAGTTGTATTATAATCCTCGTTCTCGGTCTCTCTCTCCTTTCTCCCTAACCGTCTGACTCTCACATAC
>NC_137049.1:25027269-25047269 GCF_032717465.1 Coenobita brevimanus | reverse complement strand
TTTACAGACTTTCTCTCTAAATGCGGAACCATGACAATACAACAGCAATGCAGAAAGGCTCTATCCATCCTCCAGAACCCCTTTTCAATCAGCCGTTCAGGAAAATATGTAGGAAAAAACACCTCTCGGGGATGAAATGCGTTAAAGAATTTTTTGTAGGAACGGTAGAGAGTTGTACTAGGAAAAAAAAAAATGAAAATCCATTAACGAGGAAAGAAAACATGTATGAAAAGGACAAATTTCCGTCCACGTAAACAGGAAGACAAATAAGAAAACAGGGCACACCATTAGAGGTAAGAATAGGTGGTCAGAGGAGAAGGAAGGAGCGAAAGAATACCGGACACGTAAAAAATATAAGAAAAATCATGCACATGGGAGAAGAGAGGTTTGGAAAAATATGAGAAGCGTAAAAATAACTTGAAATTTTTGTTCATGGAAAGAGAAGGGTATGGAAAGAAAGTAAACAAGCAAAAAAATAAAAATAAAAAATACTGCACATGAAAAATGTAAGACACGAAAGAAAAGCAAAAGAATAAAAGTAAAGAAAAAATGATGCACATGGAAAGATTAGAGACTGGGAGAAGAACAGACATGGAATAATAATTAGGCACCAGAAAAATCCTGCAATAACAAAATAAATGACCAGGAAACACGTAGACCTGAAACACACACACACACACACACACACACACACACACACACACACACACCTACTGCTGTAGTAATTTAGATTATAAGAATTGAAGCTCCGATTACTAAAAAAAAAAAAAAAAAAAAAAAAAAAAAAAAAAAAAAGGTTATTCGACCCACTAATTCCTCCAGCCGAAGCCGGCAGTACACGTGTGAAGGACTTCCTTGCAGCACAGTAAAACTCTCATGTTAGTTTCATAAAAAAGGATGAATGGAACACTACTTTCCACAAAACAGTTGTCAGTAAAACATTCATCCTTATGTCAACGATACAGTTACCTCTGTGTTGGTCAGTGTATTGTCCTTCCTTTGTTATACTTATTTCTGCATGATGCTCAGCGAGAATGATCCTTAGAATGCTGGGGCTCGTATTGACTGGTGAGTTAAGAATTTAAACTAGAAAGCACTCAAAGAGTGCATATTTCCGCAAGCTCCACTAAAATTATTTGCTATCGTATATCCTCCAATGTACCAAGCGAATGCTTTCACGGTCTCACATAGTCAGCTAATTCTATGGTTTTTGCCTGCCCTGTTAAAGAAAGTCAGAGACCCCATACCTTCCCCAGCACCAAGTAAATTTCTTACTTATTCCTGCATCCGGATCCGGATCCACCTCAAAATCTAATCAACTCTTACTTAATTCATCGGTCATCTATCCACCAAATGCCATTGAAATCCTGTAACAATTTTTTGAGAGATTTGCACACAAACATTACCTCTGTCCAACTTCAATGGAGCAGGTAAAACTGTAAAAGTGACTATATATTAATGCTTAGATAATAACTCAGACAAAAATGAGCTACACGTAAAAATATAACCCCCAAAATTCATGCGCAAGGAAGGAAGGAGGCATGCATGAGAACGAGGCTAGGAAGGAACGAGGGCCATGCATATTACAGGTAGCATAATACACCAGCCTAAACTTGAGTCCCCGCAGCAAAACTTTTTCATCTGCGTTTTCTTTATCGAGTTTGGCCTCACGTTTTTTTCCTGTGTTGTGTACGTGGTTGAGTGTGTGAGTTGAAGGGGGGGCGGGTAGAGTGAAATGGGTGCGTTTGGAGGGTTTAAGTGTGTGTGTGTGTGTGTGTGTGTGTGTGTGTGTGTGTGTGTGTGTGTGTGTGTGTGCTTACCGGTATATCAACTTGCAGCGTAAAAGCAGCAAATTTACTTTACTAGTGCATCTTTAACTTCACTCTTTTGCCTAACATATTCCTCTGTTGAATAATACTATCGGTAAATTGTCAAAATCAATTCCTTAGGTATAACTGTTGTCTTGATCGGCGGCATACGACCCTGGCAGCTGCAGTCTCGATCAGTCATTTAATCTGTTGTCTTGAAAAATTTTATTAATCAGATCAATTCGGTGCCGTAATATTTACTTTGTCTTTTCTATCTCCAGACGATTTTCTTAGGCGAAGGGGGATTTTCTTTAAACTTGTCCTTGCTATCTCAGGACAATTTTATTCAGCATGGGGGAGACCTTCTTTTTAGTTTGGTCTTTGCTATCTCCAAACGATTTTATTCAGCACTGTAAAGACCTTTGTTAGCTTGTGCTTTGCCATCTCAATACGATTTTATTCAGCACAGGAGAGACCTTTTTTTGTCTTTTTGGTTTCCAGACGATTTATTTCAGCATAGGGGAGATCTTTACACCTAGAGGGGATACACACGGTCTTATTTAACCCCTTCACTGCTACAGATATTTCGACAGTTGGCTAAGTGTAGATTTAGGAAGAAGAAAATGTGAAAGAACGTCTTTGGATTGAAGAGATGAATGGTTGTGTTGTAAGTGTTTCTTTATCGATCACAAATGTACTGGAAAAAGGGCAGAAACAAATAAAAAATATGAGTGGGAGAAAAATAGCCTCTAATACAGACTGGCGTAGAGGTTAATTGTACTCCTAAGCCCTTCACCTCGACCACGTCTTTCTCGGGTTTATTCTTACTATTTTTCTGTTCTATTTTTTTTTTTTATTCTATTCATACTTATCTTTTTTTTAAATTAACCTTGGAAGAGACTTATTGAGCTGGGAAGTTAAGCTTCATAAACGCCAGTACTGCGAGACTACTACCCTAAAGTGAATAAATACCGTTTTTAATAGTAAGAATACATTATGTTCGTAAAAGTCTATAAATGAAATCATGAAGGTGAGCGAATGAGAGGATCGGTGGTCAATTCCCAACACAAAGAGTTAAATACTTCAAATCGGACTAACAGACGCACGGGGTTCAATCCTTTCATTATCTCTCCCATCACCGAGACGATAATGGAGGGCATTGTTTGGTTATTTGGTAATTATTTGGTTAATGATTCAGGGGCCAAGCATCGAGTACAAAGAAAGTCTGATTACTGACTTCCGGGAAACAAGTGATTGAAAAACACTGTCTTGCAAATATAATGAACCAAGGGATCTTCTAAAAGCATTATGCTGTACTTTTAGAGAAGCGAGAAGAATCGATGAAAAAGGAATTGTTTGTTGTTCAGTAGCGTAGGTATCTATTTATCTATCTATCCATTTATCGATCATTCTCTTTATCTGTCTTTGGCCCTTGAAGGTAATGTACACAGAAGCAAGAAGAATCAGTTACGAGGTTATATTTCAGTTATTGATGGCATTGGTATTCTCTTGTGTGATTATCTGTTTATCTATCTGTCTGTCCGTTTATTTATTTATCTGTCTTTATTTGTCTGTCTTTAACTCATCACTTCAAATAACTATCTACATCCATTCACCCACACAAGCATATTTGCCTAGTTACTTAATTCTTCGTCGACATACGTATCCAGCATTTCCATTTCAATTTATATTTTTATATGCCCATCTTCCTGTCTGTCTAGCACCTTTTTCTTTTCCCAGCAACCTAATTAACTTCCTTTTATCCCTTATTTAATGGCCTATACCCAGAGTTTATCCTTAAAAGCTTATCTTGGCTCGCTCATAGACCATTATTCCATCCCAGTCAGTCTTCCATCATATGCTTTTTAATACTTTCTTGGTTCACTTTCAGTCTTTCCTTCCTTCCTTCCATCCTTCTTTCTTTCCATCCATCCATCCATCCTTCCTTCCCTTCCTACTTTCTTCTTTCCTTTCTTCCTTCCATCCTTCCTTCCTTTCTTTCTTCCTTCCTTCCCAGTCGCTCCCTTCCATTATAATATTCTTTGAAAATATCTAAGTCCATTAGCAGCTCTTCATCCATCCCAATTTTCCATTAATCGTATATTTCCTCCTGATTTACCTGCTGTCCATCACTTCATCTCAGATGACAAACCAGCTTTTACCTCTCAATATTTCCCAGTGCACAATCAGTCAATCATTCCATCTCAGTCAACCTTCCATCGCAACCTCGGATTCCAGGTGACATACGAGACTTCGTAGTGTCTTTTTCTTAGCGATTTAGCCTTAGCATTAAATTATATTATATTAATGTTGTCTTGATATCGACATAATTTACATCAGTAATATACATGAAGGTATTGAGATGTAACATGCTAAATCTCCAGAACTACTAAGAATACTACACATATACTCCTGAATGTTATCCTAATCTTCCTGCAGACCTTCATGTCATCTTATTACCTCTCTTCCAGCAGTATCCTCCTCCATATATTCTTCATTCACCTGTGCTCCATCCACTGCAGTTATTCCCACAGCGTAATAATCCAGTCTTATCTACTTCATATACAGCCCTTCCATCCTTCCATCCCAACCCTCCTTCCAGCAGACCAAGAGAGTACCCTATTTTTAGCTCAGTACCATGCAGAATATGATGACGTTTAGGGAGTTGGTGAGAAGCGAGAAAATAGTTGCACCTAAATTTACCACTCACGGTCCTGTGACATACTCTAAGTTGTGTACAATCGTTTTAATCAGCTGGAACAACATACCTAAAAGAACGGGGCAATGAAAGGGTTACCGATTTTGTGTGTGTGTGTGTGTGTGTGTGTGTGTGTGTGTGTGTGTGTGTGTGTGTGTGTGTGTGTGTGTGTACTAACATTCACAGGCTCCAAGTATTAATTCGTAACCGAATTAAATCGTCTGACATCTGCTCGAATAGAATACTAGACTTTTCACGACAGTGAGAGAGTTAATGATGGCAATAATAGCTCTCTTAGGCCCTTGTAATTCACTCTCAGCTGAATAATACTCTGGCATTGACTGGAGTAAAATTTTTTCGGGCAAGGTGAACAGGATTTTCAGGAAGTTTTTCATACGCCTGGTAAAATGACATCGTGTGTTGTCTCTGCGTCGATCTGAGCTCATAAGAACTGAATGATGATTTTTCGATTATCCTGAGCCACCGCGTGAGTAGTCTGGTCATCTACCCATTGCCCCTTTAAGCATATGTATTTCTGTTGCAATCTGGCTTCCATTAGACTCCATTACATTCAGCTTAGGGGCAGACCTCTTCATATTAAAGGGATAAATCAAGGCTACATATATCATCTATGGTGTGAAGTTTCTCATCTGTTGACTAAAATCGTCTGTTGATAGCAAATATAAAGAAAAATTAAGGCTCCATTTAACAGCCACGGTGTGCAAAATTTCCCTTGACTTAATTAAAATCGTCTGGTAACAGCAAAAATGAAATGGATATGATGTCCCCTGCCTGAAATTGGTAAATACTCTCAATCGTGTTAACCTCGTCCCAGGCCCCTACATCTAGCCAAAGGGGATAGGGGACTGGGAATTACTCTTTATATCATCTTGTTAATATTGTTTCTGTCAACCCTGTCATGGTCGATTGAACTTTAGTGTGTTAATTTAGTTGACAGGAGACTTTATTCAGCTTAGGGAGAAATTGGGAACCCGAGGGTGTTAATACTGTCCCCATTAAGTTCCCCCTCCAGGCAATTTGGCCTTACAAGTGACTGCATATTTGTTTCCACATTAACACACCCCTTTGTACATACTAATATACAGATGCTTTCAGTTACACGTGTATATCCTTACACACACACACACACACACACACACACACACACACAGGCAAATATGAACGAACACTCACTTACACATGAATTTCTTACATACAAAACACAATCATTTACCCACTCATCCACCCACCCTCCCACACACACACACACACACACACACACACACACGGCAAAAATACTATACAGATATCGGAATTACAAGCAAGGCCCCATCCATCCACAAAACTTGCACCATTAAAATTCTCTCTACCGGGGGGAGAAATGGCTGACCCTCCCTTTTTACATAACACCACTTCATAAAAATTCCCTTAAAACCAGCGGAGAACGAGAAAGTCATTACCTGCAGACCAGTGGAATGCCCAAATTTCAATTAAACACTCAAAGTTTATTCCTAAAGTTAAATCGTTTGCATTCCAGCTAAATGAAAGTTGTAGCTTGGTGTGTGTGTGTGTGTGTGTGTGTGTGTGTGTGTGTGTGTGTGTGTGTGTGTGTGTGTGTGTGTGTGTGTGTGTGTGTGTGTGTGTGTGTGTGTGTGTGTGTGTGTGTGTGTGTGTGTGTGTTTGTGAGTGTGGGGGGAGGCGAAGCTTTTGGGAGGGAGGTACGCAACAAGGTGTAAGGAGAGAGGGAGAGAGAGAGAGAGAGAGAGAGAGAGGTGGGGGGGGGGGAAGTGTACCCAAAAGGATTGCAGTCTTGAAAAATAAATCCAGCATTCAAGGATAAAAAATTCAAGAAAAAGCCAAAATCAAGAAGATATTTTTACGTCTGTTGAAAGATGAAGTAGTGATATAGCCATTTATTCAAGCTTTTATTTTATTTTTATTATTAATATTACTGCTACTATTTTTATTACTATTATTTTATTTTCATTACTATTATATTTTTTATGAACCAGTTTTATGGAAAATGGCCGGCCTACCTTTTCTTCCCAGGGTATAGGCAATTTAATCTCATAAACAAATGATGCCTGGTGGTCTAGTGGGTTTAGGCACTTCAGCTGAGTTGATCCCATAGAGGTTTACATGCGAGGGGTAAATGGGTTTTTATTGGTAATGTGATGTCATTCAGGGAAGAAAGAGGATGGTCTAGCCCTGGACACCTACTCGCATTATAGGGCAAAAAAGATTAAATGAGAGAGAGAGAGAGAGAGAGAGAGAGAGAGAGAGAGAGAGAGAGGGAGGAAGAGAGAGAGAATTTTAATGGTGTAAGCTTTCCAGATGAATGGGAAGTTGGTCATTTCGATTTCCCTTTTGGTATTTTCCCATTAACCCCTTAAGTTCGGTACCGTTTATTTAATTCTCGTTTCTGACAGGCAATTTTATGTAGGATGCTGGAGACCTCAAGTAATGGTGACAATGATGACTGTGCCTCTTAGTTAATGGAGAAGTTCATGTCCCTGTTTCTGCATCCCTTCCACCCCATAGTCTGGTGGGAAAAAGGATGATAATGGTGGTGGTGATGATGGTGGTAAGGTAAATAATTATTATGGTGATGGTAAAGCAGATAATGAAGATGATAAATGGTGGTGGTGATGGTGGTGGTGGTGGTGGTGGTGGTAAAGCAAATAATGATGATGATGGTGAGGATGATGATGATAATGATGATGGTGGTGGTGGTAAAACAAATAATAGTGATACTGATAATGATATATCAGTGTTGGTAAGGGATCCGATATATGACGATGATGGTTATGATGTTAGTGATGATGACAATGACTTTGATGATGAGATGATGATGATGATGATGATAGTGAAATTTAACCTGCCAAAGCCCCACATCGTGAAGTATTCTGTGATATCGATGTGATTAATCTTGATCGTCTGGTCTGCCATTTCCAGTTCAAGCAAACGTTCTCATATTTCAAACGCAATTAGTTTGGCTCTTTCAGTACGATGTTTTGTGTGTGTGTGTGTGTGTGTGTGTGTGTGTGTGTGTGTGTGTGTGTGTGTGTGTGTGTGTGTGTGTGTGTGTGTGTGTGTGTGTGTGTCCTTGCTGCCTGCTGGCGATATTATAGCGACATACTACTGATGATATGAGAGGAATTATTGCGATTTAAAATTTTTTCGATTGCTACTGATAATATGACAAAGATTTAACAGTATACAAGAGAAGATTAGGGTGTAACAGGCAAAATAAATCGCTGAGGAGAAGGTGCAACGACGTCTTTCATTCTTGCAATATCCAGACGATTTTACTGAACTTAGGAAAGGCCTCTTATACAGGGTGATCCATATATGACTCTCCTCTTCCACTCTGTCTGGTGATTTCTCGTGTGTTGAGGGTACGGCTCAGTCAAGGCTAACACTGTCTATCCTCCATCATCAGTTCATTTTCTATCCCCACTGTCACACCTACGCCCAGACCAGCACACTGAGCCGTCCCCTTAACACGTAAGACACCGCTGGTTAAGTTTGCAGTGCAGTGCTGTTTACGAACAACACTTTGTATAGTGTAAAGGGATTAATGAGCGCTCCATCCAATCCCTTCAGTTATATATATCGGAATGCTGAATAAAATGGTCTGGAGAGAGTGTAAAAAACAAAAAGACAAGAGTAACAGCATCGCAAAGCTTTCTAGATGTAGTCAAAACTCTCTCTCTCTCTCTCTCTCTCTCTCTCTCTCTCTCTCTCTCTCTCTCTCTCTCTCTCTCTCTCTCTCTCTCTCTCTCTCTCCATGTACATATTCAAAAGACATAAAAGTATCATATGAGTAAGCATAATAAATCGCTAAGGAAGAAATATTAAACAGGCTTCTGAACTTTCAAATAAACATCTCCAGTTCTCCCATGCATAGGTCAGCTGTTGCCAGGTGTTGCGCAGAAGTTCGTAAAATCTGTGTAAATATTAGAATTCAATTTTCACGAAAGTAGTGGATATTCTTTTATTTATCATTTATCTATATACCTGTTTACCCATTTATTTTTCTAGATAGTTTAATTTATTTTATTCACTCATTCATTCATTCATTCGCCTCTCAATTTATTTATTTACTTATTTATTTATCTATTGGCACAGGATAGCATGGTCTTTCATAAAATCTAGCATCATCTCTTCTAAGACAGTAAAGACATGAAACTATTATAAAACCTACGATATATCACGTAGATTAAATTAACAGACCATTGCAAGCTTTAAATCTCGAGCCCCTCTTTCTCCCATATATCACCCAGAATTCTGAGTGAAAATTGAATGTTTAAAATGCATGAAAATTTAATAAATTGCAGACCGATAGACAGAAGAGTAAAGCTCAGACCTAAATGAAATAACACCAATATATCTTGTTTTGCTGTTAAAAATATCCTGCATGAAACCTATCATTCAAATGATGTATTGAACACTTAATTCTTGATACCTTCAGACGACTTTTTCACAGCTTAGGGAGAGAAGTAAAGTCGTGGAAGGCTTGATGGTGGTGTTTCTAACCTTGTCACTACAAGTGGGGTCTCCACATTGAACAAAATCATCCGGAAATTGAAAAAAAAAAAAAAAAAAATCATCATCATCAAAAGCACCACCATCAACAACAGCAACAGTAAGATCATCACCATCAAAACCACCAACAATAATAAGAATAAGAATAACGATAATAAATAATCCCAAGCTTGTATGGATTTGTATCACTTTTCTTCATCATTTTCTGGCATATTTTCCACGTATACAGGAAATAATATTAACAATAGATAAAAGATTTTCCGAAACTTTCATTCAAATTTGAAGCACGACTAACAAAATAACGGTGTAAAAAATCGATTCGATTTTATATGAGGTTCCAGTTCGGACTTATTATTATTATTATTTTTTTTTGTCTACAGTAGTTTTCATACAATAATAACCCTCTCTCTCTCTCTCTCTCTCTCTCTCTCTCTCTCTCTCTCTCTCTCTCTCTCTCTCTATGTATCTATCTATCTACAGTATCTATCTATCACTATCTATCTATCTATCTATCTCAACCTCTTTATAGCCAGGAAATCTTAAATATTCTCTTCCAATCAACGCCTGGAGATATTTTTCAGCTGAGAGTGAGTGATCCTAACACTGAAAGAGTCAGTACCAAACTGCGCATAATCACTTGGAGGCAGCAAGAATTTCAAAATAATATTAGGACATCACGATATAGGTAAACTGCCATTGTCTCCGAAAATCAAAAGAAATATATCTGAAACTTTCCCATCTTAAATTAGAGTTAGAATATTCCTGGACTGGAGAAAAATTGCTCCGGCTGGCGGTCGTTACTGCCAGTCTTGTCTTAACACTGCTTATTTGGACCTATTCTTATGGAACCGTGGGCAAGAGAGAGGGTAAATTCTAGTTTTAGACAGTGATATGGTAGCATTTTATATTTTTTACATTTTGTACTTTATATTTTTTACATTTTGTGGGTTCCATTTTTTCGTTTTTTTTTTTTTTTAGCCTTTTAAACGACGCCTGGGAATATATATCAATTTCTATACAGAGATATTGCAACTTGTAGTCCTTTCATGGTTGTTAGATATTCACTTTCAACCTGCAGATTAATACACTATTGCAGGGGAGGGAGTGGAGGGGAAATTTTCAGTGAGTCCACTTCTGCCTCTTTCACTACGATAAGATATAGTAGTTGAATAAAATCGTCTGGCAGAAGCACAAAATGTGATGCTAAAAGAAGCCATGCAATTTCTAGCAACTCTAACTAATGCTAAGATCCACACCTAAAAATTTCTTAGTATGAACTTGTAGATGGAAGATGCCTGGACTGCTTGGCTGGAGGTCGTCACTGCCAGCCTTGTCTTAACAGTGCTCATTTGGATCTAATAAACTCAGACCATGGTGCAAGCGGGGAGGGGAGGGAGGGTAAGAAGGGGGGAATTTTCATGGGCACTGCTTTTGCCTCCATCACCAGAAGCTGTTACTACATAGCTGAAGAAAGTCAATTGGGTGGCTCAAGATGTTAATGAAAACAAGTCATCATTAAGACCAATCCTAACAGGTCCAACAGATACAGAGAGATATGGCTCAGAATTCTGAAAAATTCCCAGTATGGACTCTTGAAATTTGGTTAGACTATCTTAGGACTGACGAATAATTGCCTGGCTGTCGGTCGCCACTGACAGCCCTGTCTCCACACTGCTTATTTGGATCTTCTCAAACTCAAATCGTGGTACCAGAGGGGGTGAAAGAATGCTAATCTTTATTGAGTTTTTTATTTTTAACCCTTTCACTATGACAAGTCACACTTCACATGAGTAAAATCGTCTAAGGGAAGAAAAAATATATTAATAAAAGACGTAAGTAGTTGTCAAATAAATTCTACAAATTCCAGTACATCCAAAGAACAACGCATGAAAATTTCTCAGTCTGGAACTTAGCTGAAATATCACCGAACTGTCGAAAAATTTTTCTGGTTGTCGGTCGTCACTGGAAGCCCTAACACTGACGTATTTAGACTTCACCATTGTCAGGTAGTGGCAGGATTTTTTATTTATTTATTTTTTTCGATGGTGTTCCTACCCGTTCATTAAGAGGAATCAATACTCACGTGAATATAATCGTCTGCAGGTATGAAGATAAAAAATTAAAACAAAAAAAATTGAGAGAGAAAAGAAAGAAAGATTGAAAGAGAAGATGAGAAAGGGAACGCTAGTGCTCAGTCAGTAATTGCGGTTCTGTTAGTACAAAAAACAATGACTGAAAAATTCTCAGTCTGGAGTGTAAAGTTTTAGCCTGAATATCCCATGGACGGTCGAAAATTACACAGACTGTCAATGATTACAGTGAAACCTGTCTTCACCCAATTTATTTGACTTTCATCACCGTCAATTCGTGATACAAGAGGGATGGGAGGGGAGTGAATATGTTTACCAGATTATCCACCCATTACGATGAATCCCCCTGAAGAGAAGATACCAAGAATGAATAAACAAAAAGTCATCGATAAGTTAAAAAAAAAAAAAAAAACGCGATCCTGAAACTAAAAGGAAAATAGTGGATGAAAATTTACAAGTCTAGAGCCTAAAATTTTTGTTGGACTCCCCTGACGGTCGAAAATCACGCTGGCTGTCAACGGTCGCTACCAAACCAGGGGTACACACCACTTATTTGACTCTCATTTCCTTGAAGCCGTGATACAAGAGAGCTGGGGGAGGGGGGATAGGAATGCAAGGCTTCTTAAAATTTCATCCGCGACCTGTTTGGATATATGCGTTTATTTCACGTATTCTGGTCGGTTAAGGAAGCTCCCTACCAATTCCGCTGAGGTGCGTGAAAGTTCATATTGGTTACGTTGTAATGAGAAAGGAGGTACACATTACAGGTATCAATGGTAAAGATTTGTCCAAAAAATTATTCATTATTATAATTGCTTTGGGGAATTGTTTATGGCAAAAATTGGTTCAGATCCTTTATGAAAACCTCCCCAGATATGTGGAACAATATGAAAATTCGTTTCGACGGTGACTTGATGGGTGAGAGGCTTTAGTGTGAATAGTAAAGTAAAAAAAAATAAATCCGACAAAGATTTTTTGTCGTTTTGTTGACCGTCAAAATCAATTTTAAAAATTGCTTTACAAATATCAATCTTAGTTCGCAGAAACGCATAAAATTCGTCTTGGCTGTTAAGGAAAGATTGAGAGTTTCTTGATTACAGATGTCAAGAATATCGTGAAAAATACAACACAAAAATTATTCATGATAAATTTTACGGATACGGAAAACTGCTTATCGTATAGACTAGTTTTTTCTCTTTTCTTTCTTTTTTTCGTAAACTTCCTTAAATCCCTGAGGCGCATGTAAACCCGTCTTATCCGTGTCGCAACTGGATGGGATTTTTATGGTCATCGGTGTGAATAATGGGGTGAAAATTCGACAAAACTGTGTCAATCTGCTTCTCGCAAAAAATGGTGGTTGTTTACGAATACCTCCTCCGAACAGCAAAGGAGCATGAAAATTTCTTCGGCGATCTCGTGAAGGCTGGGAACTTAGTGATTACAGATGTGAAAAACAGCGTAAAAAATAGAACGCAGTGAGTTTCATAGCCAACTTTATCGTTCTGGAAAATTGTTTATCGTAAAAAAGATTAATAATTTTTACGTAAACCTCCTCCGAATCTGAGACGCATGGAAACCTTTCGTGTCCGAGTCACGATGGGATGGGATGTTATTGATAATCGGTGTAAATAATAACGTGAATAATGCTACAAAACTAGATATGGAGGTATATATATCGTGAAAACTGGTAAAGATCGTTTGCTGATAACCCTCTTCCCACCGCTGCAGTCGAAGAGTCGCATCAAAATTCGCCTCAGCAATGTCGTTAATGATGTGGAGTTCAGTAATTGCAAGCGTGAAAATTACGTGGAAAATACAACACAGGATTCATGATAAAGTTTTCCTGTTATAGAAAATATATTTACCTTGAAAAATTGTCGGTATTCTTTTCGTAAACCTTTACAAAATCCCATAGTCACATGGAAACTCATCTAGTCTGCGTCGTGATGGCTGGTGATTAAAGGTATGGAAGTAACGTGAAAATACAACACAAAAGAATTCATGATTAATATTTGATGTTACAGAATATATATTCGTTTTATAAACTGGCTTACACTCTTCACGTAAACCTTCCTAAAAATCGCAGAGGCACTTGTGAACTCATCTTGTCGGCGTCGTGATGAATAATGGGTTCAGTGATTACAGGTACTGCCCCGCCTCTCAGTTAAATCGACCGGCGTAGGTTTGCTATTACGGAGTCACGGTAGTCACAAAATACGCTATCACTGTCAGGATGTATATATTACCTTTAGCTCTTGACTCAAAATGTGCTGCAAAAGTTTGAACAAGGAAAAGTTCAAGCCAAAAAAAAAGTAAAAAAAAGAAAAAACTGGAGAAACATCACTGAAATCTAAAAAGGTCGAGCGGGAGACGAATGTGGCATTACTGTCGGCAAGTATACATTACCTCTAATTTGGGATTTACAGTATAATGAAGACGATAAAGGAAAAGAACAACAGCAACAACTTTAACAACAACAACTACTACTACTATTACTGCAACAATAACAACAAAATAACAAAAACAATTACATAAACAAAAACAACAACAATAACAGCAACATCGAAAGAAAAAAATAAAGGAAAAAGTATGTACATATAATGTATCTATTATCTAAGAACATAAAGCCACAAATACTGCATCGCTATCGGGCGGTAA
This sequence comes from Coenobita brevimanus, assembly GCF_032717465.1. NCBI lineage: Eukaryota > Metazoa > Arthropoda > Malacostraca > Decapoda > Coenobitidae > Coenobita > Coenobita brevimanus. The sequence goes on along the minus strand of NC_137049.1, from coordinate 25,033,467 downwards.
CTGTTATCTTTTGTTCTTGGCTATATAAATGAATATATAAACAATGTGGGAAATATATTTAAATCTAAAAAAATAGGTAAGAAAAATCGAATTAAGATAGTTAAAGCGATAAAGTAGGGACCTACCACAAAAACATTATCATTGTCGGAAGGTATACTACCCTAGTCCTTGATTTAGAAGAAAAAATAAAACACTCGAACACAAATTTCTAAATATAAAAAAACAAAAAGCAATAAATGTCGAAGGGATACTACTGACATATAAAAAATGGGGGAGGGGGAACCAACGAGAAATGCGCTATCACAGTCAGAAAGTATTAATTACCCATGGCCCACGGTTTCAAATGGAAAAATAGAAGTCAGAGGATGAACAGGAAAAAAAATGCAATACTGTATTAATCTGCAGGTTGAAAGTGAATATCTAACAACCATGAAAGGACTACAAGTTGCAATATCTCTGTATAGAAATTGATATATATTCCCAGTCGACGTTTAAAAGGCTAAAAAAAAAAAAAATGAAAAAATGGAACCCACAAAATGTAAAAAATATAAAGTACAAAATGTAAAAAATATAAAGTGCTACCATATCACTGTCTAAAACTAGAATTTACCCTCTCTCTTGCCCACGGTTCCATAAGAATATAATTTCTAAAAAAAAAAAAAAAATGCATGTCCAAAAAGCATGAAATATATAAAGAAATATATAAGTCAAAGGTGAAAATCAAAAGGGAGCCATAACTACGGTAACACTGTCTGCAGATAGTTGCTGTCTGTCTTTCAGGGTTTAAGGTAAAAAAAATAAAAAGAAAGAAAATAATGCCGATTGCCGAAAATGGAATTCTGAAAAACTTAAAAGTGAAAAGTGAAAGGCAGATGGTTAAAAAAAAAAAAAAAAAATGACATCAGTGACTGGAAGTAAATGTAATCCTTAGTTCCCTAAAAGTAAATGATTCGAAAACACAGCATGGAAATTAGGAAAATACTGTATACAAATACACAGAAATTCTCATAATTTGCTAAAGGAAAGATGGAATGCATTGCTAGGTACCTATAACAAACTTAACAAAAGAAATATATGTGTGCTATTATTTACCCGTAGGTAAAACTGCACGCTGTTTAAAAGAAAGTAAAAGATGACAGAAATTTTCAGGAAATATCTCTCTCCCTCTCTCTCTCTCTCTCTCTCTCTCTCTCTCTTTAGTATGTGGAGAACTTCCGGAGAAACATTTCCTTACCTTATACGTTCCAAATGAGGAATTTTTAACAAAGTTACACCAAAGTAAAAACTGAGAAACAGTACACCCCGTTTTCTCAAAGTTCTTTTGGTTTATCTCCCCTTCATTACAAACGCCTCACGACCGAGTAAAGAAAACATGAAATTGGTGTAATGAGCGTTCGGTACAGACAAAGATTATATGTATTTTTGTTATGATTCAGATTTGGATCCCGCAAAAAGATATGAGGGAGGGGGGGGTGAGTTGGGGGGAGGGGAGTCAAATGGTGGGTGACAGAGTGACTCGGAGGCGTTTTGTCTGCGGCCACCCTTTGCGGGATTAGGGCGTCGGGCTATAGATAGATAGAGAAAAAGATCCGAACTCTGTCAAATTGAAAAAATGAACTAGAAAATTCTATTTCAAAAAATGAAGCCTGTCATGAAAATAAGAACGAGGAACGAATTAAAAAGACCTGCAAATAGTCAAACAAATACCTTTACACTCATAAAGAAAATGCGATATTTGTAGGCCGTAATGAAAATTTACAAGCCAGTAATGAAAAACTTAAAATCGTGCAATGAAAATATGGGATTCATAACGTAAGAATATTAGGAATGAGAGAGAAAAAAGCCCACAAGAGTATTTGAGTTTAGAATTGTGACAATCTGGAATCCTTGAAGAATATTTAAAATTCGTGAAATGATAAACTGAGACAACATTAAAAAGCATCGACACATGAAAATATGAACCTCGCAAAAATACTCATGAACCAAACACTTATGGAAATTAAAACAATCACTTATCCCACATGTACCACAGATAACAGGGTAACAAAAGAATATTTTCTCTTAGTACTTTTCACCAATGTACTGTAGATAAAATCAGACAGGGACATTTTAATATTTACACAAATTACTCAATATTTACTGAGGCCAAATAGGTAACGAGTGTATGATCATTACATTTACACGCCTGAGCCCATGTTTACTACCGATAAAGAGATAACACAACGTTAATTATTGCGTCTACATAACAGAGCCCATTTTTACTGAGGACAAAGAGGCAGCCAAACAAACTACCACCTCCTCATCGATGAAGTGGAAGGAAGGGCGTGCGGAAGGGCCGGGGAAGGGTGTGGGTGTGGCTACCTTAGTAATTACCTGGTGAGGCCCCGCTTTCCCTAGCATCCCTATTCATGAATGATCTAAGCCAACTTCTACAAAAATGAACTCTCCATTGCTGTTAATTATTGTTGGGAATTCAGTTTATTTTGCCTTATTTCTAACTTTAATATTCAGTCTCACTTGGTTGTGAAGTCTTTGGCAGCCGTGCGATGAAAGGTAAGAATATCAACGGATGATCTTAAAACACGACTTAGGGCTCAAGAAAGTCTGTGCATACGGCTCCTCCGCGATCCGCCTCTTCCCCTCCCTATCGTCCTCCTCTTCACCTCTATTCCTAAGGGTAATGGGGGCCGTGAGCGTCAGTAATGGTCGTAGTGGTCATTAGTCCAGGTGGGCGAACGAGACACCCGGAAATCCCCCCCTTCTCCTCCCGCCCCGGCCCCATAACAAGGTGGTCTGATGGTCTGTACAGCCACGTTCCAGTGATCATGAAAGCTGGTAAATGTACACCTGTCTGTGCTCATTTTTTTATCCTTCCGTCTGGGATTTTATTTACCTATTTTTTCTGTTTATTCATTTTTTCTAGAGCTGCTTTCCTATGGTGATTTATTGCAAAATTTTGGCTAGAATTTTCTTTGATTTATTCCTTTACTCTGCTTTTAAGTAAATGTAAGCAGGTGTGCTATTATTTGTTTTCCCTTTGACTTTTTTTTTTTTCTGGATCTGCTGTCGAGAGGACTGATCAGAAAATGTTGTTTGGAATTTTGTTACGCATCTTTTTCTTTTTATTTTCCCCAATTTCGGATAAATGTCCTCTGGTCTACACTCACTTTTAGATTTCGACAGGATATTTTTTTTTTCTGGACCTACTTTCGAGAGGGGATTGATCGGAAATGTTGGATGAAATTCTCTTCTCTATTTTTTTTTTTCTTTTTAATTCTGTTCTCGAATAAATGTTCGCCTGTCCACCATCATTTTCGTGCTTCTGACTGGGAGTTTTTTCCTCAGGACTTCCTTTCAAGTGGTAATTAGTGAGAGAATGTGGGTTGGAATTTTTAATATATTTGTTCTTTCTTTTTGTTATTTCTTTTTTCCTTTCTTTCTTTCATTTATTCATTTTTTGCCCGTTTCCAAATAAATGTACCCCGGTCTAACCTCATTTTTATGGTTCTGACTGTGTTTTTCTCTGAACCCATTTTCTAGTGATGATCAACAAGAGAATGTTGATTGGAATTCCGTTATTATTTCGATCTTTTCTTTTCTTTCCTTTTTATTATAACCTGATTCTAAATAAATGTGTGGTGATCTAACCTCAATTTCATGTTACCGACCTTTTTTTAAACTTATTTTCTAGTGGTGTCTGATCAGAAAATGTTGGTTGGAGCCCCTGCATTTTATTTTTACTTTTTTTTTTATCCCGTTCCTTGCATCACATTGAGACCTTCACAGAGAAATATAAATTTTACTTTCAGATCTACTGTTCATGTACCAAACAGTTTATTACCACACGTCCATAGCAAGCCAGCAAGAAAGTTTGTACAGCTCGCCACGAACTATCATTAAGGCACAGTAAATGTACACTTGTCACCCTTGCATTTTTTTTTTACCTTTTTTTCTTCTTTTTATCTTTTTTTCGCTTCCGACTTTGCGTTTCATAGTAGGATTTATTTTAGTTTCTCTGGATGCAGCTTCGTGTGGTCACTGATCAGAGCTGCGCATTTATTATTCATTTGTTTTCAATCCATCCCTGTTGGTGATTGAAGCTTCTGTGAGGGATTCTCTTTTCTTATCTTTTTCGTTTTTTTCTCTTTTTTTGGAGACAGGGGGGGTTGAAAGGGGTGGTGCTTACCCCCCCCAGGCTAGAACAAGATAGGTAAATACAGCCTCTCCTGACATCGTGCAAGTGGAATAAATGTGTGTCGGTCTCCCCTCCTTTTTCTTAAAACTGTTTTTCTTTTCCTATATTTGCTTGATTTATGGGAATATGTTAGCTCGAATTAACTTATTATCATTACTTATTATTTTATTATTAGTAGTAATAGTACTAGTAGTAGTAGTAGTAGTAGAAGTATAATTTTTATTATTATTGTTAATATTATGTTTCGCCCCGTGCTTCCAACTGATCTTTTCACGTTTTGTTTTTCTCTTTTCATGGTGGTAATTGCTTGAAATTTAAAAAAAAACATAAATTATCATTGCCACTTGCGGGTTGCTCCTTGTTTCTAGCATCCAATCAGACTCTTCACGAAGAAATTAACATTTTGCTTTTTTCACCTATTCCGCTATTATCATCCCGAACCCATAATAAGACTGGCTAATTGTCCATATAGCCGCACTTGAGCGATCATAAAAGCGGAATAAATTTGCATTGGTCCTATATATACCTCAGACATTTTTCATGAAAGGAATTTTATTAATTTATTCATTTCTTTTCTGGACCTGCTTCCTACGGTGACTGATTAGAGCATGTAGCTTTGAAGTGTTGTTATTTTTACTATTATTTGTATTATTATTATTATTATTATTATTATTGTTACTATTATCATGATCATCGTTATTATTATTATTATTATTATTATTATTATTATTATTAGCATAGTTATTATGTTTATAGAGTGTAAAACCATTCACCCTGACACCAGCTGAAGCTTTCATGATTTTTTTTTGTCTAATTTACTTTCAGTTGTATTATGGTTAGAATACGATGTTTCAAATTCTATTATTACCTCTATTATTACTTTCATATATCAGCTCCCTTTTCTCGTATTATTTTTGGGTCATACTCTAGTGTACTTGCATATACTTAACGGTAACTCTTCAGGGAGGGAAATTAGTCTCAAGTTCTTTCATAAATATTCTCCGTTACATTCTATTATTTCCTTCCAACTGGGTTTTTACAGAAAGCAATAATGAGGGGAATAAATTTTCGTGCACTTGACTGTATTAGTGGTAAATAAGTGGGTGAATATTGCATTGCATTCTTTAGAGAGAGAGAGAGAGAGAGAGAGAATATATTTGACATTTTAACACTTCGAGGTCTCTAAACTCACCCACAGCTAAATAATGTCGTCTGGCGTAAGTTAGAAAAATACAGACGAGAGGAAGAGGAAAAAAAGATGCCAACCCTCACACCAAACGCTTTTATGCAGCTGAGAGTGAGTATAGGAGTCCAAGAGTGTTATATGCCTTTCACCTTAACTTGACCCAGATTTTCGACCTATTGCACCTTATTTTTGGTAGCTCATTGGCAGAAGAAAATGAACACCACATTTCTACTTTATTTCTACAATACTTCCTCGTGACTGGCACAGTGTTCTAGTACTGATCGTTAACTAGAAATCAATATTCATGATTTAGAGATGGCAATTGTAGGCCAAATTAGGAAAAAATAATACAGTAATCATTAAGACCATGAGGGACATACCCAAATGTTAATAGTCCTGTTAAAATACAAAACACAGAACCTCAAACTTCAAACGCATGGATAGACATTTTAGACTAAACTCCGCCGAGCCTCCATGCAAGTTATATGTTAGTCATGCATGTTAAATGATAAGCCTAACAAGCTTAGTATCCAATCACGCAGTGCGCGAAATACAATGCTAGTTTTAATAGTCTACGAAAAATCATTATTCTTTAAACCTTTGACTGGCAATTTGTCAGTTGAACAAAAGACGTTGTAATAGCAGCGGTAACTGTTGTAGCCTCAGGTTTCTTTAAATGGAACAAAGTGGACTGCATGCTGAATCTTCCCTCTCCTGTAACCCACTAACCTTCTTTCAGGGATAAGGAAGGAAATAACAGGGCAGCTCCACCACTCGGCTGTATCGGTGCCATTACATGAAGGCGCCCCTCTTCACC
>NC_137049.1:24994769-25022269 GCF_032717465.1 Coenobita brevimanus | reverse complement strand
GCCATTCTTAACCCATTCAGCCCCTGGACGGTATTTTTATTTCATTTATTTATTTATTTATTTATTTTTTTTTTGGGGGGGGCGATGATATTACTCAACTTTTAGAGTTGGAGAAATTACAGTTATCTACCTGCCTGTCTGTTTGTCTATCTTTTAATCTATGTATTCATGGATGTAGCAATCAATCGTTCTGTGTCTGTGTAACTCTTTGTATATCTGCCTAATATAGGTAGACAGATAGATAATATCCTTCATTGTCTCAAAAGTTAGATATATCTTTAATTAACCCCATCACTACCACAATACTCTCCTGTGCAACGTATTAGTATCTCGATCAGACAAAATAAACCGATAAGTACGTCATACTAGTAAAAGGATTAAAGGAATTTTTGAATGGTCATAGCACAGGGCTATTATTATTATATTTAAGGCATTTAAATATAATCCATTACCCAGATTCAACAGCTGCCCAGTCAGCACAATAACCATCAATTTAGACTAACCTTACCAATCGACCCAAAATTAATATCCAAGCAGTTATCATCAACTGGGCAATATAATATGGTTATCAGGACATTAGAGGAAGTCAACGATTCCGCCTTCTAACAGTCAGCACTTATTACAACGAGACTACTTACCATTAATTAACAACACTTAAAATATTTGGCAGTAATTTTCAATGTACACAATGACCACCATCCTAAATTTACTTGTCATTAGCCTATACTTACCCATTTACCACTGATCATTTACCTGCGTCAACCCAACCACTAATAATCAACCCATATTAATATCCACCTACTTATCATCAACCGGATAAGTCATTAAGGTAATCAGGATATTTGAAGAGCCCCACTGCATTCCTGATTTCCTTAAAGCCAGTATTAATAACAACGAGGATCACTAATTAATAATCACCAACCTCAATGTGAGAATATTTATCGTCAGCCAAAAACTTTACTGATTTGCAATAACCACCAACATAAATTTACCGACTGTCATCACCCTCTTACTCATCATATATCATCAACCTAAACTAATCTACTCGCCAGCCAAGCCAAATATAATCACTATCATCAACGTAAGTCAACCAACGCACCTATCCTCAACCCCAAATCAATCACTTGGCATTTATCATCAACCGGTAATACAGTATGATAATCAGGACAACAGAGGAAGTTGGGCTCATTCCTTAAAGCACTGGATTATAACAGTAACAATAGTCATAAGACAACTCGGGACTTAACTACCATGAAATAATCTATATATTTTTAGCATTTTGCAGTAAAAATCACCAACCTACATTTAAGTACTAGGCAATAATCAGCCAAAATCTACTTACTATCACAGCCTACATAGAGCTACTTTGCAATAATCCGTATACTTTAATGATTTAGCAGAAACAGTCAACCTAAACTTATGTACTAAAAAATCATCATCATCATCAACATCCTGTCACAACCCTCATTTACCCATTTACCAAACTCATCAACCTATTAGTATGTCAACCCAGCCACTAAAAATCAAGCCAATAATTATTACCACCAAGTCATTATCAACTGGGTAATATAGTATGGTAACCAGGAACTGCAACGCATACCAGTCCTTCTAAAAGCATGCGATATAACAGTGAATATTTCTTATCAGTAACTATCAGCTATCCTTCAGCTTTGTTGCAATGATCATCAAGTTGCATTTCACTAATTTGCAATAATCATCAACAATGTCTTAAGTATTTAGCAACATCATTAGCCTAAATTTACCTACTATCACTGCTGACATTGACCTAGTTACCAAAATCAACCACTGAGCACATAAACCTACTCACTAATAAGCCCCCAAATTAATTGCCACTCATTGACCATCAACCATGTAATACAGTATGGTAATTAGGGTATTAGAGGAGACCCAGTGCATGCTGTGTCCCATTAAATGCGTGCAATTATAACAAAGAGGATTATTCATCAGTCATTATAAACTTACAGACGACTGCTTCATAATTATCATCAACGAAAATTTTACCAAATCGCAGTAACTACCAACCTAAATTTGCGTTATTATCATCAGTTGTTTCACTTGTCAATCACCATTCAAAAAAAGAAAAAAAATCTGTGCACCAGTCAAGTCAAATATCATTATCATCATCTTCGTCAATCAACCAGCTCATAAATAATCATAACAAAAGTCATTGCTACTCTGCCATTATCAACCAAGTAATTCAGTTTGGTAATTAAGGTATTAGTGGTGGCCCAACGCATGCCATGGCCCCTTAAAAGCGTGCAATTATATCAACGAGGACTGGGGATGCCACTCACCTACATAATTAATCTGCAGTGTCGACTTCCATTTGGGTCTGGAGGGCGGCCATTCATCCCCATGGCGGCCGTGGGTGACAACTGCTTAGCGGCTAAATGCGGCGCTCAAGTGGCCGCCCCGCTGGCATTAATAACTAAGTGGTGGCTCGTTTCTCGTTCACGCGGTAACAGAGAGAGAGAGAGAGAGAGAGAGAATCATTAACTGAGTGCTGGCTCGTGTCTCGTTCATGCGGCAAATTGGAGGGAAGAATTAAAATCTTTCTCGTACTTTTCCTTTCTTTTACCATTGTACAAGAGTCATACATATGTCTCTTTTTTTCACAGCTGATAAATTGTTCGAATGGAAAAATTATATCTACTTGTGAAAACTGTGCCAAATGATAGTGTCTTTTTTCTTAACTTTCGCACTATCGGTATGTATGTTTTGTTCTATGGTTATACGTATCTTGCCTTTCTATTGTTTGCTGACTAAAGAATGAAGGAATACAGCAGGTCATGAAGTTAGGAATAGTTAAGGCAGAGTTATTTTCAATTGATCAGTGCTTCATTCTCCTTTACATGGCAAATGGGAAAAGATATTTCTTTTCCTCGTAACTGTTCTTTCCTTGTGTTGCCGTTTCCTGATGATGATGCAGAAGTACCCAGCAAAATCTATGGCGAGTTTTCAAGGAATTGCTTGTTCTAATAGTTGTCTGTTTCTCGTCCACATGGCCAAAGACAGAGGATCACGAGTTACAAGTGAGAGTCTTTCCTTGGTGAACAGGCCTTTAGTGCACTTTGAAAGTAACAAAAAAAAAAAAAAAAAGATATTTTCTGATTCCCTTATCAAAGAGGTTGACGATTTGAGCATCCAATTATCGTTCATCTGTGGAAGAAGAAAATAAGTATATCATGTTCCCTCGAATTTTTTACTTTAGGACAATTACCTTTCGTATTTTCTTCATAGCATTCTTGAAACCGTATTAGATTCTGAAAAATAGTGATGAAGGGAGATCCAGTGCATTATAATTATTTTTTCATTAGGATATCGATATTCTGTCTCTGAATCACTGCTGAAGACGTGTATGGTAATTATTGGCATGAGGTAACTTTCACTGACAGGGAGCACAAGAAGGGACGAGGAGAGAGAGAGAGAGAGAGAGAGAGAGAGAGAGAGAGAGAGAATTAAATAGTTACGCAGATACACAGACCACACAGACCTTACAATCCCCACGGAGTGGTCCAAGCTTAACACTAAAACAGTAGCCTACTCAAGTTACAGAAGTAGGAAAAACGAATGGCACAGCAGAGAGAGAGAGAGAATGGCAAGAGATATGTCGAGATAAGTAAAGAGATGTCGAGAGAAATAAGCCAAAAGAAAGAAAGGCACCTTAAGCAAGCGCTGCGAGATGAAGAGGAGGTAGAGGCGAGAGAGAGGCAGGAGGTGGGCGGGGGGAGAGGAAGAGGGGGAGGTGAGGAGGTAAGGTAAGAGAGTGACGACCACAGACCATTCATCACTCCCCCCCTTAACCCCCCCCTGCCCAGGACACCGACAAACAGGCCACAATGGGGGTCCTGGGCAGTGACAGAACGACGCCCACCCACCGACTAACGCGGCAATATTGTGTGTGTGTGTGTGTGTGTTTGTGTGTGTGTGTGTGTGTGTGTGTGTGTGTGTGTGTGTGTGTGTGTGTGTGTGTGTGTGTGTGTGTGTGTGTGTGTGTGTGTGTGTGTGTGTGTGTGTGTGTGTGTGTGTGTGTGTGTGTGTGTGTGTGTGTGTGTGTGTGTGTGTGCGCGCGCGCGCAGGTATCGTCGGCTCGTTAGTGGCATGTTCTTCCCCACCGCTTATCAGTCCACGCCACGTTGATGGGGATGGGAAGGGGAATGGGAGGGGGTTGGTCAGGTAGGAAGCCAAGAGGATAGAGGGCAGAGACAACCTGATCATCTCAGGACGCAAGCAAAAAGAACAGAGGCTAGGGAGAAGTTCGTCATTTCGTGTTCTTCAAGAGTGGGTGTATTTGGGTATTTTGTGTTCTTTAAAAGTGGGTGTTCTTGGTTTTTTCGTGTTCTCTGAGTGGGCGTACTTGGATATTTCGTGTTCTTCCAAGGAGGCCAAGTATGAAACAAAGAGAACAAAGAGATGTTGGTCATTTAATTATCTTTGAGACTGGGTGTACTTGATCATTTTGTGTTCTTTAAGAGTGCATGTACTTGGTCATTCATGTTCTTCCAAGGTGCTCAAGTGACAACCCGCAGGGAGGGAAAGAAGAATTTACAAGTCAAGCTGACATGAAGTAAAGCTGGTCATTTCCTCATCTACCGTACGAGGTCAGATATTAAGCCAACAGGACAGAGACAAGAACTAAAAAAAAAAATGAAAACAGTTTTAAAGAAATTCTTATCCTAACACTGTCCTTCAGGAGACGTAATCAAATCCATGACTCCAAAGTTCCTAGTCCACTCCTGTCAAGAAGTCCATCATTTTTCCCTGTACTTATGTTCAGTATATTTGAGGACAATAATTCGCATGTTATTTCACTTATTCCCGTTTTCACTTTTGCTGGCTTACAATCCTAAGTCCAAAGAGAGAGACAGAGAGAGAGAGACAGACAGACAGAGAGTTGGAATGCTTCTCTCTCAACCGATGATTCTCTTTAGTTTGATGCACAGGAAAGGAGTGACGGATATTCCATAATTTGAACTAGAGTTAGCGGAACAGTAACTGAACTTTTGGCCTTGACTGCATACTTTTAAGCTTCAGTAATACGTCTTTTTCCTTCTTCTAAGTCATCGGGTCCTGAATTCTTAGTTGTGTTCAAGACTGTTCTTCGTCTAGGCAGAACTTTTCCAGTTATGCGTGCTGTGTGTGTGTGTGTGTGTGTGTGTGTAATTCACCGGGTCGGTCAGGATCACTTGATGGTCGTGATCGTCAGCTTTTACCCTCCCGGAAGGGAGCTGAGAGCTCATATAGTCCGATCTAAGGGCAAGGCTGTGACCTTCACACACGCACACACCCGTCCCCTTGCTCAAGAAGGACAGTAACCACCCACTTCGTCAGTGAAACTTTTCGCAACCTGAGCGAGGCGCGAACTCCCGTCTACCAGATGGCAAGCGAGAACGCTACCACTGCGCCAGCGAGCGGTGTGTGTGTGTGTGTGTGTGTGTGTGTGTGTGTGTGTGTGTGTGTGTGTGTGTGTGTGTGTATGCGCGCGCTTCAGTTCTAGGTCATCTCACTCTATCAGGCACCTAGCGAAAACCCATTCAAACAGTGGTTGTCTCATTCTCTGATAAAGACGAACTCTTTGTCCCTGACTCCACTTCTGCTGTTTCTCCATCTCCCTCCATCCCCCTCACTACATCTCCCTCCTTCACCCTCGCTGACTTTTTCCTTCCTGATAGTATTTATGTCCCTTTTGTAGTTCCCAAGAATTGTACCCGGACACGGCGCCTGGGCAAACTCATTCATCTTTCTTTATTTGCTTTTTTCCTTTCTTGTTCGTTGGAAGTAAACTGTTATTAACGCCTTCATTCCGACGAGGTGGTGCCGAAGAGAGACGCATTTTTGCAGTGGAACAATTATATCTCCCTCCCTGTCTCTCCAAAAAGGCACGGTGAACTGCTGCAGATGGGCAACTTCAACCTGTAGGCGACAGGTTTCATGTTTCATATGAGCCTGGGGTAACTTTTTCGATGCTCAATTCACTTCAGCTTGATCTAAAACTGTCATCTCCAAGTCGAATGCTGAGTTGTAACAATAGATTAACTCTCAAATATGATGCTAGTCATGAACAAGTGTTATAGGAAGGCTGTAGAGCTGTGACACTCTTTTTTTTTTTTGCCAGTTGGTCAGGTACAAAAAAAGAAGAAAGTTAGAGTCAGGTTAAAGTGAACGAACTACAACGCCACTCAGATGACGTATTTTTCGTTTTAATCAAGCTACCCCTAGACGATTTTCTATAGCTTTGGAAGGGATATCTGGTAGGGAAGGGATTCATGAAGCTTTTATATAATCCCACCACTTCAAGAAGTCTATCTCCTGAAAATCAGTCATATCGTGAAAGCCCAGATTTAAACACAGACTGATCCATACATATCGCTCCTCTTCCACTCTACTCTTCCCTGTGGGTTTCACGTGTACTGTAGGGACGGGTGAGCCAGCGTGATCAAAGTTTCTCCTGTATCATCCATTTCCTATTACCACCGCCACACCCACGCCCACACTAGCAGACTGAGCCGTCCCCGCATCGCATGAGATACCACCATCCTGAAAAACACCTCAAGGGACTGAAGGAGTTAAGTATGCTTCAAAGACCCAGTTCCTCCATCCTTCTAATTATTATCACACTATTCCACACGACTGTCCCCTGACCTTAAGAAACAGGGAGCCCAACCTGTAATCATCTTCGTGTGTGTGTGTGTGTGTGTGTGTGTGTGTGTGTGTGTGTGTGTGTGTGTGTGTGTGTGTGTGTGTGTGTCCTCGTAACCTTCACTAGGGAAATCTCGTTTCTTTTCATACGGTAACAAATTCTAAGAAGCGTGGTGGCGTAAACAAACTCCGTCTTTTAGTTCTCGTGTGTGTGTGTGTGTGTGTGTGTGTGTGTACAGTATGTGTGTGTGTGTGTGTGTGTGTGTGTGTCCGCGTGTGTGTGTGCGTTTTCCTCGTAACCTTCGTTGTTGAGATTGCATTTCTTTTCATACAACATAAGATTCCGAGAAGTGAGGTGGCGTGAAAATACTCCGTCTTTTCGTTAATTTGTGTGTGTGTGTGTGTGTGTGTGTGTGTGTGTGTGTGTGTGTGTGTGTGTTCCTCATAACTTTCGCTAGTGAGATCTTGTTTTTTTCCATACGACATCAATTTCTAACAAGTGTGGTGGCATAAAGAAACTCCATCTTTTCCATTAACTCTCTCATAGTCGGTACAACTCTATTTCCATTACGCCAGACGATTTTATTCAGCTGAAAGTTAATCAGATGGCCTTTTTAGGGTTTGTCTAAACACCTCTTCCTCGGCGATTCATTTTAACTAATTTATCTTTTTACCCCTTACACATTAATGAAGAATACTACGTCGAGAACAGAAAGATCAAAATGAAAAACAATAAAATGTAAGACACACAATATATCGCTTAGAAAAACTTGCCACGAAGCCTCCTATGCCACTTAGTTTATGACCCATAAAATAAATGTCCGTAACAGTGCAATTTGTTTGGCTTGTTTGGTGAGCCGTATGTATAATTATTTTTTTTAGGTAAAGCTAGTACAGCACCATTTTATTACAACTAAACAAACAGCATCCTTATCAAAATCAGCTATGTGGTAGATTTTGGATATGAAAGGAAAAAGTGTCATGTGAGTGAGAGAAGTTTCATCTCTATGCTAAATTCATCTATGGTGATATATGTGCAGCTGCCGCTTTGAAAATTACTAGGATAAAAAGTAGATTTTTTAACATTTCAACCACAATGATTTCTCTTTCATATCTGATTTTTGTTATCAGAAGATAAAAGAATAGATTGTCTAAATCCTCTTCCAGTCGTCCATAACAAGGAACAGGATTTCAGTATTTTGCATAATTTTATGCAAACAAAATCTTGGACGCTATTTCCTTATTTCTTTATCCCTTTTCTTTCTTTATTTATCCTTTTTCTTTTTTCTGTCTGTCTGTCGTTCTTTCTTTTGTCACTCATGGAAGCTGGATGTTCACTAACAGCTATAACACAGGTAAAATAGCTTAGATCACAACAACAGTGACTCATTGGAGAGCCAAGGGAAGGAACTGAAGGACGTTTGTATACCCGGGTTGTGGAGCCACCTAGATATATCGATGCCACCACGTGAAGGCCTCCCTCTCAACGCCACGTGAAGGGGCAAATAACATAATTACAGCCCATCATAAATATAAGCGATCGCCAGGGGACACTCGTGGAAATATTAACTGTAGTTTGAACACATTATTCCTCTACGGCAATTAACTAATGACGCCCAACTATTAACTCGGCGCCATAACTCATATTAATGCAGGGTCGGTAATTGTGCCTGATGTTAACGCTGCGACTATGGCCATATTTTTTCGTAATTTGTCCTTGCTTCTGCCAGGGGATTATGCAGGATGGTCTGTACATAAAGCTTCACTGAAAATTCACCTGATTGTGCCTTGTGTGTTGTGGGAATTGCTTAATCTGCTGGTGTGGGCGTGGGTGTGACATTGGGAGTAGGAAATGAATAAATGTTGCAAGGTAGACACTGATAACGCTGACAGAGTCGTCCCCTCAACACACGAGAAATCGCCTTTCGAAGTGGAAAAGGAGCGCTTCCTGTATTCAGCGTCGGGGGGACCTTTTGGTGTTATGTGATAAAATGGCCAGTCATGTAGTGGATCTTATAGGGACTGGTGGTAATAGTTGTTGCCTCAGGCTCATCGCAAACGTGAACCCGATGGTCTGCAGACTGAACTTCCCCTTCTCTGGCAGTCCATCATCTTTCCTTGAGAGACAGAGAAAGAGTTGAGGGATGTCTGTATAACCAAGCAAAGAAACCACTCAGTCATAAATGTGTCATCCCGTGAAGCCATCCCTCTCCAGCACTCTTATACAGACTGAAAGAGGATTACAGAATGTGTCATGATAAGCCAGACCAAAGAACGACATTTTGCCACAATACACTTTACCACTTAATATTACCTCACCTCACACTGTCGCACAATCCATACCAACACACTTCACATTGCCATACACTGCATACTACCACACCTCACACTGCCTCACTATCTATCTATCTATCTATAGCCCGACGCCCTAATCCCGCAAAGGATGGCCGCAGACAAAACGCCTCCAAGTCACTCTGTCACCCACCATTTGACTCCCCTCCCCCCAACTCACCCCCCCCTCCCTCATATACCTCTCAACTCCATCCCTCCACCTCATCCTCGGTCTACCCCTCCCTCTCCCTCCCTCCACCTCACCTACATACACCCTCTTAGTCAGTCTTTCATTCTCCATCCTCTCCACATGTCCAAACCACCTCAGTGTATTTCTCCTAATCTTTTCAACCACATCCACATCTACCCCACAACGTTCCTTCACTTCTTCATTCGTCAACCTCTCCCTCCATGTCACTCCACATGCTCCTCTCAAGTAACTCATTTCACTACTTTGTATAATTCCCCAGTTTGGCACACCACACACTACCACACCTTACATTACCAGAGACTACACAAAAACACATCGCACACTTACACACTGCACACTTTCACATCTCACACTGTCACATCACATACGACAACACCTCACACTTCCACACACTACATACAGCCACATCGCACATTGCTTTACTACAATCCATCACTCCTTAACTACAAAACTTCATGCCAAACACTGCCACATCACACACGACCACATCTCACATTACAACACAAGTACTCCCACACCTCATACTGCCACACTATATTTTATAATTCCTCAATTACAGCATTTCACACCAAACAACACTCACTACCACATCTCACACTGCCACTCCACACAATACCACACTACCACACCTCACACCGCCCCACCACACACTACCACACTCTACACTGCAACACCTCTCACTACACTCATACTGCTACACCTTGCTTAAGTTTCACATTTCACTCACAACGCACTTAGCCATACGACACCTCACATTCTATGCACCCCAAACTGCGATACCGTTTATTTACACCCGCGCGCGCGCGCACACACACACACACACACACACACACACACACACACACACACACACACACACACACACACTGTCTCCCATACCGTCTTCAGGAACTAAGCAGGATGAGGAAATACTCAGGCTTCCCGCAAGAGATGAATCCCTCAATATCTCCTCCCTCAAAAAGAGCAAGGAAAAAAATACAACAGCAATTACCAGGGCAGTTAGCAAGACTCTTTTCCCCCGGGCAAGATGGAGGAGGTAAGATTCGGGATTTTTCTCTCTCTAAGGAGGAGAGGGGAGGGAGCTTAACCCTTTCACTACGATGACATAATTTTCACTTCCTGGACGTGAAGTTTGTGTTGTTTATGGATGTTGTCACAGGTATGAAAAACAAAAGATTAGATTATTATTATTATTATTATTATTGTTATTATTATTATTATTATTATTGTTATTATTATTATTATTATTATTATTATTATTATTATTATTGTTGTTGTTGTTGTTGTTGCTATTATTACTATTATTACTATTATTATTATTGTTGTTGTTGTTATCATTACTGTTGTTGTTGCTGCTGTTGTTGTTGTTGTACTTGATGTGGGTAAGATTGATGTGGTGACGGTTGATTTAGTGGGGGTGGTTGATGTGGTGGGGACGAATGTGGTGGGGATTGATGTGGTGGGGGTTAATGTGGTGGAGGTTGATGTGGTGGGGATTGATGTTGTGGTTGATGTGGTGCAGGGTTGATAATCCAGCTTCAAGTAACGGGCAAATTAATAAGCAAATATGATTGATGAATACACATATACTTCAATAGATAGATAAATAGATAGGCAAATAGATAGGGAGAGAGAGATAGTGATTAGCACCCAGAGTGATTGAAATATGGATACTTGGAATGATAGATAGAAAGATTGATAGAAAGGTAAAGAAGCAGGTTGATTGGCAGGTAAATAGGTAGATATGTATGTGAATGGATAGATAGATCGATAAATAGATAGATAGACACAATAGACAAATACTTCAGATAGAGATAGATACATAGATGGATCGGCACAGTAGCCACACTTTAGACAGACAGACAGATGGATAGATAGATATATATTTTGATAGGTAGACTGAGAGAGAGATAAATCGATATTAATAGATGAAAATGCTTAAAAATACAGATGGAAAAACAGTATAGCTACTTAAATAACAACTTTAGCTACCAGGCAGATAGATAGGAGATAGATAGAGGTTCAAGTGGAGTAGATGGAGTAGCCGTGGCGGGGCAATATATCCGGGTTGGTGTGAGGCGGAGATGGAGCGGAGGGGCGTGCTTGTGTGTGTGTGTGTGTGTGTGTGTGTGTGTGTGTGTGTGTGTGTGTGTGTGTGTGTGTGTGTGTGCTTTCACCTTGTGCGTGTGATAGTGAACGTTTGTCAGGATCTGGTGTCTTTATTTTATGTATTTATGCAACTATTCTTCAGGCCAATGTCTTATACCTTCCATCTTTCTTTTCCTTTTCTTTCTCTTCTATATAGCTCCACCTCCTCCTCCTCCTCCTCCTTCTCCTCTTCCTCTTCCTTTGTCTTTATCTTCTTTATATTTCTGTCTTCTTGTATTTCCTGCTTCCTCTTTTATCATTTTCGTCTATCAGATTCTTACTTTTCTGTCTCTTTCTTCCTCTTGTATGTTCAGCTTCCTTCTGCCTCAAACACAGCTCTTCATCCTCTCTTTAAATTTCCTGTCTGTTTGTTTTCTATCTCTTCCTCTTGTCTTATTTTTATTCATTCTGTTCACTCTGATATCCATTTCTTTTCTCTCTATTTTCTCTGCCTCTCATTCTTTACATTTATCAATTTCTCTTTTTTCTGTATATTTTGTCTTTCGTCTTTGTTCTGAATCTTTTGTACCCATTTAGGTATTATTTAATTCTTCTGTTTCTCTCGTCTGTCTTCGCTCCCCCTTCTGTCTTTCTCTTCTCTTTTACTCCTTTAATTTTTTTTTTCATCTCCAGTGCCTCTCCATATGTCTTCGTCTTATGCCTCTTAAGTGCTTTGTGGATAATCTCTTTCTGCCTTTGCCTTCTTTTTCTCCCTCTTCTCATGTCTTTACCAGAAGTCTTCTTTTTCATAGAACTTTCCCATACATAGTTCATCACACACTCTCGATTTCATTTTATCTTTACAGCTTATCATTATTAACACCTACTACTTTGCCATGCTCCAGACGCGCCTTCACACGGTGGCACCGATAGGACCTGGCGTGGAACTGCCCGATTATATAAGTGACCTTCAGTTCACTCTTATCCCCTAAAAGGAAGACGGTGAACTGCAGAAGAATAGCAACTTAGCTCTACAGTCCAATAATTCATGTTCTGATGAGCCTGGGGTTGTAACTAGCCTCCTCCTCCTCCTGTTACTGCTACTACTACTACTACTACTACTACTACTACTACTACTGCTACGACTACCCTTCCATAATCTATTTCACCTCTGCCGACGATACATTCTCATTCAGCATATTTCTTCTTCGTGCATCACTAAGCTCATTCATATTAACCACTGTTTTCTTCTTGCCCTTCTTCATTTATATTTTTTAAAAACGTTTCCATCTACACTATATATTTTTTTTTTCATATACGAACATCTGTTTTTCAATTATTTTCTCATATTTTTTTTTCTTTTCCCATGCATATATATACTGTACATTTCCACACACTTTTCCTAAATTATTTCCTATAGTCAAAGAAGCTCTCTCTCTCTCTCTCTCTCTCTCTCTCTCTCTCTCTTTATATACTAATCTTCCTGCTCTCCTTCCAGCATGATCCATCTTTCCTCCATCAGAGCTTTCTTACCTCCATTCCAGGCACATCTCCCTTTTGTCTTCCACTCTTTTCCCCTTGCTATGTATTTCTCAAGGAGCTCAGGAGAAGAATATACACACACCACTTCAGCCACCAAGCTTAATTAATTCTTGCTCAGCTTCCTCTTCCTCTTTCGTCTGTCTTCTTTCCTTCCTCCTCCTCCTCCTCCGCCTCGTCTTTCCTTCCTTCTGCTTCATTCTTTCTGCTAGTCCACGTCCTCCTCCTCCTCCTCTTCCTCCTCCTCCTCCTTCTGCCCTGCCGCTACTTCTCTTGCCCCTTCTCCTCCTGTCTTCCTTCCTGCCTTCTCTTCATTGCCTTTCCTTTTTTCTCTTCCTCCTCCTCGTCCTCCTCTTTTTCCTCCTCCTTCTCCTCCTTCCTCTGCCTCCAGTTAAGTGAAGAATGATGTCTGCAAAAACTCTTTCTCAACGATAATGTATATTTTGCTTATATCTTGCTGCATCCAGTGTATTCATCTTAAGGGAGACATTTTTTTTTATGTCATTGATAGCCTTCATTAACCCCTTATTTATCTGATATCCTTCTTGAGTAAAATTATCTGGAAAAATGGGGAAATTACGTCCCCTGGTTGGACGAGTTGACTCTATTGGCTTCAAACGCTTTTTTTTTAGGCTTGTATTGAGGCTAAAACAAGATGATTTTTTGTCTGCAGGAGAAAGAGCTGTTTAAGCCAGAGAGTTTAAACACTACCAGTTTAGACCTTTGGCTACTAAAACCGCATTTAAGCATTAACTGAGGCTAATGCTAAACGATTCTTTTCAGCCGAAAGAACTCCTAGCACTCATAAATTTTCTGAATAGCTCCCTTTATTGTTTATGGATAATCTTATCGTAACCCTCACTGAAGCCAGCCAATATTGGCCAGCTGGGAGAATGCCTAGCACTCAGCGAACAAAGGAAACGAAAAGTGTAATAATCCTAGTTCCTGGAGACACAAAGATAATGAAATGTTTTACATAATATTTAACTTATACAAAATGTGGTTACTTTAAATCTTCAGAAGATTAGTAAAGGTATAACAAAAAGTCCAGATGTTGTTGATGATAATGATGATGAACAGTTTTGACTTACCCTGCATATATTTTGTAACCCCTTCATTCCGAGGGGTCGCTCCCAAACTAAATGAAATAGGGCATGTTTATCCTGTGTCAGTTTTGTGTCCGCAGATTTATTTCTGTACTTATTTGACTTGGCTTACTTTATGTTGGAACGACGAGTAATTTTCACCATTATTTAAGATAATTAGAGGACACTTCAAAGACCTGGGCAGATAGTAAAAAAAAAAAAAAAAAAGTGTTTGAAATATAGCAAAAGCATAAACCCCTCAATCGGATCATTTAATTTTCCTTTAATCCCTACCTCTAGACGATTTTATGAAACTGTAGGAAGAGTTTTTCGTACTTTTCAGATCTCTGATTAGCCTCGCTACCAATGGGGTGCTCCTGTAAGCCGAAAAGTATAGTCTGCCAGCAAAAATACTTTATTAAAAACTACGATCTTTAGCTGAAGGAGTTAAATATTAAATGAAAGAATTACTTTTTTTTTTTTTTTGTTAGTGGGGGAGGAGATGGTGAGGGAGGCAATACAATATTTTTAGCCTGGCTCGGATCCTCATCAAGTAAAGATAGGGAGGGAGCTCATCTGCTTAATTATCCTGCTTATATAACGTGGCTCTAATCTCCCCCACAAACAAATCACAGTGTCCTCCCATCTCATCTCGTCCACTTTTCATTCTCCTCGACCTCAATCTCACTTATCTTCAACGGACCACATATTATGCAGTAATTTCAACCCCCATATCTAGTCTTGTCCCTTTATACCTCATATCCACGCTCCTAAGGCTGGGACATAGCCGCTATTGTGAGACTTTGAACAGGTTTGTGTGTGTGTGTGTGTGTGTGTGTGTGTGTGTGTGTGTGTGTGTGTGTGTGTGTGTGCGCGCGCGCTTGCGTGTGCGTGTGCGTGCCCAATCCTTTCAACTAGAGGACTTCGTTTTGATATTGTTCTCGCTGTTTTCAGAGGCTTAGATTCAACCTAGGAGAGACCTTTAGCAGTGAAATATTTAGCGAAGATTGTATACTTTATAGTGTCTCCAAAACATAACAAAATCTGGTAGTAGCTTCCCCAGATTAATTCCCTCCAAACTTCAAAGCAATGCAGTTCAAGTCTAACAGTGGCAGATTTTTTTTTATGAATGTACGACACCTGTAATATGTTCTATGGATAGTCTTTAAATTTGTTTTTTCTTCCTCTGTTCATCTTCTATTAAAAAAATGTGAAAAGTACATGTTATCTTGCCCATCTTTCACCCTCAGTCCCACTTATCATCACCGAATCACATATGCACTAATGACAGCCTTCATATCCTGTCTCATCTCTGTACAGTCCACCTTCCTAACTCTGGGAAAATGACAGTTTTTGAAACTCTCTGGACGCTTTTGGTAGCATTTTAGTTCTGTTTGTGCTATAACCAGGCTGCTACTCAATTCTAGGAGGGAAATATAGTACTGATAAGCATAAAGAAAACTATAATCAACCCCACCACATTTAAAAATCATCAATTGGTGGGGATAACAGAATATAAAATGCTTTTCACCTGTGCCTGCTTCATTATCCTGGACCTCACTCTGACGCATCTTCATCAGACCATGTATACAGTAATTTCAGCTCTTATCCCCGGTCTTACCCTTGTAACTCATTTAATCCACGTTCTGTAGGTTAACACAATGGTGATGCTATGAAACTCTTTGAACAGGTTTGGCTGTGTGTGTGTGTGTGTGTGTGTGTGTGTGTGTGTGTGTGTGTGTGTGTGTGTGTGTGTGTGTGTGTGTGTGCGCGCGTGCGTGTGTGTGTGCGCGCGTGCGTGTGTGTGTGTGTGTGTGTGTGTGTGTGTGTGTGTGTGTGTGTGTGTGTGTGTGTGTGTGTGTGTGTGTGAGCTTAATCTTTAAAATAAAAGACGTCATCTTAATGTAATTCTTCCTGCCTGCTAAAAGATCAGTATTATTCGTACACACACACACACACACACACACACACACACACACACACACACACACACACACACACACACACACACACACACACACACACACACACGTACCCACACACAAAATATGCGCACACAATCACACACGTTCCAAAGGCATAGGTACACAAATACACGTACGCACGGACAAGTACACATCATTAACATCACATTGTCTCTCTTCACACAAACAACTCGTCTTACGTCACATACTACCACACCACACATTACCACACCTTATCCCTACCTCAGCCTGCCACACCACACACTCACTGCCACACCTCACTCCTGCCCTCTCTCCCACCCCTGTAAGTCATACCCACGTTCATAAGGTTGAGACAATGCCGATGTTATGAGGTTCTTTGAACGGATTTGGCCGTGTGTGTGTGTGTGTGTGTGTGTGTGTGTGTGTGTGTGTGTGTGTGTGTGTGTGTGTGTGTGAGGGGAGAGGGGGATTAATCTTTTCAAGCAGAGGATGTCATTTTAATCTCATTCGTGCTGTCTTCAGTGGATTCCATTCAGCTTAGGAAAAAATAAAGCGAATAATGGGAGTTAGATTAAGGCTTCATCTATCTGTCCAGTATGATTTTCTTTCTAAATTACAAAATAATACAAAGGCAGGTAATGTAGTTCAAGAGGACATTGTTAAAGGAACAGTAGGCAAGCAAGTAATCCTGCTTGCATGAATGCGGGGGTTCCTTTGTTTTAGTTATTTCTGCCTCTTGTGTAGCTTTTCTGTTTATCTGTCTGTCTGTCTGTCCGTCCGTCTGTCTGTCTGTCTGTCTGTCTGTCTGTCGGTCTGTATGTATGTATGTGTATCTTTCCTGTCTGTCTATCTGTATAACTGTCATTCGTATCACTTATGTATTTACTCTGTCTCTTTTATCTTTCAATCTGTATCTTCTGTCTTGTTCTCCTGTCTGTCTGTTAACCTCGCCAGTCTATCCTGTCTATCTCTCATGTCTCTCATATCTGTTTTTCTGTCTCCGTTGTCTTCCTTTTCTAGCTCTCATTACCTGTTATCTTCCTCCCCTTCTATCCGTTGATCTGTCTCCTCGTTCTCTCTCTACTAACTATCTATCACAGTGTTTCCAGTAGTTGTCTAAGAAAAAACTCTGGTACATCTACATATATGACGTGAGAATAGTCAACATACACTGTAAGGCACTACTACACTACACTACACACACACACACACACACACACACACACACACACACACACACACACACACACACACACACACACACACACACACACACACACACACACACACACACACACACACACACACACACACACACACACACACACACACACACACACACACACACACACAAGCTATAATCACAACAGAGAAGTTTATTGCAGAATTAACACATACACTTCCACAGCCAAACACAGAGATAAAACCAGAGACAAATCTATTACCAAGTTAACACATACGTTTTCCCCCAAGCTAACACAGAGAGGGATAAACAAAGGGTTAAGCATACGTGGGGGGTGGAGAGGGTGGGGTGGCGGAGGGGGGAGGTTGGAGGGTAAACAGTGGTGATGGAGGAGAATTAGGATGATGTAAGAGAGAGTCACTGTGTGCTGCTGGCTTTAATTGTGGTGTTGTCTTAGTGGTGTTAGCTTTGGTGTTGTGTGGTGGTAGTTGTGGTAGTAGTGGTAGTGGTATTGGTAGGGGTAGTACTAGTAGTAGTGGTAGTAGTAGTAATGGGAGGAGGAGGAGGAGGAGGAGGAGGAGGAGGAGGAGGAGAAGAAGAAAAATGAGAATGGGCAGAAGTAGTATTGGGATCTCTCTCATTATCATTATCGACATAATCTGTATCACTGTCATAGCAAGAGTGAAAAGCAAACAAAAAAGCAAACACGCAGACACCTCCTGAACAAAGAGTAAAACAGACATAAGGGTGGATACGAAGGGTGGAATTTAGGGTAAACAGGGGTGTGGAGCATTAGGGTGAATGACTAGTGGCTTCCCGTTTGTGATGCTGGCTTTAGCTGTAGTGTTGCTGTCTTAGTGGTGCTGGTTTTGGTGCTGTGTGTTGTAGCTGTGGTTAAAAAATTCGGTGGAGGTGATGGTGGTGATGATGTGTCGGTGGTAGTGCTTTGTGGTTATTGTTGATAATGTTGGTGGTGATGATGATGATGATTGTGATGCTTAGAGTGATGATAATGATGACACTTGTGCTGTTGATGTTACTGGTGATGCAGACAATATTGGTCTTGGTTTTAGTAATATGTTATGTGTTATCGTTGTTGGCTGTGTTGGTTATTGGTGATCATGGCGTTGGTGATGATGGTGGTGTCGATTTTGTTACTGTATTTTTTTAGAACCATTACTACAGCGTTGAATTCTCGTCTTGCTTGTCCTTAGCCTGGGTACGATACGAAGTTGTGGTGGACATTTAAAGTGGGTGTTGGTAGTATACTCCTTCAGGTTGGCATATGTTTGTACCTCGTCTAGTTGTACCTATGACTCAAATTCTGGCGCGAACATATTCTATACAATGTTTGGAGTCGTACATACGCCACTTTCCTTACAGACACACATTCCCTATGTACGCGCGCGTGCGTGCGTGCGTGCGTGTGTGTGTGTGTGTGTGTGTGTGTGTGTGTGTGTGTGTGTGTGTGTGTGTGTGTGTGATCTTCATATCACGAGTACTGCAGCCGTTACTTTTTTATCTATCACAACTGCTACTACTGTTACTACTGCTACTACTACTACTACTACCACTACCACTACCACTATTATCATTATTACTATTATTACACTACTACCACTTTCAAAGGTATTTTTATTACCTGTTATATGAGTGGTTAAAAAGGCTTGGAAATATAGTTAATAAACCAAAATACCTCATGCAGTTCAGTGGTAATGCCTCATCCTCACGAAACACAAACACGACATTTAGTACATCAAGCGTGCAAATTAACCAGTGAATAAGGAATTACAGTGTGCAAGGTTAATTGGTGTTGTGCTAAATAGTGCGGTGGGCTGCATTAACTCTTCTGAAAAACACAGGCAATTTTGTATCTTTGCTTTGTATGTGGGTATGTGTTTCCCTTGTCTCCTTTAAAGACTTTTCCTTTTTAGGTTATTTTATCCCCCGTTTTTGTACCTGTATTATTCGAACGTCATTTGTATGGTTATAATGAATGTCTCAAAACACACATCCTTCATATCCGACCTTTCGCAGTCTTCAAGATCATTATACCCTTACCATCTTCTTCTTTAGCATCATCATCACCAGCAGCAGCAACAGCAGCAGCAGTCTGGCTCAGACCAATGTAGGAAAAAATTCTCTCCAATCTTTTCTCACTCTAGAACCTTCCTTCATCAGACTGTCTTTCCTACTCCCAGTGACCTCCAGTCCTTTAAACTCAATTTTTCTCTCAGTATGAATGGATCCTGATTCTGGTTTTCCTTCGTTTAATCGTCTTTGGCAGGGACAAACTTTGCAGGTTCTCGACTAGTAGTTCCTCCTTTTTTATTAAGAAAATCTACACTAAAATACAAGAGGTAGCCTACTGTTCCACTGCGTCTACCTCATATTTAAACAATGCCCGTCACTGTCCTTCCTGACGTATTACATCAGACAGAATCATCTATGGTTAGAGATACATACCTGGTCTCTCCTAGCCTGGGTGTATCATCTAGCAGAAAAAGTTGAGAAGTAGATGAGTGAAATAATAGGTGAACTTTTATCTCCGGCTTAATATACTACTTTCCCTAAACCCCGTGGGAGTGACGAGATAAGCTTAAGTCTTGCAGTTTACAGCCCTGAGGCGGGGAAATAAATGTGTCCTTATTTAGCATTGTAGTTGTGAGTGGGTGTGTAATACAGCTCTGTCCATTTCTGCTCCGTAAATCTGTGCAATGTGTTTTTGGTCTTAATTCTAGAGATAATCCCTCTAATGTCTCTCAGGCTTTTATGCAAAATCCTAGACAAAACCTTAAAATCTGCACACACACACACACACACACACACACACACACACACACACACACACACACACACACACACACCAAAATGCCATTAAGTATGATGATAAGAAGACATCGCTTTATCTGAACGGAAACTTTCGAGAAATAGTCGGTGTCTTCTTGATAGAGTGCGGTAAATATTACATTGAAATCAGAATCCGTACAAGCAGCCAAGACAATAATTACAAAACTTTTATATACACAATTATATCACCATCACTCTCACTACCCCAGAAGAGAGGATTATAATACACTGTCAGAACTATTACACTAAGATCAAAATAAATATAAAGCGAGAACAAAATTATAAAGAAATTTTTCCATGTATATCCCACCATCGTGGCAACCAAAAGGAAAGAAATTATCACCAGTACGGGAAATTTTTTCAAGGATTCCGGGCTGTCCAAATAAAGTAAATAATTATTACTCTTATTTTCCCCATGAATTTTTCCACACGCATCCCACTACGACACCCTTCATCGCAGCAGAGAATTATAATACTGCGATAGTTACTGTAGTATGATCGGAATAATTACGACGTGTTTCCATAATTATTACGATTATTTTGAACACATATATCATCATCTTTGTTGCAGTAGCAGACAGACAGACAGACAGATAGAGAGAGAGAGAGAGAGAGAGAGAGAGAGAGAGAGAGAGATTTAGCTGCCATAACGCAGTACCATTATTACAACACTGGGGTCAGAATTAAAACAATGCCTGGGGGGAATTACTAGGCAAACTTTCACACACACACCTAATGCCAACATCTTAGTTGCGGCAGCCAAGAAGGAAAAAATTGTTTGGCTGGAAAGTTTTATGGAATCTACGCACTCTTAATGCGGTGTTATTATTGCCACACACAGGGTAAAAGGAAAATGATGCGTGGAGAGAATTATCATGAATATTTTTCTCCTCATATGCCACCACCGCCTACGTCGCAGCTGCCACCAGGAAAAAACAGTTAAATTGGACGGAAACTTTCACCACGGATTCGGAGCTTCATATTGCAGTGCCACTATTAACACACTGATGCTAGAATGAACACGGTGCTTTGAAGGAATTATATCAATTTTTACACTCACAGTGCCCACACAAACTTCGTCGCAGCAACCAAGGAGGAAAAAATAGTCTGGACGTACAGTTCCGGCAGAATCAAAGCTGCCGTTGCTGGTTTTGTCCTTTGTGTTATTGTTGTTATTATTGTTAATGATGTTGCAATCCCAGGTGAATCTGCGTGAGAAATCAGCATAGTGCAGGTAGAAGCTGCCTCCCTTCCTGCAGCCCACCATACGCTTATCAGGGGACAGAGGGGGAGTTGATGGGTATTTGCTTTACCAGGCACCGGAGCCATCCAGCTATGTTTGTGTCACTGCGCGAAGGCTCCCCTCGCCAGCACCGGAGCTGTCATGATGCAGAGCTACGTTGAAGTCAGAATGAAAATTATGCGTGGAATGAATTATACGGAAATTTTCACATATGTGCCACCCGCTTCGTCACAATAACTTCAGAGAAAAAGTTCATATACAAAATAATATAATATACTGCATAGACTAACGCTAATGCCGGAATTAATTATACAGCACGACAAGAGTTAGTATGAAATTTTACACACACACACACACACACACACACACACACACACACACACACACACACACACAGAAAAAAAAAATAAAAAAAAAGTCTTTCTCTCCGCATACATATACACTCACAGGCACTCACATACACCCATGCCACCCTCTTCGTCGCAGCAGCCACGAGGAGAAAAAAAATAAAGTTCATCTGGGAGGAAAGTTTCGACAAGGATTCTGAGCCCTCGACCCGCCTGGCGTAAGCTTAAGCCGAGCTACTTACGAGACAGCCCATCCAGGTAACAAAGACTTAATCCATTTTTTGACTTTCACTTTATCCATATTTTTCTATAAGCTGGAATAAAAGTGAGGCTGAGTCTCAACTTTAGCCTGTGATCTACGGCTGCCTGATTACCCAGCCTGACTGTGAGTGGGAAGACTGACACACGGAAAATTAGACTGAGGGAGAAAAAGACTGGCGGACTTTGTAAGGTTGGATCGGAATCAGACTTAAAGAGGTAAGTGAGCGGGGAACTAACAGGCTGGATGGAAATTAGGCAGAGGAAGATAGACAGGCCTTGCACTAAAGTAAAATGAAATTCTTATTAGTGAGGGATAACTGACAGACTGAGGCAATGGTGAGGTTTAAATTAACAGGCCTGGTATAAATCAGACTGAGGGAGAAGGACTAACAAACTGTATTGCAGTCAGACTGAATGGAAGTAGACTAACGAGAAGTGATAAGAGGAAACTGACAGACAGGGTGAGGATCAGGCTAAGAGGGAAAGACTGACAACAGAGAATCAGACTAAACTAGTAATGGGGGAAACTGACAGACTGAAGTAAGTTGAGAAGAAATCCTGGGAGGAAATCAGAATGAACCTGCAGAGACGACAAATTATGGGGAGTAAGACTTGAGAAGAAAGACTGACGTACAGGGAAGGAATAAGACTAAGGCAAGTGATGAGGAAAACTGACAGACTGGATGAGGTACTAAATTAAAGACTGCCAGACAGGATGAAAAAGTGGATGTGAGGAGGAAACTGGCAAAGAGACTGAGGAAAAAACTGACAGATTAGATGAAAACTCAGGCTTAAGGGTAAAACTGACAGTCTGAGAGGGATTCCGACTGAGAGGAAATAATGACCATCTGAATAAGGATCAGGCCGAGGGAAAAGAATCACAGACTAGGTCGAAATAAGACTGGGGGGAAAAAGACTGACAAGCTGGTTGGGAATTAGACTAAGAGGAAAACTAACGGGCTAAGTGTGAATCAGACTGTGTGCTGGAAGTGGCGAAGGGAAGTTAACACACTGAGTCAAATGATGATGAGGAAAGCAGACTGACTGGATGAGAAACAGTTTGATCTAGCTGGTGAGTCGTGTGTGTGTGTGTGTGTGTGTGTGTGTGTGTGTGTGTGTGTGTGTGTGTGTGTGTGTGTGTGTGTGTGTGTGTGTGTGTGTGTGTGTGTGTGTGTGTGTGTGTGTGTGTGTGTGTGTGTGTGTGTGTGTGTGTGTGTGTGTGTGTGTGTGTGTGTGTGTGTGTGTGTGTGTGTGTGTGTGTGTGTGTGTGTGTGTGTGTGTGTGTGTGTGTGTGTGTGTGTGTGTGTGTGTGTGTGTGTGTGTGTGTGTGTGTGTGTGTGTGTGTGTGTGTGTGTGTGTGTGTGTGTGTGTGTGTGTGTGTGTGTGTGTGTGTGTGTGTGTGTGTGTGTGTGTGTGTGTGTGTGTGTGTGTGTGTGTGTGTGTGTGTGTGTGTGTGTGTGTGTGTGTGTGTGTGTGTGTGTGTGTGTGTGTGTGTGTGTGTGTGTGTGTGTGTGTGTGTGTGTGTGTGTGTGTGTGTGTGTGTGTGTGTGTGTGTGTGTGTGTGTGTGTGTGTGTGTGTGTGTGTGTGTGTGTGTGTGTGTGTGTGTGTGTGTGTGTGTGTGTGTGTGTGTGTGTGTGTGTGTGTGTGTGTGTGTGTGTGTGTGTGTGTGTGTGTGTGTGTGTGTGTGTGTGTGTGTGTGTGTGTGTGTGTGTGTGTGTGTGTGTGTGTGTGTGAGAGAGAGAGAGAGAGAGAGAGAGAGAGAGAGAGAGAGATAATTTTAGGGTTGCTGTGGTGACCGTGAATTTACGCTCTCATGCTTACTCCTATAAATTACCGTAAACCAGGAGACATAGGAGGTTTTGCAGTCTATAATTCCCTTTGATTTGTTTTGCATGCTACACTACAATACATTCTTATATATTATTTACAGTATACCTTTCCAATATCGACTTGGTTTGCACTAGTAGCATACGAGACGATAGTACGCGGAATTAAATTAGACCGTAGTGGTTGGGTTATCTAGCTGTGATTGAAAACTGGACGTCTGTAAATCTTTGTATTTCCAAACCCCCTTCACTAATATGCAGAGGAATGTCGCTTCTCATTGCAAACAGCGAAGTGATATCTGGCTGGAATGAAGAAATTTTAAATCTGTTTTTTTCTTTACTCTTTTGCACTTTCGCGAGGCTTCATTCTCCCTGGACTTATTTTTTTCAGTTTTTTATTAGAAGAGGGACACTAATTGCGGTCGTAGCTCGTGAAAATTTTGGCTTTCCTAAATGCTTCCCATTTTGTTACGCTTGACATTTAAATCTAAAGTGTACTTAACAGTGTTTGTGAGCGCCAGCACGCGTCGAGTCTGGCATTTAATCAAGGTGGTCAGGGAGAGACAGACAGACAGACAAACAGACAGACAGATAGATGTGAGAGGGGAGTGAGTGTGTGTGTGTGTGTGTGTGTGTGTGTGTGTGTGTGTGTGTGTGTGTGTACAAAAGACAAGAACCAAAGGCGTAAAACTAAACAAAACAAGACCCTCATATAAAGCAAAGACGTGTTCGGTTCGCAGTCTGTCCACACTGCATTGATGTAATCCTTTCAGTACGACGGCTCCAACCTTATTTAATATTAAGGCACGTATTTAAGGAAACGCTGTCAGGCAATGAATCGATAAACAAATTTCTTTTTCGCACTATCACGGTCTCTTACAGTAATTTCCATTAAGTCTTGAAGTTTACCTCTTAGTCTTGTCACCTTTAGAGAATTTTTAATCACCTGAAGTTTCTCCCCTGTAATAATGTCCATTAGGGTATCTTTTGCTATGGAATTCTTTTGTGTCCTACACTTAGTTCCAAAAGATACTGAACAAAAGAAAGGCGTCTCTTAATGAACGGATATGAACCAATGTCAGTAACATCTTCAATACCACGACGCTTCTTCACGTCATAGTCTTGAAGCCACAGAAAAAAGAAAAAGAAAAATCACACTCTTTAGACAGGCCTTCAGAACGAAGACCATTACATATTCACCTGACAACCTCGTTCAGGCATTACGCGTTAAAATGATCGGCGCTCAGATACAGTACACCTTAAATGTCAGGGTGAAGTCTCAACCGTTAATCACATCAAAGCTGACGTGTGCAGATGGGTCGCTCTAAAATGTTACCTCTCTCTCTCTCTCTCTCTCTCTCTCTCTCACGCTGAAATCGAGACTAAATTGTCTCGATGTGACCAAGAAATAAGCTTAACTTTTTTCTGAAAACCTTTTGCGCTAGGTTTGGAAGGGTTGATTAGGGGGTGGGTAGAACAGTGGAATATTTAGCCTTGTGTTTAGTTGAAGGTTGCTTGTATTTGCTCGTTTCTTTCTTCTCATTTCTACCCGTTTTTTGTACGACGTAAGCTGAGATAGGATGATGATGATGATCATGATGATGATCATGATGATGATGAGGAGGAGGAGGAGGAGATGGAGGAGGTGGAACAGAAGAAGGGGAAGGAGGAGACGGCGAAGGAAGGGGTGGAGATGGACGTTAGTGAAGATTCAGATGATGATCATGAGTAGGAGGAGGAGGAGAAGGAGGAGGAGGAGGAAGAGAATAAGTGATGATAATTACGATTATGAGGAGGAGGAGGAGATGGAGGAGGAGGGAGAGAAGGAGGGGTGAGGAGGAGGCGGCGAAGGAAGGGGTGGAGATGGACGTTAGTGATGATACTGATGATAAAGGTAACAACTGATGGACTGATTGCTTTTCGTGAAGGATGTGAACTCTGATTCCTTTGAAAATAGTCATAAACATTTTAGGGGACAAGGCTGAAATATCGTTCTTGGTTGTAAGAAAAAGAAATTAAAAAAAAACTATAAGCTCTTCAAAACTGTCATGGTTTATTGTGAGTCAGTTGGTATTAATTATATTGTCTTGAACATGGGAAGTTTACATCGGCAGAGACACCAACGAAGCTCAAAACAAACCACACAACTTTTCAACATAGCGGTACTGTTTGTGTCAAATACGCCTGAAAGTAAAGAACTCAAAGTTTCTCTGTGAAAGACTCAAACTGTGTACAGCCTTCCAGCTCTCTCTCTCTCTCTCTCTCTCTCTCTCTCTCTCTCTCTCTCTCTTCAAAATATTCATTAAATTGTCTGGCTGGCTTGTATTACCATCGACGTGACCCGTAAGACACTCAATGATGCATAAATGGTACACGAAGTAGAAATAGGTAGCCTACCTTTTAGTCTGCAGTATATCCTTAAATATTTACCATGTCCATTTTACTGCGAGACTTTTCAACATGTTGCCTTTACTGCAAAGTGTCTTGGTTTTACGTACAGACAGGGACTTGGGTAAATAATTCGGAACTTGTGTGTATAACCTGGGAGTATGTTAGTAAAGCTCAGTTCGTCAGCATCTACAACTGAAAAGGGGACCTACCTGGATTTCTAAAGTGACAGTTGTGTGTCTGGAAGTGCGGTTAATGGTTGCTCCTGTCAGTTATTTTCGAGCCACCTTTAGCTCCATGTTAACTACGTAATTTTGTATTTTCCTTGCTTTCTCCAGACGACTCTATACGTTTCACGGGAACTTTTCGATCTCCATTAAATGCAAATAAGATCTAAAAAAAAAAAAAAAGAAAGATCTCCATTAAATTGACCGTAATCGATTGGTGGTAACCCGATTACGATAAAAAATAAACATCTATCGGAGTGAAATACAAAATCAAAATTCTGCAGCATAAACGAAACATTGTAAATTATGTGGTATCCTAAGGTGCAAGTGCAACTATTAGCCCTACATAAAGCGATACAGGATATTCTACTCGCATAGCTTGAGGTTAGAGTTTAAGTTGGTCTGTGTCTGAGGAATATGATAATTTCCACATTCATCGAAATCCAGAGTGGTGCAACTTTTTTTTTTTTTTCTGTGGGAGCGGATGTTCACCCTATGACAAAACTATTTTCTCAAGATTTGATGAAGCGATTGTTTTATTAGCCTGCGCGTTGAGCAGTTCACAGTAACACAGCCTTCCGTGGGAGTATAAAAATGATTCGAACTATAGTACTGTACAGACATCAAGTATTCGGCCACTGTGAAGCGCCATTTTTTATACCTTCCTGTCAGCTAGAAGTAGGAATGGAGGCTGACCACAGACTATGACTTACGGTTTTGATGTACGTATTTCCATTCACAGGCCTTTCCGAGAGATACATTTTTGGACCTTACACTGTTTTTTTATGAATGTATATCCTGGGAGCCAAGACGTATTTCCATTTGCAGACTTTTTCAAGATACATTTTCTTCTTCTTTTTTTTAATTTTCACTAGAGTTTTTGGGTGTATGTTTGAATATCCCAGAAATATGGACACATTTCCATTCACAGTCGTTTTCCAAATATACTTTTTTCTGAGGCACGTTAATATGTGTCCAGCTAATTTAGGCCCGTTATATGACCAGGCTGGACGATGATGCTTCGAGGGGATGCGAGATAAGATAGACAGGGCCCACAGAAAAGACCTTCCCCTTCATCAACCTCCACCCCCTCCCTCCCTTCAGCTGAGTGGAGATAGAGGCCAGGCTTTGATGATGACGTCCCTATGGCTGAGTAATTGGGAGGAGGGGCCGCGGTTGGGCCTGCCACTACTTTAATTGAAAAACAGATTGAGAGCAACGAGGGAGGAGGCCGGTGGGAGAGCAAGGTGAATAAGGCCAGGTAAAGAGCTGTGGTGATCTGGGTATGCTGGACGTCAGGTAGTGTGGTTGGCT
>NC_137049.1:24967269-24992269 GCF_032717465.1 Coenobita brevimanus | reverse complement strand
TGGTGTGGTGGGAAGGGGTGGGGTATGGATGGGTAAGGGTGGGGGAATAAGGACATTAATACGTCTCTCTGTGGTGAAGGGAGGCACCCACCTTTGTAATAAGTGGGGGTCCGGGTTCATATCCAGCCCTGGTGAGCGCAGATATTAAACCTTACTTCTATTATTAAATCTTTACTTTTTTTTTTCAAGCTTGAGTTATAAAGCTAGTAAGACTTTAAAGATTTTGATTAAGGTATTTCATTTTTAGGTTATACGTCATCTCTCCTCTCTCTCTCTCTCTCTCTCTCTCTCTCTCTCAAATTTTCTAAAAGTCTTACCTAAACTGGACAAATTCGTCGTCTGTTTGCAAGAAATAAACAGAAGAGATTTGTCTGGGATGAAGGAGTGAAACGGATATTAATGTACAGTGCAATTGAAAGAACCATTTTATTTTTTTCCCAATTTGATAATTCATTTGTCGGCGTTCTTCCAATCGACAGTTTTCTCCTGTAGAAAAAAAAAATGTACATATTATTTCCTTAAATCTCTCTTCCTTTCTATAGTGAAATTTCCAAATGTTAATCAGTTTTAAGAATTAATAACACTCTTTCTTTATCGGCTGAAGTAAATCTTAACAAAAAGGACTTTCTTCATTAATTTTACCGTCAGATGAATATTGAAGTTAGGGATGTATATCAAGTATCGACCTCCCCCTCTTCTGTGTGCAGCTTAATTTAACTCTGTAGCTGACGTAGATATTAATTACACCTGGATTTTTTGATCAGTAAAAAATTATCAAGTTTTCTCATTTTTCTTTCACTAAACTTGGAGCATTTGGTTGCAAGAAAGTTTTAAGTACCGTATACCTGAACTTTGCTCGTAATAATGATGATTCTTTATTTTTCCTTTATTTTTTACTTTGGCCGAAAGGCTTAGATGATTGAAGTTTGCCCCTTAAAAATCGGTGGAGTATTATTTTTTTAATTTCTACCACCAGATGATTTTATTATATTTAGGATAGAATTTTAGAATCTGACACGAGGCCTTCCATAAGCTGAACAAAATCGTCAGGAAACAAGAATAAATCAACTTAGTACGTCAGTCATCTATTTTGTTTTTCCTTCCTTTATTCATCTTTTGAAAAAAATAAAAATAAAAAGGAGGTTAATTTTATCAAGTCCATAATAAAGGAGCAACAGTGTGATTTTTTTAGCATCTTTACTTTTTCTTCGAAGACTGAACGTAGATTATTTAACTCCTTCATTATTTTTCCCCTATTCATATTACTGCTGGATTATTTTATTTCGATTCAGCTGACCCCTCTCAGTAGAAGGATTTAAAAGAATAGCCGTTAAACTATTCAGTAAAATTACTTTTTGTTTTTTTTTCTGCTTGGAGACCATTTATCCTTCTTAGGGGGAGGTCTTCCATAGTTAAGGGATTAAAGGATTTGGAGGAGATTTGAGATATTGCTTTCTTTTATTATTATTATTATTATTATTATTATTATTATTATTATTACTACTACTACTACTACTACCACTACTACTGCTACTACTACTGCTACTACTACTACTGCTGCTGCTACTACTACTACTACTACTACTACTGATATTACTACAAATACTAATTCTACTACTACTACTACTACTACTACTACTTCTACTACTACTACTGTTATCGCTGTTATTATTATTACTATTAGTAGTAGTAGTAGAACTGTCGTATTTTATTAACGTGTTTTAGGGATTACATTGTAGCTAAAACTCAAGTACCTAAGCTGGCAAAGTTTAATGTGTGATTTTGTATGAATCCCACTAATACTGAATCTTGTGACATATACGTTTGCGCTATTCTTGCTGACGCCACACAGTTGACAGACAGATAGATAGAAAGACAGACAGACAGATACACAAATAAGTGAAATTGGTTTAGAGATATAGGAAACTTGGTCAACACATATTTAGTAAAGTGATTTGCGTTACTGACTACAAGGGCTTTATTTTTTTGTTTATTTTTGGACGGTTTATGTATTAAGTTGATGCTAAACCTTTAACTCTCTAAGCCAGTGACGTTTTATATCGGTTTATTGTTGCCACCTCTGGGTGATTTTATTCATCTTAGGGAAACGACTGGTAATGCAAATGTGTAATGAAGGTTTTTATCTAGGCCTTCCTGTTTAAAAAATCTAATCCAAGTCTAATATAATCCTTAAGAGATAGGAAGAACAAAGTAAAAAACATATGTAGTTGAGCTGAAGATGTTAAGAAAAAAGAGAGTTAATACGATAAGAGTTAATTCAATAAGAGTTGAAACTATAAGTTAATACAATAGGAGTAAATACAATAGGAGTTAACACAATATGAGTTAATACAATGAGAGTTAATACTTTAAGAGTTAATACAATAAGAGTTAACACAGTAAGGGTGAATACTTTAAGAGTTAATACAATAAGAGTGTAATTTTCCTTTACATTTTTAAGCCATATATTAATGACTAACTTGAGGCTATTGTTATGTCAGGAGTGTAGGTTCAGGTAAATGGAACTGGATTAATCTAAGAACCCTGATGCAATTTAAGAAGCATGTAGTCTTTTTTCTTTTAATTCTAATCGCTTACTTTAATTATTGTTCTTTCTGTAAATTTCAAATAAGTATGTTTTGTGCATGCAAGGCTTACGAGGAATAGTAGTAGCTCCATTTTTGTATTTTTCTTTCTTTTCATCACCCTGGTACATGGAAAATTTTTAGCTGAAGTTTCTCGTATTACCTTTTCTAATTTTTTCCTCTTCTTTTTTCAGGCTTCATGGAATCAGCACCAGTGTAAGTGTTGAGTCCGTCAGTTTAGTTTGGAAAAAATAGCTCCCTATTTCTGCTACTTTTCCATCTTGATCTAGGGGGGTGGGGAATATTTTAACGTACATTTTATCTGCTTACTTAATTTCTTCATATGATTTTTGGATTAATTCTAAAAGTATGTCAAATTTAGTGTTTGAAAAATTTTCTCTCTTTTTTATCTTTTCCCTTTAATTAAGATGAATGAAGGAACTTTGAAGGATATTTTCCATACATATTTATTTACTAATTTATTTATTTACCTACATATTTACCATTTTTATTTCTTCCATGCTTTAAAGATTAAGTAGAGGGTAAGCTTTAAGTGTGTCTGGCTCAGAATAAGTAATAATAGTCATTTATGGAAAGTTTTCTCTTAACATACTTATTTAGGATCATTATTTAGGGGAACATAGCATAGTAACCTAGAAAATGGACTTCATGGCACTTAGAGGGTTAAGAGTAAATTTCTGGGCAAGTTATAAGATGAAAAATATTAAAGAGAAAAATAATAGTTCCTTTAAGGATATCTTACGTAGGGTAAAGAGTTATATCTCAAAGTATGTTAGATTTTGGCTGGGAAATTATAGTTCCTTAAAGTTTATCATGCTTAGAGTGAAAAGTATAATAGTTTCTAAAAATATATCAGGCTTAGCAGAGAAACCTAATACTTCTTTTTTCCTTATCTTTTTTTTCCTTCATGACCTGGGTGCATGGGGGAAATTGGAGGGGATATATGAGTGGAATTAATCCCCAGTGGGAGGGGAGGCGCCGAGGAGGGGAGAGGAAGGCTGCCACTCCGGATTATGAGGGGCGAAAATAATGGGGAGGGAGGGGAGAGGGGAGCTGAGGAGGGGAGAGACGGTGAGAGGAGGGACAGAGATAATGAGGGGTGAAGGTTAGGGAGAGAGAGAGAGAGAGATGAGGAGGGGAGGACAAACTCAGAGGAATGAAGCCGACTCCTTTTCCCTCGGCTTAGCCGAGGGAAAAGGAGGAGTGAGCGCTAAAGAGATGAGGGAGAGGGGTTGTAGAGTCAAGAGGAGGGCACAGGTGAGAATTGAAATAGGGGTCATGTGTGTGTGTGTGTGTGTGTGTGTGTGTGTGTGTGTGTGTGTGTGTGTGTGTGTGTGTGTGTGTGTCTAAAATGAGGGTGGATGGATGGAGGGGGTAGGAGAAAAATTAAAGAGATCCGTGACAGGGAATAGAGGGGAGTGAGGTATAAGAGGACGTCGGCTAGGTGGGACAGGCAAAAGGAATGTAGTAAGAAACAGGTAGGCAAAGAAAAGAGTAGAGGAAGAACAAGGAAGGTGGATTATGAGACTAACATGGATTAAGAATATATATATATATATATATATATATATATATATATATATATATATATATATATATATATATATATAATGAAAAATTGGAAGAAACCAGACGAATGGATGGGTGGGGAATATGCGAAGGGAGGTGTAGGAAGAGAGAGAGAAGACAGATTTCTTATTAATGTATCCTGCCTTAGTCATACAGTCAGCAGTCTGTTAATGAAGGGCCAAAAGTTCTCCTAGGTGCAACACACACCTTCACACGTATCACCTATTCGACACTAACACCCACCGTTCACACCGACTGTATTGCAGACTTATCCAAAATCGATGTAATGGTAACAGCGAGTGTGCTTTTACTGTATGTCGTCACGTCTTGTGGAGGTTCATTAAGGTCTGTTACGATATTCTCTTCAGCACACTCATCTCTGCCACAGACTGGAATCGGACTTGTTTTATTCGAAAAATAAACCACGTCTCTAACTACTCGACTACCACCTCCGTCCAAGGAGTGTGTGAATGACAGTTGATGAAAGCAGGACCGTTGCTTAGAGAGGGAAAAGGACATGATAAGGAGATGGAACAGAACGACAGAAGACATTGACGAAAAGGATGTAAAAAGTGATCGTCTGGAATAGAAGAGAGGAAAAAACAGAGAAAAGTTACATAGGAAAAGCAATGCAGAATGTGGCAGACTCGAACAGAAGAGAGGAAAGATAAAGGTGGAAAAGATATAGATAATGATGGACTGAAACAGAAGACAGGAAACGATAAAAGAATACTGTATAAAAGCTAACTGACTACAATATAAGAAATGAAAAGATGGGGCAAAATTACGTAAAAGATGACCGACTGGAACAAGAAAGAAGAAAATGTACAGTACAGACTGAAAACATATAAAAATTGGGGGACTGGAATAAAAGAGGGGAAAAGATAGAGAAAGGGCGAGGTGAGGTGCAGAAAAATTGAGGAGACGAACGGGGGTGAAGAGATGGGAAAATATAAAGGGACTGAGAGACGAGGAACTTGAGAGCGAGAGGAAAAGATGGAAAGTAAGAAAAGAAACTAAGAAAAGTAGAGGCGTGTAAAGAAGAAAATAGACACTACGGGAGAAAAGGGGAGATGAAAGAACTAAAGAGCCATTAAAAAAAAAATAAAGATGTGAGGAGAGAGAGGAAAATCAACGTAAAATTTGAGAATATGGGAAGAAAATACAATACAACGGGAGATACATAAGGAAGAAATAGGAGGTAAGAAATAATGGAATCAAAGAGAGCGAGAGAAGATAATGAGAGGGTAAGGAAATGATGGGAAATGCGAAAGGAGGATCAGGAGCAGGATAGACACGAAGGATGGAAGGGGAAAAAAAAACAGGGGCACATAAGGAAGAATAAAAGACATACACTGTGACGAGAGAGAGAGAGCGAGAGAGAGAGAGAGAGAGAGAGAGAGAGAGAGAGAGAGAGAGAGAGAGAGAGAGAATAATAATGATGTTAGGGATGAGGAAGAGACGGGAAATGTGTGAGGAGGATTAGGAACAAGCGAGGTACACAGAGAGAAGGAAAGAGGGAAAATATTAAACACACAAGACATGAAAAAAGAGGCATAAAACGTGAAGAAGGAGACAGAGGTGAGAGGGACGAGTAGAAAAGATATGAAATATGAAACACGATGATAAAAGAAGAAAACACGAAGGGATAGGAGGGAACATAATGATACAAAAGGGTAAGAGACGAGACACATGAGATGAAAGAAGAGAGAGAAACCTAGAGGGAAAGTAGGTGAAAAAGGAAGAAGGGAGAGGGACGAGAAGGAAGAGAAAATTGAGTGGGAACCTTTGAGATATGCGAGAAGGGATGAAGAGCAAAAATCTAGAGGATGAGAGAGAGAGAGAGAGAGAGAGAGAGAGAGAGAGGGGCAAAGGAAAGGAAAGATGAGGGGAGAGAAAGACGAAGGGAGAGGGGAAAGGTAGGGAGGAGAGGCTATGGCAAGGGATAATGGAAGAAAAATTAATTTAGCCTAATGATGGCGTGCAGAGGGTTAGGGATCAGGGTGGGGAGGGGTGAGGGGAAGAGGGAAGGGGAAGGAAGGGGAGAGGGGAGGAATGGGGAGAGAGAGAGGAAGGCATAAACAAGGATTACCTCAACACGCCAACAGACTCACTACCAGAAGGATACACTCCACTAGATTGTGTGTGTGTGTTGTAGGGAAGCGCTTGTGGGGGCTGCGAAAAGTTATCAGGTAATTTCTGCAAGATTTTGGTATCCATTTCGTGAGTATTTCTGTTGGTAGGGTCGTATTATTGCCTGCTTTCTTGTGTGTGTGTGTGTGTGTGTGTGTGTGTGTGTGTGTGTGTGTGTGTGTGTGTGTTTTATGTGGGCTGCATGTAAATGTAAGGTGAAGATGATTTTGATGATAAAGTACAGTATATGGAATACCGATGAAGATGATGATGATGATGATGATGATGATGATGATGACGATGATGATGATGATGAGGAGGAGGAGGAAGGGGAAAAAGAAGAGAATAGAAGGAAGAAAAATAGGAAGAGGGGAAGAAGGCACGTGGATAATGAAGAAAATGATAATGACGATAACTATATAAGACAGAATTCACAGACAATAGATTCCTTCTTGAGGTACACGCGGGTCTCAACCTTCCAAGAATTCCAACACCCCAATTAATAACTGACTCTGATACACAACCGGGTCTTCCCACAATCATTTTAATCCCTTCAGTATTGTGATCATATCTTTTATTGCATTCTGTGTACCACCAGGCGACATAATTCAGCTTAGGAGAGACCTCTAATATCAATGGTGTAAATAAAGGCAACATAAACGCCTCCGAAGAAGAATCATCTGTAAGCCAAATAAAGTCATCTAGAGGTAGCAGCAGTATCAAAATGACGTCCGAAGGGTTAATTTTGCTCCAGCTGTTTTGAGGTACAGTGTGATACAAAAGTCTGCCTGCTGTTTCACTGCTTATATTTCACTCGTCAGATATGTTCGTCGCTTTTCTTTCTGCCGCACCATATCAGACAAAAACATCTACGACAGAGAAATATACCAGATCTTTCTCGTATTAGGATTATTAGCTAATTGGGGAGAGTGAAAAGCTGCAATGAAATTTTTGACAAATTTTTATCCATTTCTATGCCTGCGCAGACACACAGGTGAACAGACACAAACAAACGATCAAGCAAACACACACCTGATTCCAGTATCCTTCCCCTTCTGGAGGTTCGTGTAATTAATGGTGTTTGTGATTGTTTTCGGTGTGTGTGTGTGTGTGTGTGTGTGTGTGTGTGTGTGTGTGTGTGTGTGTATATGTGTGTGTGTGTGTGTGTGTGTGTGTGTGTGTGTGTGTGTGTGTGTGTTTTCCCTGTGAGCCTTCTCTGCTTTACACCTTTTGTCCCTGTTCCTACTTCATCTGTCCATTTTGTGTTTTTGCTGATAATTTTTGTGCATGATTTTTGTCTGTACCTTATTTTTTGTGTGTGTCTA
Source organism: Coenobita brevimanus (assembly GCF_032717465.1). Lineage (NCBI taxonomy): Eukaryota > Metazoa > Arthropoda > Malacostraca > Decapoda > Coenobitidae > Coenobita > Coenobita brevimanus. Next base: position 24,984,636 of record NC_137049.1, on the reverse strand, counting down.
ATGTCTTTAGAGAAAGCGTATGATAGAATTGATAGGGAGGCTTTGTGGACTGTTTTAAGATTGTATGGACTTGATGGTAGGTTACTAAAGGGGGTGAAAAGTTTTTATGTAAATAGTAGAGCGTGTGTAAGAGTGGGAAATGCTGTGAGTGATTGGTTTCCCGTGAGAGTGGGGCTGCGACAGGGATGTGTGATGTCGCCTTGGTTGTTTAATATTTACATGGATGGTGTTGTAAGGGAGGTGAATGCAAGAGTTTTAGGTGGAGGTCTGAGTCTGGTGAATGTTGATTGTGGAGAGTGGAATCTGAAGCAGTTGCTGTTTGCAGATGATACTGCACTGGTGACTGATTCAGAGGAGAGATTGAGACAGTTGATAGAGGAGTTTGGAAGGGTGTGTGAAAGGAGGAAATTGAAAGTAAATGAGAATAAGAGTAAAGTGATGAGGTGTACGAGGTTGATAGATGGTAGGGGGATGAATATAGTTTTGAATGGTGAGTTGCTTGAGGAGGTAGATTGTTTTAAGTATCTAGGGTCAGATGTTGCTGTGGATGGAAGAATAGATGCAGAAGTGAAGTTTAGAATAAATGAAGTAGGAAAGGTGGTGGGAGGAATGAAATAAGTGTTTAAATGTCGTTCGCTTAGAATGGATGTAAAGAGAAGGCTGTATGAGGGTGTTGTGGTACCGACTGCGTTATATGGGGCTGAAACATGGAACATGGGTGTAGCAGAGAGGAAAAGTTTGAATGTAATGGAGATGAGGTGTCTGAGGAGTATGTGTGGAGTGACGCATATGGATCGGGTGCGAAATGATGAAGTGCGAAGGAGAACTGGAGTTGTTCGGGAGATGGCTGGTAGAGTTGAGCAGAGGGTGTTGCGATGGTTTGGGCATATGGAGAGAATGGATAATGAGCGATTGGTGAAAAAGATAACTAGATCTGATGTGAGAGGTGTAAGGCTGAGAGGAAGACCACGAATAGGGTGGATGGACAGTGTGAAGAGAGCGTTGGATGCGAGAGGGATGTCTGTTGAGCAAGGAAGAGTGGCTGTGCGTGACAGAAATAAATGGAGAGAAATTGTGAATGAATAAGTGATGACGCAGCCCTGAGGGGATATTCTCCCGCATTTGGTCTGATCAGCTAGTCAGGTCAGGTGCGGGTAAGGGGATGGGTCTGTTATGATGTGGCAGGGGTAAACCAGTTCTGCTGTCGGGCCCTGCTGCGGATGTCACTGATTGCATTGCGCAGTTGACCCTTGTGCGGTGTGGTGCGGTGAGGATCTGTCCGTTCTCCCCTTTGGGGCTAAGATGCGAATGAATGTGTTTGAATGGATGAGTAAATGGGGAGTGTGTCGTCCTGTCTCGGCTACCTCCCTTTCCTTGGGGGAAGCAGCCTAGGTATATAGATAGACAGATAGATATATACACACTCATATTACTTTTGTTCTTGTCGTGTGGATGTGTATCTTATCATTGCGAGTTTATGCGAAAATTATATTTGTAGATATTTAGGCCTGTGAGGTAGAGTTGTTAGTCGGGATCTTGAATGTTGAGTGGAGGAGTCTGTGGATCATATCTCACTGAGGATGTTGGTCCCCCACTTATCTTTGTTGCTTTTCGTGTGTTATGCCATTCTTGTTGTCCGATATTCCCGTTTCTGTCTGTATATCCCATCTTCTCAGTAAGATGACGTCTTTTGGATTATATATATTCTTACTTCCTTTATATAGTTATCTTTCAGCTGTAAAAAAATAATCGTGAAAAGGTAATTATCACTGAGGTGGTTAGAAGCAATCAGCATACATGACCTTTCCATTGCGATTATTATTTTTTATTTCCTCTTTTTCCTTGTAGACGACTTTCTGACCCTAGGGAAAAAATCGCAGTGAAGAGGTTGATGTAGTATGTATATTTTAAACTGGATTCTGATTATGCTTTTTTCTTAGGAGTGCAGTGTATGTATCTTACTGTCATCTCTGCTTCCTGGTATAGATTTCTTTGTTACAGCACTCAATGTCATATACTGGAGGAGTATGCAACGTCAGAGAGAAAGGGATTGCCTATATCCAACTCCATTACTAACAAATGGAGCTGCTTTTTTCACAGCGCCCGCGTAATATTCATTTTCATATTATTTCTAAGGGTCTCTCTCCGTACCAACAAAGAATGGCTATTACTCTGGGACTTCTTGAAATATTCCTCTCATTTTCATTTGTCATTTTCTCCCTCATCGTCACTGCCGGCAATTTTTTTCTCTTTATTTTCTTTGTCTTGTTTTATACCAACAGGGTACAAATTACTTCATGACGAGTACCCTGTAGTTAGTAAATTATCGATTCCTTTGTGAGTAAAGATTTTAGTGACTCTGTGAAGGTCAGGTGACTTGGGGGTACGTTATGGTGAAAGGAAATGTCATCAGCCGTATTTTGTCATTATCTGCCTGCATCTGTCCCTTTTTATCTATCCATATCTATCACTATATTTATCTGTTTTTATCTTATCTGTCCTTCGGTTTGGATGGTGTTTGAATGACTATGTGGTCTGATGGTCCTCCCAATTTTATACTTTCTTTGTTTTGTAGATCCCATCTCACACCATTTCTCTGCGTGGAATTTTAGTTTGGGATGATGATGATGATAATGATGCTGATGAGCTCTGTATATCTATTGTTTCTATCTGCCTATTTGTCTATCTGTTACTTTATCTGCTTAGATGTCCTTTTTTGTCTTTAAATATATTCTCTTGGAGGGGGGGCTTCCATCTTCTTCGTCTTCTTCTTTTATGAGTATATCTTTCCTTTTATATATCCTCTTTTATTTATTATTTCCTCTAATTCACCTTACTCATTATCTTTCTGTCCCAGTGCAGGGTAAGTCATCATACAATAAAACATGTACAGATATAACAGTTGCTTAGATTAGATAATAATATAGGTTATTGAAACAGAAAATGCAGTACAATATTTCAAAACACTTCGTCCTCAGAATTAGAATGGAAAATGTTGGCTCTCTAACATTACATTTTTTGATGACTGTACATGCATAAAAATTTGCTTCCGGGTGGTTTAATTTTCATATTACATAATTTCGCATTTTGTCCCCCCTTCATTTTCATCATTTCCGAAATTTGTGTGTGGGAATGAATTTTTGTGGGAGTCGTATTCCAACATGCACACCTCTCCATCCACACCCCAAAATCTACATCCTAATATCTACACCCCAACATTTTTCTTCACCCTATTAACATCAGATCAATCGTCCCCTTTCGTCCTCATCCCTATCCAGTATTATGCAGTATCTTCACCCTTCTCTTAGCCAGTTCTCCATCCTCTGACCATTCCCCCATCCCAGCTCTTTGACACTTTACTCTTTTCCCAAATTAATCCTCCAACACTTGGTCCACTTCCAGCCAAAACCTTAACCCTATCCTTTCACCAACTCATCCCTGCAATACCTCCATGATACCTCACTTCTCGTTCAATCCCACCTGCTGTCATCTCACCACCACTTCAACCTCTCTGATACCTCCTGACACCTCAACCCCAGCACCTATCCAGCAACACATCCGTCACCCCAACCCTACAATATACACTCACCCCTCCACTACACACCACACCTGGGGTCTCACCTTTCCTTCCTACACCTCCCCACTACACCTTATCCCTTAGTACAACCAGATCCCCTACCACCTCTCTCCCCCACAACCCATTTTCGCAACCCAATACCCCATCTCACCTCTTCAACCCTCTCAACCCTAGCCAGCATCAAACCCTTCCCCATCATCAATCCCTGCTCTCCATCGTGTCCAGCCACGGGAAGGGTACCAATACGTCTACCCCGGCGATTTTGTGTGTCTTGTTGATTTTCTTCATGACAGTGAGCGAATTAGTCATGCTGCGGAATATGGAGGAAATAATACACTGTTTCTTCATTATTCTAGCCTAGTTTCTCATTCTATCAAAGCAATGGGTAAAATCCAGAAACCCGTAATGAAAAATGAGGTACAAGATGCTACCAAGAAGACCCCGTGAATTTACCGGCGCATTTCATTCACTCTTCATTGAGGTTTTCGAAATATTGGAACCATTCTTCCCTAGCCTAACATAGCATCCTGTGAAGGGTAGCCTTGAGAAAACCCTCCCAGTCATTTCTGTTTTCAAGAATGATTCTCTCACAACGACATCCTACCCTTGCGAGATGTAGAAATAAAGAGTGATAACCAGTAATTTTGAAAGATTGTAGATGTAGCCAATTTCATAACCACACTTTTCTCCTGTCTTTTTTTTTTTTTTTTTTTTTGAGGGGAGCACGAATAATTATACCGACATGGTGTTTATTTCCCTTAAGAGACACGCCCTACGAATATCGGGGTTGCCGGAAAATGTGTCTAATCCCTTAAAAACCAGACGTCTCTCCTGATCTGAGTTAAATCGTCTGGTGGCAGCATAAAAAAATGAAAAAGTAGCACTTGTAGTGAAGAGAATTTGACTGTGCTGCATCAGAGGTTTCCATTGCCCATTCTTGTGAAACTGAGCAGTGAATTAATATAGACGGATTCATTCGCTCATATGGCACATGTTAGGACTCCATATTATAATTCCAAATCATAATAGATAAATAGATAAATAGATAGATAGAGCGACAGATAGAAGCAGGAAGTCAGATGATGAGAAGGTATTGTGACTGCGAGAATCGAGCAATGCTAAACATGCTTACACACTCTTAACTCAAGGAATGCTTTATAGGCACACGACAGCGCCTCGTGACCATACACACACATACACACAGGCTTCTAGAACTTTCCAACCACAGTGAACACACGTGACACAACTCCTGCTACACCAGAATTTAGGAAAGAGAGCTCAGAAGGAGAGAGGCCATAGAAGCGGCAGGGAGTGGGAAGAAAGGCTTAGCAACTTGGAAGAGAGAGGAGTGAGAGAGATAGGGAGATAGCTAGCGGGACTCTACTTTATACTTCGCTCTGTGTGAGAGACTTGTTAATATTTCCAAGACAAATAAAAATAGTCCCATACTATTCTTTACCTCTCCTTGTCATTGAATGACAAATGGGAAAGAAGATTATCCACTTACAAAGCTACTCAAGTATAACAACCGCTCGTCCACAAGTCTAATATATATAACTTCTCTACAAGTAACTACAAAGTCTTTTTATGACATTTGGTAGCAGCAAAAAGAACGCACCTCGTCTTCGAATCAACAGTGAATTTCTACAAAAGCAGGCGACACTCTACAAGATTAACTTCAGTTCGACAGTGAACGAACTACACTACAACCATCTACTATCAACTACAAGTAACAACTCTACGAGTCGTCTGTATAATCTTCTACACCCACCTACAAGTAGTGGCAGTCTTCATCCTACAACGAGTAAATCACAAGAAAAAAGGACCAAGAATACATCCAGTAAGAAAATACAAAACAAACAAACAAAGAGTGAGACACGACTCATAACTCATAACCACCAGACCTCACCCTCCTCTCTCTGCTACATCCACCCAACCTCCACCGCTGACGCAGGAGTGAAGAGGTCAAGACGACGAAGCAAATACCAAGTCCATATTCACAACTCATCTTACTCATTCGTCTTCACTCAAGTTACTCATCGCTACTCAGTCACTCACCACCGCTACCAGTGTGGGAAGTCGACGTCATCATGCGTGCTTGCTGAAAAGACGCCACGTCAGTCAACTCACCACCTGCACCATCACTAACACCATTCCCACCACGGTAAAAATTAGTGAGTTACATAGTTACTTCATTTATACAATACACAGTGATAGACAATAAGCTTCTGCACAAACATATAAAACGTGCTGTATAGTTACAGCTTAAATACACATACTTACTTCGGTTATCTGCATAACTCAATCACTAAATAATCACCAACAATAAATATTCTACACTGTATATATTCATTCATTTATTATAACATTTATTTACTACCAACGAGTGTTACCATTTATACCTACATAAAATACGTGTTTCATACATACAGCTATACATTATTATATCTACAGTGTGATAAAGAAAATATACCATCACAGTTACTCAGTGAGCGATTAAAAGAACTGTATTAAACATTTATTAATTAAAGCTACCTAGTGGAAACATATAAACTAAGTTACAAGGTAAACTAGAAAAAAAAAATGGCCAACACAAATGACGTTAGCAAGAGTGAACATCTTCAACACAATCGTGAAGACAATGATTTCCACACAGTGCTGACACATATCTTGCCCACGATAGGTACAAGTGAACAACAAGTCAATGTATATAGTTAATACTGTATATGGTGTATATATATTTTTTATATAAAATAACAAAATAAGGGACTATATAATATCATTTTCAGTAATATCTGTGCAACATAAACTAAACCTTAAAAAAGGGTCCCAAGGAAATTAGCCAGCAATTATGGAACCATGAACAACACAGAAAAAGAGTACACAAGCGAAGAAAAACAAACTATAGAAAATCAATACATACAAAAAAAAAAAAAAAAAGAAAGAAAGAAAAAGTAAGAAAGAAAAAAGAGAGAAATAGAGTAAGATCACATAACAAACAAATGAAAATAAGTGTAAGTGTTACTACATATGCCAAAATACCACATAAACTACAAACAAAAAAGCAAATTGTTGTCTCCACAAGCAAGTGGCATGGCACATCATCACTATCATCGACCGCAGCATGACCGGATTCATATTTCAGGACTGCAGTTATTACAGTTATGTAACGACAAACGATATGTAACAATTATGTAACTCCATATTATAATTATGTAACGACAAACGATTGCATTATGTTACACTTGCTACAATTATGTAACTACAAACGATATTTAACAATTATGTAACGACAAACGATTGCATTATGTTACACTTGCTACAATTATGTAACTACAAACAATATGTACCATTTATGTAACAGTTGCATTAACAAGATGTAACTTTTATGTAACTTTAACTACAATTATGTAACTACAAACGATATGTAACAATTATGTAACGACAAACGATTGCATTATGTTACACTTTGCCAATTATGTAACAGTTGCATTAACAAGATGTAACTTTTATGTAACTTTAACTACAATTATAAGGCCAAGACACTTATGTAACAGTTGCATTAACAAAATGTAACTACAATTATAAGGCCAACACAATTAGGCATTACCACAATATTTTGTAACAATTCATAAAATGTTACAATTATGTATTACCACAATGCTACTACAATGTTATAAGTCATACAACTATACCACAATTCTGTATTACCAGTATCATCATACAAGTTAGGTGAAATATTAGACATTACTAAAGGGATAACTCAATATGTAATGTGTAACCTAGCAGTATTGCCATTGCACAATTATATGCGTACGTCTGTTGTACATGCACGTCTTACAAAGTGTCATACAACAACCATTGCATTTATTCAAATATGTATACAACTTGTTTAAAATGTAATATTATTGAATCATTACAATTTACTATGAATATTATATGTATACAATATTATAATCAATATTATGTACTAATAGATTAGCATATGTCAATGATAATTGCTGTCGGAGGACCTCCAGCTGCGTGTCCCGAGCATATGTTAGGACTCCATATTATAATTACAAATCATAATAGATAAATAGATAAATAGATAGATAGAGAGACAGACAGAAGCAGGAAGTCAGATGATGAGAAGGTATTGTGTCTGCGAGAATCGAGCAATGCTAAACATGCTTACACACTCTTAACCCAAGGAATGCTTTATAGGCACACGACAGAGCCTCGTGACCATACACACACATACACATATACACACAGGCTTCTAGAACTTTCCAACCACAGTGAACACACGTGACACAACTCCTGCTACACCAGAACTTAGGAAAGAGAGCTCAGAAGGAGAGAGGCCATAGAAGCGGCAGGGAGTGGGAAGAAAGGCTTAGCAACTTGGAAGAGAGAGAGAGAGAGAGAGAGAGATAGGGAGATAGCTAGCGGGACTCTACTTTATACTTCGCTCTGTGTGAGAGACTTGTTAATATTTCCAAGACAAATAAAAATAGTCCCATACTATTCTTTACCTCTCCTTGTCATTGAATGACAAATGGGAAAGAAGATTATCCACTTACAAAGCTACTCAAGTATAACAACCGCTCGTCCACAAGTCTAATATATATAACTTCTCTACAAGTAACTACAAAGTCTTTTTATGACACACACACACAAACACACACACACACACACACACACACACACACACACACACACACACACACACACACACACAAAGTGGGTGGTTACTGTCCCCCTTGAGCAAGGGGACGGGTGTGTGCGTGTGTGAAGGTCAGAGCCTTGCCCTTAGATCGGACTATATGAGCTCTCAGCTCCCTCCCGGGAGGGTAAAAGCTGACGATCACGACCATCAAGTGATCCTGACCGAACCGGAATTACACACACACACACACACACACACACACACACACACACACACACACACAGACGGAAACACTCCACACATACACACTCATACACAAGCAATCAAACACAAATACAGGCACAAACTCAAGCACTCACACAGGCCGCCTCACACACTCAGTCACCCAGTCACTCACCACCGTCCCACACACACTTCCTCACTCTCTCACCCCCTCACACATCCACCCGAGTCCACTCCCCAGGCATGCCAGAGCCCCACAGCTTGCGAGGAGGGGAAGAAGCCAAGGGGACGGAGAGGAGGATGAATATAATCCTTCCAAATTGGTGGGGGGAGGGCAGCAGACCCCACTCATCCTTTGCCTCCCCGTAATTTTGTTGGTAATGCTCAAATAACGAGGGTTGGGCGATCAGGTCGACTGCCTGCATGTGTCTGGGAGTGGGGAAAAGAGGGAGAGGGTTGGAAGGCAGACACAGAGAACTAGACTGATTGAATGACAGACAGACACAGATAGATAGACAGATATATATATATATATATATATATATATATATATATATATATATATATATATATATATATATATATATAGACAGGTAAGTAGATAGATAGGTAATAATAGAGAGAGGGAAAAAAAAAAAGAGAGAGAGGGGAGGAAGAGAGGAAGACAATGTTGAGAGATTACAGTACTTAGATATGGGAAGAGAAACCCCAACAGTGTAAAGAAAGACAGACAGACATAAGTAAGAGACAATAGTAAAAAATATTCACATAAAAGTGGATTAGAAGCAAATGCAGACAGGAAAACAGAATGAAAAAAAAAACATCACAAATTGGGGAACACACAATAAAGATGAAAATGGAAATAAATGGAAAAACACCCAGATGGAAGATATAAAGGTAATACCAGACAGAAGCAGATAAGTAATTGTGGAAAAGAACACACACACACACACACACACACACACACACACACACACACACACACACACACACACACACACACACACACACACACACACACACAGAAAAGTGCGTTCAGTTCCCCGTTGTAATTATGACTGGTTTATGAATGAAAGGCAAGAAAAGGGTAGTGCTGAGTCCACCCTCGTCCATTGTTCTCCTTACAAAAACGAAGCTGAGTCGCGAGCCAGAGCTGATCGTAAGTTCGTGAATGTCATTATAGAGTCTTACACAAAGGCAGAAGAGGCTAATGTTTCTTGGTTGGGACTGACGTACGAGTGAGTACAATACCTTCTGTTTCTGGTCAAATGCAGTGCTACATAATGTAGTGGTGTGTGTGTGTGTGTGTGTGTGTGTGTGTGTGTGTGTGTGTGTGTGTGTGTGTGTGTGTGTGTGTGTGTGTGTGTGTGTGTGTGTGTGTGTGTGTGTGTGTGTGTGTGTGTGTGTGTTTCAGTGAAAGACGGGAGTTTCCCACTTAGGTGTCGGTGACTCAGTAAAAAACAACACACACACACACACACACACACACACACACATGCATACATAGTTACGGTATATATCATCATCATCATCAGCCATAACTAGTCCACTGCTGAACAAAGGCCTCCCCCAACCTTTTCCACGAATTCCTTGACTGAGCCAATCTTTGCCACGTTTTCCCTGCAAATTTCTCTAACTCACTTCTCCATCTCCTGTCTGGCCTTTTTCTGCTAGGCTTACATTCTCTTGGTGTCCAGTCCGTCAGCCTCTTACTCCATCGGTTATCTCTTATTCTTGCTATATGGCCTGCCCACCTCCATTTCTGTTTTTTTATAACTTCTATTATATCTTTGACTTTAGTCTGCTCTCTCACCCAAATTGATCTTTTCCTTTCTCTTAAAGATATTCCCAACATTGACCTTTCCATTGCTCTCTGAGAACGGATTAATTTATTTTCCATTGATTTTGTCAGTTTCCAGGTCTCACAACCATACGTCATAGCTGGAATTATACATTTGTTATATATATATATATATATATATATATATATATATATATATATAGATATATATATATATATATATATATATATATATATATATATATATATATATATATATATATATATAAAGTTTCCAGTTGCAGGATAAAATTAGCTCGTGAAGGCACTATGCAATATGTGAAGGCCCGTCAACTTGAGAAAAGTTTTAATGGACAGTAATTGGCAGGTGTCAGAATTCGAACCAAGAAAAGCTTGGTTCATCATCGATGAGAGTATGAATAATTCGTCAACGAAGTTTTGGCATTATCCTTAATATCAGTAAAATAATTCCAGTCAGTTATTCCACAGATATCATATTTCGTAAGAAATGTGATCGTATGAGGCACTTTAGTCTGCTATTTTATATCAACCGTAAAAATACTTTACGGTATTGTATTGTTATTGAACTCAGGTATCACCCGTGCAATACCTGTATTTTCTGTAATTTTATTTCTTGTAACTATCTGTTTATCATCTCACTGGGATTTTTTACAAGCTTAACTCGTGTCTGCAGTGAGATTTTATAAAATAAAATCATCAGTCGTAAGACTGAATATACAGTAATGCAAAGACTCAAATCACGGATAAGCCGTTCATCGCCTTACTTCATATATTTGCTGAGGCACTTTTTTTCTTTTTTTTTATAGTAAAACCGTTAGACATTAGCAGGAATGATATCTTGTGTAGGTAGTTCAGAGGCAGTAGTTGACATGCACTCAGTCGTTTAACCAAGGGACCTTTTTTGTTGTTATTTATTAATATCTTCAGACGATGCTGTTCACCTCAGGATTTTTTTAATTCGCGGGATATATACAGTATAGCTCTCATCAACCCTTTCACTACTTGATGCTTCCCCCAGGTGAAATACAAAACATCTGGAGGAAGCAGAAGTGAAATAAATAATGAGTCATCACACTGAAGAGGTTATGGCCGACTTCTCTTACAGCTGTATTAACTAACCCCTTCAACTCGACGATGCATTTTTTTATATTTGCCACCATCGCTCCCTGTAGACGCTTAGAACTGGAGGGGTTAGATGTCGCCTTCAATAACGGCATCGTGAAGAGAGATCCTCCATAAAGTGAATGAAATCTTGTGGGGACAGAGAAAGAGAGAGAGAGAGAGAGAGAGAGAGAGAGAGAGAGAGAGAGAGAGAGAGAGAGAGAGACTATAATAAAAGGGCTAAAGCGAAAATTTCAGATTGTGAAGGGGTTATTCAAGACTGATTTAAATACAGCCACAGCAATGACTTCTCAAAAGTTAACCAGACGGTTTGGATAAAGCTGGAATAAAATACAAAATGCGTCATTGGAGTGAAGCTGCTAAAAGAGGACTGTGTGTATGTGCGTGTCGTTTATATATGTTATGTGGAGGATCAGAATAGTTTGTTTTTGTTCTTATTTTATTGTAATTAAAATCAAAACATTCGACTGTTCCTTACACCTGTCCGTGATCGAACTTTTCTTCTGGGCAGCAGATTACTTCCCTAACCACTCGACCGCCACCTCCCCAGTAGGCGTTATGCTTTATCATCATCATATTTCACGCTAACATTAAGAGAATTGGGAAGATCATGAAGGAAGAGGAGAAATTGTAGGAAAAAGAAAAATTACGTCATCATCATATCATCATAATCATCATCATCATAATCAATCATCATCATAATCATCATCATCATCATCATCATCATCATCATCATCGTCATCATCAACATTATATCTCTATTTCCCACAATTGCAAATAGGTTGAACGGGCTTGAAGTAGACGAGCAATGAGTCCAGATGAATTAAAGAAAATCATCAGAATATCTTAAGAATTTCTTGAGTGCACGGAAGAAAAAATCCTGGTCCCAAAAATCTCTCATTAATCGCCACTTAACACATATGCCAAAAACTGACACCATTTTTCCTGCCAGTTCATAATCAGCATCCAAGAGTGAGACAGTGGGGGGTGGGGGAGGAAGGGGAAGGGAAGGAGGGTGGAAGAAGAGGGGAAGGGGGAGATGGGATGGAAAGTGATATGGGAAACTAGGTGGATAGGGAGGGGTGAGGGGGGATTATGAAAGAGCTAAAAAAATAGGAAAGGTAGGGAGAGGATGAAGGAGAAGGAAAGATGAAAGGGGAGGGGTGCAAATGAAAACGAGGGGCATGAAAAAACTTGATAATGATAAACGATAAGGGTGGAGTGATATGGGTAGGAGGATGATAAAGATTTGAGGAGAAGGATGAGATGATCATAGAGAGTCAAGGAAAGTATAATGAGGGTACTGGGTAGGATGAGATTAGGAGAGGAGAGGACGATGGAGGATGATAGTATGTAATGGGGATAGGGGCAGATGAGGGAATCACGATGAGTGATGAGTGGGGGAGGGTACTGGTGATGATGATAAGGGGAAAGGGAAGGGATGAGGGGGATGAGGAATGAGGTGATGAAGAGGAGGGGTCACTAAGGGAAATAGAAGAGGTGCAACACAGCTACACTCAGCTAGAACACCAAACACAGCAAGGTTTAGTGAAGTGAGGAAATGGAGACAACAGAACAAGGTAGAGGAATAAATGCATGGATGTGAACGTAACAGAAGCTAGGAAAAGAAGGGGCGGGGAAAACAAAACAACAAAATTTTGGTAATATGAGAATGAAGTGGTAAAATGCAGTGAGATGGAGGTGGAGACAGAAAAAAAAAAAAACAATGAGGGTGAGCGTTTTCATGGTGGGAAGAACAAAATAATAAAGACGACGGGACGAGAGGGAAAGGGAGGGTCTTTTACAACAGAAGGACTGATGACTGGAAGCAAGGGAGAGAATGGACTGAAGTATGGATGAAGAGAGGATGGCAAAGGTTTGATGATGTGAGAATGGTTGGACAAAAGCAGAGTGATATGGAAAGAGAGAGAGAGAGAGAGAGAGAGAGAGGGGGGGGCGGGGGATAATCAAAATTCTTGGGATATAAATGGGGACATACTAGGAACACAGGACGAGGGAGTAAGAGGAGGAGAGATCCAACATAGCAAAAGATCGGATAATGGGAATATTGAGGGATAAAAATGGGGTGACATATAAGTAGAGAGGATAGGAAGAGAGGAAGAAACCGTAGAAGGGCTAATGATGGCAGGAAAAGATGAAAACAGATAGATGAATAATATTTGCAGAGGACAGAAAGAGAGGGCGAAATAGGGGAAAGTTCTAACACAACTGGACAAACATCATCCTGGACCCAACACAGGAGGTTATCAATACAATAGGGCAGTTAATAGAGAAGAAGATAGAGGGATAATTATAGAGAAGAGAGACAAAGGATAGGAATGGAAGGAAATCGAGGGAAAGTCTAACACAGCTTAACACAGGGGATAATGAAATGTACATGACAAACAATAGAGAAGATAAACAAGGAAGAAAAACAGAAATGAGAAACAAAAGACAGGAAGAAAAGGCAAAAGAAAAAGTCTAACACAGCCACAGTCCACTCCGAACAACCAACACAGGACGAGCGACAAAGAGAAAGATGTAAGAATAAAAATAAAGAGAAGAAAGAGATGGGAGAACACAGTGAAAGGGAAAAGGTCTAACAGAGCTACACTTCGCTCCGGACGTCCAACACAGGAGCTCATGACAACTACACGACGAGTAAATTGCCGCCATGCATCATTTTGCTTTTGGGGAAGGGTCACTCGCCTGTTTTCTGTCTACCTCCGCCTGACCCATGGATTCTGATGGCAGGTTTTAGTGATGTTGGAAAATTGAGTGGAAGGCAAATGGTGTTTATTACGTATTACGTGTGGAGGGGTGGGGGTCGTCTGTGGGGGGTGGGGAGTGTGTGTGTGTGTGTGTGTGTGTGTGTGTGTGTGTGTGTGTGTGTGTGTGTGTGTGTGTGTGTGTGTGTGTGTGTGTGTGTGTGTGTGTGTGTGTGTGTGTGTGTGTGTGTGTGTGTGTGTGTGTGTGTGTGTGTGTGTGTGTGTTAAAGATTGCGAGTGTGTGAATATACTCGTACAGCATGTAAGTGAGTGAGAGTTTTGGCTATACATTTGTACGGGTGAGCTCTTAATTTTGTGTGTGTCTTTGGTGAAATAAGCTTAAAAAAAAAACAGGGTGGTCCATATGCAACACTCATCTTCAGTTCCGCTGAGCGATTTTTCATGTGTTGCTGGAACCGCTCAATCAGGGTTATTAGTAATTAATTTCGTACTCTTATTGCACCCCCGCTCTCATGGAGCACTAACCCTATATGAAGTGAAAGGAAAATAAGCCAAGTTCTGGGCTGTTCCGTAGGCTCAGAAAGTTAATTGGAAGATGAATTATGCCAGTTTCGCGTCAGAGATGATTTATTATAAGCCCATAAATTTAGTCGCTGCACTAGAAACTCAGATGAGGGTGCCGTATGTGTTGTGGTGGTGGCTCAGTTTGCTGGTGTGGGCGTGGGTGTGGCAGTGGGAGCATGAAATGAATAAATGATGCAGGATAGACACGCTGGCTGATCCGTCCCCTCAGCACACAAGAAATCGTCCCTCGGAGGGGAAGAAGAACGTCGTAAATGGACCTGCCCTAAAAATAGCTGTCATGATATTTTCTCAACAAGGGATCTCTCTCCTAAGCAAAATAAAATCATCTGGTAACATAAAGAAAAAAGCTAAAAGGGAAACTAATTGAATTCGATCCTATTGTCTTCATTACAAGGGAGTTCTCGAAGGCCGACGGTGATAGCAGTGGAAACAGAGAGAGGACACTTACGACCCTATCCATGAAGTCTCAAAGTCTGATTCTTATTATGTGTGAGTAAATACAGTTATCTGCATGTACGAGTATGTTAACCCACTTGAGGTGAATCATAGAATAAATTGGCTAGAGGGCACGTTCTAATCTAAATCGCCCCGTACCGTATAACCACTCAAGATATGGAACACCTGCTTTCAGTGATATGGTTGTGTTAGTGTCTTGTTGATCCAACCCCCCTTCTCTTCCTTTGTGTGTGTGTGTGTGTGTGTGTGTGTGTGTGTGTGTGTGTGTGTGTGTGTGTGTGTGTGTGTGTGTGTGTGTGTGTGTGTGTGTGTGTGTGTGTGTGTGTGTGTGTGTGTGTGTGTGTGTGTGTGTGTGTGTGTGTGTGTGTGTGTGTGTGTGTGTGTGTGTGTGTGTGTGTGTGTGTGTGTGTGTGTGTGTGTGTGTGTGTGTGTGTGTGTGTGTGTGTGTGTGTGTGTGTGTGTGTGTGTGTGTGTGTGTGTGTGTGTGTGTGTGTGTGTGTGTGTGTGTGTGTGTGTGTGTGTGTGTGTGTGTGTGTGTGTGTGTGTGTGTGTGTGTGTGTGTGTGTGTGTGTGTGTGTGTGTGTGTGTGTGTGTGTGTGTGTGTGTGTGTGTGTGTGTGTGTGTGTGTGTGTGTGTGTGTGTGTGTGTGTGTGTGTGTGTGTGTGTGTGTGTGTGTGTGTGTGTGTGTGTGTGTGTGTGTGTGTGTGTGTGTGTGTGTGTGTGTGTGTGTGTGTGTGTGTGTGTGTGTGTGTGTGTGTGTGTGTGTGTGTGTGTGTGTGTGTGTGTGTGTGTGTGTGTGTGTGTGTGTGTGTGTGTGTGTGTGTGTGTGTGTGTGTGTGTGTGTGTGTGTGTGTGTGTGTGTGTGTGTGTGTGTGTGTGTGTGTGTGTGTGTGTGTGTGTGTGTGTGTGTGTGTGTGTGTGTGTGTGTGTGTGTGTGTGTGTGTGTGTGTGTGTGTGTGTGTGTGTGTGTGTGTGTGTGTGTGTGTGTGTGTGTGTGTGTGTGTGTGTGTGTGTGTGTGTGTGTGTGTGTGTGTGTGTGTGTGTGTGTGTGTGTGTGTGTGTGTGTGTGTGTGTGTGTGTGTGTGTGTGTGTGTGTGTGTGTGTGTTGTGGTTGTGTGTGTGTGTGTGTGTGTGTTGTGGTTCTGTGCCAATTTTTAATACTTTGGGGGTTTCATCAATCATGTTAAAGGCTGAAATAAAAAATATGAGAAAGAAGTCTCTAGATTCAAGGCCCAGGTTTATCCACAACCATTTTCGAGCCAAATTAACCCCGAAGTAATGGCGTGAGTCTGTAACAACGAGCACTGGTAGAGAGAGAGAGAGAGAGAGAGAGAGAGAGAGATGGAGGAGGAGGAGGAACATGTATCATTTGGGAAATGTAAATAAATGCGACTGACCTGGAGGGGATAAATGGTGTCTAGGTTGTTTAATTAGCTGTCAGAAAATACACAGAGGGATAATCATTTTCCTCTTTTGAATTCAGTAGCAGACTCTCGCTTTTGACCTTTAACGCCTTACTCCCATTATCCATTCTTTTATTACTCACTTCAAAGGAATTTTATTAGTTTACATGAAACTTTTTCAAATTAGAGGAGTTATATATAGCCTATTAGCCTCCTCAGTGCAAAAGATATTTTTTGAGATGC
The DNA here is from genome assembly GCF_032717465.1 of Coenobita brevimanus. Taxonomy (NCBI): domain Eukaryota; kingdom Metazoa; phylum Arthropoda; class Malacostraca; order Decapoda; family Coenobitidae; genus Coenobita; species Coenobita brevimanus. The sequence continues at coordinate 24,967,826 of NC_137049.1, read as the reverse complement.
ATAAAAACCCACGTGTGGCAACTGAAAAAGGTGAAAGAAAAAAGATGTGATATTATTTAACTTTTGGGTATAATCGCGTTTCACAGTCACTGGTTTAATAAATATTCAACCTATTTTCAGGATATCAAAGTGAGTATGTGAGTAAAATAATCACGTATAGGTGATTGCGCGGAATATTTGAAAAAGAAAGTCAGCCAGAAACAAACACAGAGAAAAAAAATACACACACACAGCGATAGATTGAGTCAGAAAAAAATACATACACACACAGCGATAGATAGTGAAGCAAAGAGACAAAGGAACACAGGCAAAGACTGGTAGTCACAAGGGGAGGAAAAGCGATAAGGAAGGGGAGGGAGGAAGTATGGGGGAGAAAAAGGTAACAGACGTGAAAATGACATAAGGAAACGAAAGACAAAGGATGATAGTCGAGAAATAAATATAAAAATAAATAAGAGACAATATGCTGGCACTAATGAGATGAGCTATTTACGCACCAGAAACTACATTTTTTGTATTTATACCTGTAATTTTTTTGCAGTGATTCGTAAAAGTTG
>NC_137049.1:24914769-24964769 GCF_032717465.1 Coenobita brevimanus | reverse complement strand
TTTCCTAGCTTTTACAGAGATACATTTTTGCTGGCATTTAGTGATTTTTTTTGGCGGCATGTACATATTTTTCTCGAGTTTTGTCCTCTAATATTTTTCCTCATTTTCTTTTTCCCCCAAATGGTAGTTCATTCCAAAGTATTTCATTATTTTTACAATTTTCTCGGAGTGTTGTTTTTCTGGTATTGTCTTTTTCTCCTGATATTTTTCGTCATTTTCTAGGATTGCTTTTCTTGGATTACCATTGCTCATTATTTTTCTCTTTCGTCGATTCTTTTATTATTTTATTTTTCCTGGTTGTTACATATTTCATTTTGTTTCAGGAATTCTTTGGACTTACAGTGTTTTCTCAAAGCCATTTTTTTTTCCTTTTTCCTGTTTTTTCAATAGATTTTCTTCTGAATCTTATTTTTTATTTGCGTGTTTCCAATACCCTTAACTTTTTTATTATCGATTCTTTTATATTCTTTTCCTAACTTTTTTTTCCGATTCTAGTATATACCATTTTCATTTCTCTGTTCACCATATTATTCTGTCTCTTTTTCGCCTTTTTTAAACCCAAATTTTTAATACTATATTCTTGAACTTTTTCTACACTATTTTATTCTATTTTCTTACTTTTTTCCTGTCTCCGTTTTTTTCTTTCTTGAGTGTTTCTTAATTAGTACCTCCAGAAAGAGATAACTCGTTACTCGCCTGACGTGAGGCCCTCAGGTTAGGCCTCCAGGTGGGGGAAAGGAGGGAGGGAGGGAGGAGAAGGAGAATAAGGAGGGAGGGTAGGAGGGAGGGTAGGAGGGGAAGGAGGGAGGAAGGGTAGCAGGGAAAGGGAGGGTGGCAGAGGAGTGGGGATGTGATGGTAGGGAAGGGGAGGGGTGGAGAGAGAGGTAAGAGGGTGGGGAAAAATAGGAGAGAGCAGGAGAGGAAAGGGGGAAGGAAGAGAGGAGGAGAGAAAAGGGAGTGGAAAGATAGGGGAGAGGAGGACAAGAAAAGAGTTGGAAAGTTTGGAGGAAAGTACAGAAGATTAAGAGACGGAAGGTATGGGAAGAAAAAGAGAAAGATAGAAGAATGAGGGGAAGGAATAAGACGGAGAATAGGCAAGGAGAGGAAAAGAAGGAAAGGAGAGGGGAGGGGAAGGGAGGGAATGGAAGTGAAAGCTAGGCAGCAAACAGTGGCGCAATGCAACAGATGATGGGGGGCGGGGATAGAAAAGAAGGTAAGAAATAGGAAAGAATTGGGAAAGAAAGAGAGAGAGGAGAGATATAGGAGAGAAGGGTATGCAGAGGGAGGGAAACAAATACGAGACGGAGGGTAAGGAAGGAAAGAGACGTTAGGAGAAGAGAAGGAATGGAAAAAAAAAAGGGGGAAGGGAAAGGGGGAGAAACAAAGGGAAGGAAAAACTGGTTGATGGGAGAACAAAAGATGGGGAGGGAAGGGAAGAGGAGGGAAGATATGGAGAGAGACGAGAAGAATATGGTAGTTAAAGGAAAGGATATAGAATGGAAGGTAGGAGGTAGGGAGGATGAAGAGGGGAGATCTTGCGTCTAAGCAGAAGGGATTAGGGATTATGGAAGTAAGAGAGAGAGAAGAAGGGGAGCTTAGAAGGAGGTAGGAAAGCATACAACATACGCACAGACAGAACGATAAGCACAAACACACAGACACGGACTCAGACGCTGAATTAAACACATACACTGACGCAGACACCGACGCAAACATCGACGCAGACAGACAGACAAACTAACAAACAGACAGACAGACAAACTAACAGACAGACAGACATAGACATATACGTAGACATAAAAGCAGATAAAGACACAAACAGATAGACACGGGCACAGACACCAACAGGGAAGTAAATAGACGCTAAGATAACCCACAGTGGAAATAATGAACAAAAGGGAAGAAGGAGGGAGAGAAAAGAGAGAAAGTAAATAGAAACAGGGGAGACGGACAGGCTGGGAGATAGATGAGGGGAGACACCGAGGACAAAAGAGAGGGGACAGAAGTTAATGCGTGGAGGAGGGGAGAGGAGAGGGGAAGAGGGGAGAGGGGAGAGAGAGGAAAGAGGGGAGAGAGGAGGGAGGGGTCAACAAGCGATGACAGAAGAACAAGGGGAAAAAATGGACGAGGTTAAAGGTTTACGACTTTACGGTGTAGGAGGTGATGGCAGGAGGGAGGGGAGGGGAGGGGAGAGAAGGGAGAGAGGTAAGTAGAAGGAAGAGGAAGGAAACTGGGAGGGAGGAAGAGGAAGGAAGAGATGGAGGCAGAGAAAGAAAAGGGAGGGAGACAGGTATTTAGAATACGCAGAGAAATGGGAAGTAGGGAAACTGAGGAATGGAAACTGTTGAGACTGAAAAGAGGCAGGGAGACGGGAGAGAAAGGGGAGGCAGAGAGCACCAAAGAGAAAAGAAAGAGAGAGAAAATGAAAGGGGGTAGGCAAAATAAAGAAGAGAAAAGGTAGGGGAAAAGTTATAAAGAGGAGAAAAGCAAAAGAGAAATGTAGAGAGAAAAGGGAGAAAGAATAAAGGCAGGTAGGAAATCAGGAGAGGAAGGGAGGAAGGAAAACAGAAAGGGGTATGGGAATACAGGCAAAAAAACAAGGGGAGAAGCAAAGAAAAACAGATAGTCGAACACAAACGTCAAAGTCTAGCACGAGAGAGAGAGAGAGAGAGAGGGAGGGGGGAAGGGAGGGAGGGAGAGGGGGAGAAAGAGAGCTGTGGCGTGGAGAAAGAGGACAAAATACGAGTATAAAAGGAAGTAAATGGCCAAAAAAAGAAAAAAAAGAAAAATAGGTCTAACAAGGTGAGGAAGGGGATGGAGGAGTTTCGAGAAAACCAAAGAAAGGTTATGTCACACACACACACACACACACACACACACACACACACACACACACACACACACACACACACAGTTTTTTTGTATTTACCCAGTGCACATAATTTCCAGTGGTTCCTTGTATCCCTCCCTGGACACTGGCGTGAGGGGTCCTACCAAGTTCATGACCCGAGGATGAGAACCGTAAAATTAAAGAAGCCACCCTTATATAAGCCTGCCTTGGTACTCACACACACACACACACACACACACACACACACACACACACACACACACATATGCTAGTACATGCCCACGAGTTTGTGTTTACATTAATGACTTCCGCTTTATATACACAGACACACATTCTGTATATACTGTACCTATATACATGTACCTCAGCCATTATTAGATAAACAGATAGACATTATCTATCTATCCATCTATCTGTTTATCTATCCATTTATCTATCTATCTATCTATATAGATAGATAGATAGATAGATAGATACTGTAGATAGATAGATATACATATATACATATATATATATATATATATATATATATATATATATATATTTGTTTATTGATTGATTGATTGATTGATTGATTTATTGGTTTATTGGTTTGATATATATAAAATTACAGATAATTTCTGGTAATTGTTTGAAATACAACGATGTTATTCGGACATGTTGCATTCAGCCAATCATCACCAACATGTCAAGTGCATCTTCGCCTCGATTAAAAAAATATATATATATATATATATAATTCAGTTGGTTTTGATTTAAATAAGTCACGTAGATTTGTTGTCCCCTCTCTCTCTCTCTCTCTCTCTCTCTCTCTCTCTCTCTCTCTCTCTCTCTCTTCATGCCTTTCTCCGCCAACTAAACAAAGTGAATATTAACCAAGCAATCGGGAGGAAAAATTAAATCCCCAACCCCTCCACATGATCTGGCTGGATTTGCCTAGGCCCGGATAAGCCTCGTCGGTGATTTTTTCCATATTTTTTGCTGCCCTCTTTTCTGATGTCCCTCCTCATCAAAGCCCCTCCCCCCCATGAGGGTGACACGAACCGTCCCTTCTGCACGCAAGCCGCTGGTCACCTGGTAATGTGAGGTAGACACTAGCTGATCAACTGAAGCCGTTATTTTTCCTTTTAATATTTCTAGTGATTATGTCAGTCACTTTAGTTTCTTCCTGTAACATTTCCTATTTCATTACATGCTACTCTGTGTAAATGCTTATTAGATTATAGGAGGAACGATTGATATGACATTAATAACTTTTCGATAATTATGGATGCAGTTCTTTTTAGTAAGAGTAATTTGTTTATTGTCAATGTTTGTATCATTGTCATGTATTATTATTATTATTATTATTGTTATTATTATGATTATGATTATTATTATTATTATTATTATTATTATTATTATTATTATCATTATCATTATTATTATTATTATTATCATTATTATTATTATTATTATTATTATTATTATTATTATCATTATTATTATTGTTATTATTATTATTATTATTATTATTATTATTATTATTATTATTATTACTGTCATCATCATCATCATCATCATCATCACAGTACTATCTTCTCTTTATTTTAGCACGTCATATCATCCCCCTCACATTTCTTTAAACTTGAGCGGAGGATGAAGTTTTGGTCACATAATGCTACTCAAGGAATAGAGATTGGTCACTTGTCTTATATATCCCTACTCATTAGCCTAGCCCTGGGCATTACGCTCCTCATAGGTCAGTAAAGGTGTAACATCACGTAACAATAGAAACATGCTAACCAACGCACATGACATTATACCTTTTCCTGTTACATCTTTGGTTACTTATTATATATAATTTTCTTCCCCACCAATGTGCACATAATTCTCTTTCTCACATTAATGGATACTTATTAAGAAATCCTTAGTAAGATTATGAAGTCTGAGGACACCTTAAATCTGGTGTATGGATTTTTTACTTTTTTTTTTTTTTTCATTCTGTGTTCATCTTCCGTAAAGAAAAATAATAATTCTGTGGACTACATAATGAAAGAAACTGTAGCTGACCACCAAGCATGATGTTACTTTCCTCCCCTGTCTCCTCCACGGGTACCTTTTTCTGATATTTAATACTTTTTTTTATTTTTTATTTTTTTAAGCGTAACTGTGCAAACCCATATCATCGGTTGCGTAAAGTGCTGAACAACAGCTGAAGAGAACACATGTGATTATCATTACCCCTGTCACGTCTCTGGCTGCATATTTTCTTTAATTTAATACCTCTGTTTGCCCTTGTTACTTTGTTATGTGATAAAGTTCCTGTCAGTTGTATAAGTGATGAAAGGGAAGGAAGATTACGTGTCTTCTACACATGATATTATTAACTTATCCTGTTACCTTAATGGATAATTTTTCTGATTTCATCGCGTGTAAATGCTAAAGTCAGTTTCGTTGTATGCGTAATGGAAGGCATTTACCCACCATCACACATGACATAATTACCTCTTCCTGTCACATGAATGATTACATATTTCCATCACAGCAGAGTTAGTGTTATTGTATTATGTGTAACTGTATAAGCCCATTTCGTCCATTACGTAATAAGAATAACAGTGCCTGACCACCACCCATTGTCATTCTTTTCTGGCTTGTTTATGGGAACCATTAAATATATATATATATCCATCCATCATCCAATCCTACGTTGCTCCATGAGGAGCGTAGGAGCCCGGGGCCAGGAAGTTGGTCTTGACATTTAAGATGAGAGTGAATATATATATATATATATATATATATATATATATATATATATATATATATATATACTATTCTATTCTGAGTTTTTATGTCAGCCCCTTATATAGGTTGCATACTCAGAAAAGCAATATCAGGCACCCACAGATTAGATAATTGCCTTTTCTTGCCATAGTTATGGTTATTTTTTTTTCCTATAGTGAAATAATTCTTTTTATCCTTAACTTCTATTGGGTCTAATTATGCAGGCACTTTTTGTTGGGTACGTAATATGAGTAAGAATAAATCGCCACACATGACAGTATTACCCTCTCCTGTCACTTCTTGGCTATAATTTTTTTGTCACAAGACTGTTTCTGAGTTATTTAATTTCATTTTGACTGAATCGGTCTTCCAGTTTCGTCGATTAATTACTGTTTGTAACAACAGCTGTCGATTACTCATTACATTACCTCGGTATCTCATCTTCAGCTTTTTTTTTTTAATTCTGTTTTTCTGTCTCCAAGAGACTTTACTCTCCCTACAAAATATTTTGAAACAGGAAAAATTACATGTGAGAGGTATTTCCTGTGTTGAATAAAATCGCCTGTAGGAAGCAAGACTAAACTAAGCCAGTGCATCATCGTGGTAAAGCACTGACCTTGCAATATAGTGGGGTCAATTCTTCCCATCTCCAGACGATTTCTTTCAGCATTGGATTTATTTTTCAAGCTACAGTGATCACATATAGCCATCATTATGCCCTCCTTGCTACGGGGTTTTCCAGGGCAGAAATCTAATCGTCTTGTAATAGCGAGAATTTATTACGGCTCTCTTACCATTCTCTGTGCTCTAGGCTACTTTCTCTATTGCATCTGTTACCTTCTGTATTACACTTTTTTCTTTCTCATCCATTGGCATCCTTTGGTCCTACACTAGACATTGTTTGGTCCTGACTTTGGCACCCCTTGGTCATAATTTGGGCATCCGTCGCTTCTCTCTTAAACGTTCTTTGGTCTTAGGTACCTAAACATCTTCCGCTGTAGTCGCTAAAGATTCACTGCTTAGTCAGACAAAACTGAACGTTAACCCCCTAACACTCGTGGGATAGTTGTCAACGTTTGACGTATGTGTGTGTGTGTGTGTGTGTGTGTGTGTGTGTGTGTGTGTGTGTGTGTGTGTGTGTGTGTGTGTGTGTGTGTGTGTGTGTGTGTGTGTGTGTGTGTGTGTGTGTGTGTGTGTGTGTGTGTGTGTGTGTGTGTGTGTGTGTGTGTGTGTGTGTGTGTGTGTGTGTGTGTGTGTGTGTGTGTGTGTGTGTGTGTGTGTGTGTGTGTGTGTGTGTGTGTGTGTGTGTGTGTGTGTGTGTGTGTGTGTGTGTGTGTGTGTGTGTGTGTGTGTGTGTGTGTGTGTGTGTGTGTGTGTGTGTGTGTGTGTGTGTGTGTGTGTGTGTGTGTGTGTGTGTGTGTGTGTGTGTGTGTGTGTGTGTGTGTGTGTGTGTGTGTGTGTGTGTGTGTGTGTGTGTGTGTGTGTGTGTGTGTGTGTGTGTGTGTGTGTGTGTGTGTGTGTGTGTGTGTGTGTGTGTGTGTGTGTGTGTGTGTGTGTGTGTGTGTGTGTGTGTGTGTGTGTGTGTGTGTGTGTGTGTGTGTGTGTGTGTGTGTGTGTGTGTGTGTGTGTGTGTGTGTGTGTGTGTGTGTGTGTGTGTGTGTGTGTGTGTGTGTGTGTGTGTGTGTGTGTGTGTGTGTGTGTGTGTGTGTGTGTGTGTGTGTGTGTGTGTGTGTGTGTGTGTGTGTGTGTGTGTGTGTGTGTGTGTGTGTGTGTGTGTGTGTGTGTGTGTGTGTGTGTGTGTGTGTGTGTGTGTGTGTGTGTGTGTGTGTGTGTGTGTGTGTGTGTGTGTGTGTGTGTGTGTGTGTGTGTGTGTGTGTGTGTGTGTGTGTGTGTGTGTGTGTGTGTGTGTGTGTGTGTGTGTGTGTGTGTGTGTGTGTGTGTGTGTGTGTGTGTGTGTGTGTGTGTGTGTGTGTGTGTGTGTGTGTGTGTGTGTGTGTGTGTGTGTGTGTGTGTGTGTGTGTGTGTGTGTGTGTGTGTGTGTGTGTGTGTGTGTGTGTGTGTGTGTGTGTGTGTGTGTGTGTGTGTGTGGGTGTGTGTTAACATTAATTTCGTTTTGTGAGCATTTGTCGTCTGGGAACTGGTCATGTGAACATTTGTCATATTGTCTTGTAAGCATTTGCCGTGTAAGCATTTGTCGATGAATATTTTTCTCGTCAACATTTATCATGTAAGCATAACACGTGTGAGCATTGGTCGTATAAGCAAATGTAGCGTGAACATTTTTTTTTTTTTTAAGCATTCGGTGTCTATGCATTTGCCTTGCTCGTAAATGTTGTCACACCACCCAGCCACATTGAGAAAGGGGAGTTGGGGAGGGGGGAACTGACAGGGAGAAGGGGAGGGAGGGAATTGACAGGGATAAGGGGAGTGGGGGAAAGGTGGAAGCTGGAGTAGGGGTGGGGGGACATGGTGGAGTAGGTGGGTTCGTTTATCTCACCATTGTCAGTCAAACCACCAATTTGCAGTGTCAACATAATTGCTTCCTGATAGCTTGTCGCCTCCTCGCTGCGCTTCGCTTCTCACACACACTGCCTCCGTATTACACACAGTCTTTGCCTTGCACACACTGTCTGTATCACACACTGTTCCTACATCTTACACTATTTCCGAATCACACTGTCTCATATTATAGTTGATATAAGACTTCAAAGTACTTCATGCTTTGCGTTTCTTTTCTTTTTTTTCTTTTTTCTCTTTCCTGTTACTTTCCCTTTTCTCGTCGTTTTCTCTCTTTTCTCTTCGTTTATTTTATTTTTTCTCGTCTTTTTCTTTTTCCCTACTAAACCATACTATGCTTCAGTATTTTATTCCTACTTATCATGGACATATTTTGCATCAGTAAGATACTAAAGGCTGTGGTCCCTATAATCCAAAGATGTCATTTTCATCTCAGTCTTGCCACTACCGTAAGATTTCATTCAGCTTTGGAAGAGTCCCCTGGTAGCGCAAAGGTTAATGAAGGCTGTATCTAATTCCACCAATTTAAAGACCTTCCTCGAATTTAATGACTTCAGGAGAGTATAGAGGGAAAAATATAAAAAAAATACTTCTTCATTTTCAAGGAAGTATTCCGTTCAACACTGTGGCATCTCTGTGCAGTGTAATCTTGCTTTTACCTGGCGTTTCTTCTTTACTAAAGGAGATCCCATTGTGGTAAAAGATTAATGAAGGTTACGTAACCCTGCAAGTACTATATTTTGAAAACTATTGATATGTATATCTTAGGCTGAATAAAATCGCTAAGGGATAACAAGATTAAGTTTAAAAATACAGTACATCAATTTCCTTAGGCTATTACTCTCCTCCATAATATTTGTTTTCTTAAAATAAAATACATCTGTAATTTGCATGGGGTATTGTTAATCTCAGCTGAATAAAATCATCAAGCGTTCAATAGCATAAAATAATGGCTCAGATTACAGAAGGTATAATGGTACCAGTATTAACACTCTCAGGCCTCTACAATCACTGAGCTAAATAATATCGTCCGGCCTTAGCTGCTGTAGAATACTGGAGTTGACCCTATCATGACTGGTTTAATATTCTAATGTATGGTGTTTGTGTGTGTTTGTTTGTGTGTGTGTGTGTGTGTGTGTGTGTGTGTGTGTGTGTGTGTGTGTGTGTGTGTGTGTGTGTGTGTGTGTGTGTGTGTGTGTGTGTGTGTGTGTGTGTGTGTGTGTGTGTGTGTGTGTGTGTGTGTGTGTGTGTGTAATATCTATATACTCTGCATCGGTAACATAGAAAAGGATGTTGAAGGTGCAATAAACGAAGTAAATATCTGAAGAAGAGGTATTACTATATCTTCAACATCCTCACCAATACACAGATATAGTCACTGGCCCGCAACGTTTCTGGCTGTGCTTAGATACGCTTGGTGTCTGACGGCGCGTGACGTGAAGTAAAAGAGCAAGTGTGATTGATGTGAAGATTGATGTGAAATAAAAGAGCAAGTGCGATTGGTGTGACGATATCGGGAGTAAATACTCTCTCTTTATCTCACGCATGTTCTGTCTGTCTGTCTCTCCTCTGACACCACATTCCGTGAGATTGTTAAGAGAAAATATAACTCAGGTGCCTCCTCGGAAATTATTTAGCGTTACTGAGTACCATGTAAACAAGGAAGTGGTTTGGTAGCTAGTGTGTACTGTCAGTCTGTCTGTCTACCTGTCTGCCTGTCTCTTTCCTGACGCTGCATCCACTGAGAGGTAGTTTCGGAAAAAAGGATTACCATTTTATTTTGCATTTGCCTAGTAAAGATCCCTCAGTACCTCCCATCTCTTACATGCTCTCCAGCTTTACGGTAGAGAGATGGTAACTCTTGGACCTTTATTTTGATTGGCTAGAGAAACTCCCTAACACCTCTTCTTTGTCTGTTTGTTATTGCATGTTGCATATAAATTGTCTGTTGTGATTTGAATGTAGAGTATAAACAGATACTTGACAATATTGATGAGTGACATGATAAATTAATCGCCAAGGATGACGTGTTTCTGGGACTCCTTAACCGACTGAAATACGATCATTACCGGGGAGGCGTATTTTTGCAATTTGTTCTCTCTGTTATTGGTATATTTTATTCGGTTTAGGAGATTCTTCTGTTGGAGTCCATTTTCCGATCCTCAAGTTGAATAGGGGGATTGAGTGCGCGATGGAGCAAAGATTCTGGTCGACTGATTGGTGGATAGATAATTGTGTGGTCCGTTTCACTAAACATCTTTTTGATAAGCCTTTCAGATTGTCCGGTCATTTTCTTATCTTGTTTTCAATTCTACTTCGCCCTGCCATTAGCTGGAAAAGAGTGGCAGGATATTGATGATGATGATGATGATGATGAACACAGAGACAGCCTCCACCAGCCATATACCAATCTCCTTCCCCATCACAGCCCTTCCCATGCCTCCCTTCTGCCTCCCCGTCCTCATTAATTCAGGTCCTTCCTCCCCTCTAAATAAAATCACCTTCCCCTTCCCTTCCACCTTTCTTTCCGCTTTCCATACAATATTCCTCCATCCCCTCAGAATTAAATCTCCCTGGTACTTCCCCCTTCCCCTTCGGCTTTTCTCCCCCTCTCCTTTTCCATAAAAATTCTCATTGCCCTCCTCCCGAAGCCTTTCCCCATCTCCTTTTCCTCCTTCCTTCAACCTCTTCCTCCTTCCCTCTCTATCCTTTCACAGTAACCTCAGTTCATTCACTCTTCCCTCTCTTTGCCCTTCCATCACCTCTCCCTTCATCCCTTTCCTCCCTTTTCTCTACTATAATACATCATCTTACTTTTCCCCTCCTTTACTCTCCAGTTTCTCATACCTTGTTCTCCTCGCCTTCCCTTTTCTGTTCCTTCTTTCTCCTCCTTTCCATTGAAAAATCGTATTTCCATTCCACTCTTATCTTCCTTCCCCTACCCATACCCCTTTCCTCCCATCTCCTCCCTCCTCTCTTTGGCTCCCATCCCCACTCTCCCTTTCACCTTCCTTTTCTCTCCCTTCCTCCTTCTTCCCTTGCCTTACTTTGTCTACGCCTTACCTCTTCCTTCCATAAAATTCAGCCTTCCCAACCTTACTTCCTCTACCATCTCCTTCTTCCCCCCCACATTTTTTTCCGTCAGCCTTTTCTGCCTCATTTCCTCTCTTCTCCCCTCCTCTCCTTCTTCCTCCTTCCTTTAACACCCTCTTCCGTCTCCCATCCCATAAACATCCCCTTCCTTCTGCGACTTCCTTCATCTCTCATCTCATTCCCGTTCCCCATCCACCTATTCCCGTCTCTCTATTCTCCCTCAGTCCTTCGATCTCCCGCTCTGCTTCATCTCCCTCCCAGTCCATAAAACCACCTCACCTCCTTCTCTCCCCTTCACTCCTTCTGCTCCCTCTCTTCCTATCCCTCTTCCCTCTACCCTTCCATAAAATACTACCTTGCCTCTCCCCCTCTTTTCACTCTCCTCTGCCATACTCTCTCCCCTCACCCACGTCCCTTATAAAATTCCCCTCGAGTGCAAATGACAATCAGCTAAGATGTCTTCCAGCCACTCCACCACTACCACCAACTCACAAGGGGGTCATCCAAACACCCCTCAACCTTTCCTTCCTTCATCCATCTACTTTTCCTCCCTCCTCACCTCCTCTTCTCTCCCATCTCCCCAGTTTTACTCTCTCTTTTCCCCCCTCCCTTTCTACCGTTATGTACAGTACCCTCCCTTATCCTTGAAACACCCTTCATCCCACCTTTTACACAGCTCATTTCCTCCCTCTTTACCTCCTCTTCTCCCCTTTCCTCCTTAACCTTGCTCCCTTTCCCCTCTCCTTTTCTCCCCCTGTCTTCCCTCCGCCTTTCTTCAAATACCATCCACCGCTTCTTTCCTTCTTCGCTTCCTATTTTTCTCCCCATTCCCTTTTCCTTTTTCCTCCACCCCCTTCTTCCTTCTTTACCTTCCTCCCTACTTCTTTTCCTCAGTTTCTCTCCCTTCCTTTTCTCCCTACCCCATCCCCGTCAGTACGCCCCTCACATCCCTCTCACCCCTATTTTCCTCCTTCCCTCTCTCTTCTCTCTCCTTCCTCTTCATTCCTGTGCTCCCCTACTTCCTCTCAGTTTCTGCTCTTTTTTCCCGTACCTTCCTTTCTTAACCTGTTTCCCTCCTCGATATCTCTCTCTCCCTCAGCTTTACCATCCTCTGCCTCTTCCGTCCTCCTATTTATTCTTTCCATACTTCCCTAGCTTCCCTTCTCTCCCTTCCTCCCACCTCCCTTCCTCCCATCCGATAACCCTTTCTCCCTCCTACTCCTACAGGTATTTGCTCCCTCTAATCTCCCCCTCCCCCTTATCTTAACTTTCACCTCTCGTTTCTCTCAAGTCCCTCTTTTGTTTCATCGCCTCCTCACCCCATCTTCTCTCCTTCCATTCTTTCACTCTCACCCAGCCCCACTCCTTTCCCAGCCCTCACACTCTTCCACTTTTCTCCCTCTTCTTCTCATTTCTCCTTCCTCTCTCCTCTCTCAGTCCTCTCCTTTTCCATTCTCCCTTTCTCTCCCATCTAACAATACCATCCTCATTTCTATCATCTCTGCCATAAACTCCTATACTCCCTTTCTGTCACCCCTACCCTCTCCCTCTCTCTTCTCCCTCTCTCCTCTCTCTCTCTCTCTCTCTCTCTCTCTCTCTCTCTCTCTCTCTCTCTCTCTCTCTCTCTCTCTCTCTCTCTCTCTCTCTCTCTCTCTCTCCTCCTCTTTGTACCCCCTCCTCCCTCCCACCACCTACAAAAACCGCATTATAGGAGCAATTGGAGGACGGGAATCGAAGCCATGAAATTTATACCCTATTTGGAGAACTTCTTGCCGTACCCCACAAATTACACCGACACGTATTCTCCGCCTTGACACGCTCCTTAGCACCTTTTTCTTACCTTTTTTTTTTTTTTTTTTTTTTTTTTTTCTTTTTTTTTTTTTTTGCATATGGTACACTCTTTTCTTCTATGTTTTCCACGTCTAATGCTTCAAGGTTATAGGATGTAATTAAACGTACAGGAGTCTATCAAGGTGTAATATTATGTAAAGGTAAATCGGTAAGGAAGGGGTCCAAGAAAGTCTCCTGATCTTAAAACTTACATGTTTAAGGGAAGTTCCTATTCCTGAGCTGTGGAAAAACGGCTGAGTAATTTATTTGCGCAATTATTCGTTTATGCACTTAATTTTTAGCTATTCATTGGCTGATTGATTGATTTTTACACCATTTCGTTGCTGTTCATGCATTTACGTATTTTTTCTTATCCGAAAGTGCAAGCATGTGAAGTTAAGCATTATCATTCACTACACAATAGATTGTATACTGAGAGGCATTACATCTTAAATAACAACTACAAGTATTTTGTTGAGTTGTACTTTCATCTTATAAGGATATAAAAGGCTGGCGGTACTTTGTGGTAATCATTAGTATTTTTTTAGTTTTTTCTTCTTCTGTTCATCTTCTGTAAAAAAAAAATAATAATAATAATAACAGTCTCGGGATGTACTGGTTGCTTTCTAGCTCCCTTGTTGTGGTAATGAGGGCAAATGATGAGGGACAGTCGTTCAAGGCCGGACGTATGGGAGCGAGACATCTTTTTTGGAGTGTAGAAGAGTTAGTTGTATAGTGCATGGTGTGTATGTGCGTGTGTGTGTGTGTGTGTGTGTGTGTGTGTGTGTGTGTGTGTGTGTGTGTGTGTGTGTGTGAGAGAGAGAGAGAGAGAGAGAGAGCACCCTTTGACCACAAGCTGTTACACCAGTTGCATTCACGTCATTCTTTTTTACTGTATGTTCAAAGTATAATAAGTGTTTTTATCGGCCGTGTGCATGTGTTGTACCGGTAAAGCCATCAGCCTACATAATACGTCAGCAATGTGTGTACCTTTGTGCTTGTGTGAGTGTTGTGAAAGCAGGTGTGTGTGTGTGTGTGTGTGTGTGTGTGTGTGTGTGTGTGTGTGTGTGTGTGTTTAAAAACTGAGTCTAGGTAAATACACAAGCTTCACTGAGTTCCTTATCATTTTTCACCTGGCCCTCCCGCCATCGTAATCACCTGCCGCCTCTATACAGGACCACTGAAAGGCCCAGGTGTGTTCGAGGTCTTAGGCGGGGACCCTTTGAACTGATCCTGGGTAACCTTTAATGAGGTTAGGGTCAGGGGGTGCTGGGGGGAAAGGGGGAAGAGAGGGGGGGGATGGAGAAGGAGAGGGAGGAACAGAGAAAGCACAGAGGTGAAGATACCGAAGGAAGTTGAAAGAAGGAAGGAAAAGTAGGGAGAAAGAAGAAAGTTGAACAAAGGAAAAAGAGGGGTATAGAAACAGGAAGAAGAGGGAAAAAGGCAAGGAAAAGAAAAATGAGAGAGAGGGGAAGAAGTAGGGGTGAAGGAGATGGGGACAGAAGAGGGGAAACAGAGAGGGAAGAGGGAGAGACAGAGGAAGGAGGTGAGAAAAGACTGGACAGGAAGAGGGAGGTTTGATTGATTAAAATCCCTCATCCTGACAGCGTAATGTAAGACGAAGGGAAGGACGAAGGTGAAAGAGGGGAAAAGATGGAAAGAACGGAAAACTGAAGGGGAGAGAGAAAGGGAGAGAGGAAGAGATAGAAGGGAAAGATGGAGATAAAGGGGTAGAGGAAAGGACAGAGGGAGAGTGAGGGAGAAAAGTGAAAAGGGAGAGGAAAAAACAGAAAAAGGAAAGGGAAAGAGAGACGAAGGAGGGCGGGAAGACAGAACGAGAGGCACAGGGAGAGTGAAGCAGAAGAGGGTGAGAAAGAGAAGAAGAGGACCAAATGAAGAAGGGTGGGAGGTGGAATACTGAAGAAAGGGGGAAAGAAGAGGAAAGAGAATGAGAGGGGTAGAGAAAAGGGGGAGAGTGCGGAATGGAGAGGATCAAAGGGAAAACAAGGGAAATGGATGAGTGAAAAGAGAAATAAGGGTGAGAGAGAGAGGGGGGGTGAGGGAAGACAGAGAGAGGTAGAGAAAGAGACAGAAGAAGGAGAGGAGAAGAAGACAGAAGTGATGATGCAGGGGGAGAGAGATGAGGGAGGAATTGTGAGAAAAAGAGGAAGAGGAGAGAGAGAGAGAGAGAGAGAGAGACGGATAGACAGACATACAAGAGACACACAGACAGACCAGCAGAAAGACATAGAAAAATGATCAAGAGAACGATAAAAAAAAAGAGAGGTAAGGATGGAAGGGGGGAAGGAGGGAAGGGGGAGCAGGTAGGAACTTGCCAGTGAAAGAAAACTCACCCTCTTTTTCTATCGCTTATCATCCCTTAATGTTGTTGATCCCACATATGAGAGTCAGGGGGAGATCCAAGCCCCTTCACACACGCGTTAGCTTTTTTCCCCGCCTAATTGAAAGGCTCTGATTATTAAAGCTTTGACTTTCACGACGATCACCCTTTTTTCTGCCTGTTCATGTTCTCCCCCTTTCGTGCCGCTCAAAGTCAATGAAAAAGTCAAAGGGTTCAAAGCCGGGTTAGTAAAGGAGGTAGAAATCAAGGAAGTCAAGAAGTCATTGCCAAGGAAGTGATAAGCAAGGATGTTGGTCAAGATAGTCGAATTCAAGGAAGTCAAAACCAGTGAAGTCAAGGATTTTAAAGAAAAGAGAATCTAGGGTGTAAAAACTATGGAAGTTAATGCCAAGGATGTTAAATTAAGGAAATCAAGTCCAGAAAGTAAAAGTATAAGAAATCATGGAAGTCACTACCATGAAGTGATGATACCCTTACGTATGTTCCCACTGTCAGCTAATTCCAGTGACATGGAGGCGTGCTTGCTCTTCACACACACACACACACACACACACACACACACACACACACACACACACACACACACACACACATCACAAGACCTCTTCCACTTTCACATGCACAGCTCTCACTACAGGCGATCCTTTCTCTCTCATACCTAGCCAGCATGGGGATGAGATGAGTTCTGGTCATCACTCTCCCTCCGAGGAAAAGTCCGGTAAATCATTGTATCTCAAATGGGCTGATCCTGATAAAGAGAACACAACCCGAATACCACACCACTTAGAGTACCCCATATGAAAAGGAATTGAATTATCTCTTTTACATATTCTTCCTAAATACTGATAGTAAATTTATTCTGATTTTTTATTTTGAAGTGAGGGTTAGAAATGAAAGATAAAAAAAAAGTCACATATACAGAATTAAAATATATAAGTTATGCAAGTCCCCCTCTACTCGTACTCAGCGATGGGTGGTGGTCATCTGGGTAAGACTGGGAAAATTACAGGACAGTCTCTCTCTCTCTCTCTCTCTCTCTCTCTCTCTCTCTCTCTCTCTCTCTCTCACACACACACACACACACACACACACACACACACACACACACACACACACACACACACACACACACACACACACACACACACACACAGACAGTCACGCCAACTTTCACTCAGAGGCAACTTGCTAATGCGAGTTTATCCCTGGTGAATCAGACCCCGAGGTTACCGGCCAGGCGAAATTGAAGACCAGGAACAGTGTGCATGAGAGACAGACAGACAGACAGACAGATAGACATACAGAGACAGACAGACAGACAGACAGACAGAGACAGAGACAGGCAGACAGACTGAGAGACAGACAGAGAGACAGACAGAACAGAAAGACAGAGAAAGACAGAGACAGAAACAGAGACAGAGACAGAAACAGAGACAGAGACAGAAACTGAGACAGAGACAGATAAACAGACAGACAGACATTAACAGGTAAATACTTAGACAGAGGAGGAGAATAAAGTCAGTGTAAATGGGAAAATGTGTGTGTGTGTGTGTATGTGTGTGTGTGTGTGTGTGTGTGTGTGTGTGTGTGTGTGTGTGTGTGTGTGTGTGTGTGTGTGTGTGTGTGTGTGTGTGTGTGTGAGAGAGAGAGAGAGAGAGAGAGAGAGAGAGAGTAGTGTG
This sequence comes from Coenobita brevimanus, assembly GCF_032717465.1. Taxonomy (NCBI): domain Eukaryota; kingdom Metazoa; phylum Arthropoda; class Malacostraca; order Decapoda; family Coenobitidae; genus Coenobita; species Coenobita brevimanus. The sequence continues at coordinate 24,947,674 of NC_137049.1, read as the reverse complement.
CTGTGGAGACTAATGAGAAAGAACAGTGTGCATGGAAAATTAAAGCGTACGAACGGTGTCTCTGGAGAACTGAAGAGAAAGAGAGCAACTGGAAGAATACTGTGTTTGGAGACTTGAAGTGAAAAAGGGGTAAATTTAAAAACACTGATTTAAGGGAAGTATGGAGGGAGAAAGTCACTGAAAGAATACTGTCACTGGAAAAGAAAAGAAAGAAAGAAAGAAAGAATAAGAGCAAGTGGAAAAATATCGTCCTGAACCTAGCAACCCAAGAAGTATTTAAAAAGCGGAAGGTAAAATAACTTGCAAAAATATTTCGAAAAGCTAAAAAGAAAGAAAGAAATAACAAAAGGTCACAGGCCTTCAGAATGTCGTGTCTTATAAAGGACGTCAAGTAAAAGAGATTCAATTAAAAGTCTTTACTGTAAAATTTACCTTTGTACGAGTGAAAATGTTGGGTGATGGTAAAAATATACTGAAGATGGTTGTTCAAGAGCTGGCCAGTTAAGTATATGAAAAGATTATATTAATGGTTACGTCTTACTGAAAGTAGTAAAGAAAAATGGGTGAGAAAAATTTGTCAGATGTAACGTGCTTGCAATTAATGATAAAGTATGCAAGGGAATAGTTCGAAAATTCATTGTCCGCTCTATTTGGTATTTTAATGAGTGTGATGCAATAAATATTTCAACAGAGAGAGAGACTGGGGGGAGGGGCTGTGAGACTGAAACTTAAAAAGGAATTAATAACAGGGGGACCTTGATTCCAAAACCACTTTCTATGATATAGCTGGGTGTGACAAATTCTCTCTCCCCATCACACACACACACACACACACACACACACACACACACACACACACAGCTCCACGCCAAAATTATTTGCGTGGAGTCCTTCTACGCAGAGGCCGTCAGGAGCTTGACGACTTGGCCTGCATCCAGTTTTTTGCAATAATAATATGATATTTTGAACACGTATACGCAATAAATTTTATCACGTCATAACTGCGAGCATCCGGCATCCCCTAGACACAAAACATCGTATCCAAAGCACACACACACACACACACACACACACACACACACACACACACACACACACACACACACACACACACACACACACACACACACACACACACACACACACACACACACACACACACACACACACACACACACACACACACACACACACACACACACACACACACACACACACACACACACACACACACACACACACACACACACACACACACACACACACACACACACACACACACACACACACACACACACACACTGCGAACTAGTCAATGTTTCAGTAGCGTAATGAAAGAACGATGTTAATATTTTCACCCAGCATAACGGCAAATCACTCCCTTTATCAATTAGCCGTTTATATAAAGTTCCTAATTCTTTCACGGCTTCCTGTGAATTTAGCTGAAAATGAATGAAATCGTCCCAAGGCAGGAAAGTAACTAAACAAGACGTCTTAGCAGTGAGAGGGATCAGACGAGATGCTCATGATATTTCAAACTGGTCAGAATTTAATATTCTTCTGATGGGTTGGGTGAAGAGTGCTGGATTGAGACAGACAGACAGACAGAAAGAAAGAGGCTGAGAAAGAGGCATAAACACAGAGAATGACAGATAGGCAGACAGAGAGAGGGACTGAGAAAGAGGCAGGCAGGGAGACAGAAACACAAAAAGACGCAGTGACAGAAACACGGACAGACAGACAAGCAGAGAGAGAGAGAGAGAGAGAGAGAGAGAGAGAGAGAGATACTTTACATTTAAGACTTCTGAGAATTCTTAAGGTGTGGCGCTTGCTATTGTGTCCCCTGACTTTAATGCTCTTTTTGAAGAAATAAGAGTTACACTGGAGGAAAAGTATTGCAGAAAGAAAGCCTGGCACTTCTTTTGATATGAGAAAGTAAAAATCAGTGACTTTATCAAAGCACTGGATAAATGGAGCAGATGTATTGAAGAAAGAAAGCCTGCCATTTCTTTAAACAAAAGAAAGTAAAAATCACTTACTTTATCAAAACAATGGATAAATAGACAGAAACGTAAGGACGGATGGATTGAAAGATAGAGACAGAATAATAGATAGAGATGGATGGGTAGGTGTAGATGTACTGTATAGATTGATTGATTGATTGATTGATTGACTGATAATGATAGGTACGTAGGCAGGTAGGTAGGTAGGTAGGTAGGTAGAGAGAGAGAGAGAGAGAGAGAGAGAGAGAGAGAGAGGGGGAGGGGGAGGAGGAAGAAACTGAGTTTATAAATGACTAACAGCAAATTTTCTTAGTAATAACAAAGGTTAGTGTCCACAACAAAGAGAACGAGAATTTTATCCGGGAATTCAGGAAGAAATATACTCTAACCTCACATATTGATTTTTTTTTTCTGTCCAGTCCAATTTGCTCAATCCGCTACCAAAACTCCACAAAAGTACTGAGACTGAACTTGCCAAATGTGACGGTAGTTGTTTATGGCCCTGAAAAAAATTAAAGAAAAATAAGAAAAGAAAAAAGGGGGAAAAGAGAAGAAAAAGAAAGGATAAGAAAAGAAAAAGAGAGGAAAAGAAAAGAAAAGAAAAAGAAAGCAAAGGAAAAGAAAATGAAAGGAAAAGAAAAGAAAAAGACAGGAAAAGAAGAGAAAAGAAAAAGGAAAGGGAAAGAAAAAAGTCAAGCTTCTTCATCTGTTTGTCCGAAAATGTGACTAAAATGACTCGTTTGATGACTAAATATCATAATCAGTAAAACAGTAAATTATGACTAAACTGACTTACTAACTCACCACATCATATATAATCATTTTTTTTTTACTTATGAAAGAAAAGAGAAGAAAAAGTCTAGCTGCTTAATATGTCTGGCCGAAAATGTGACTAAAATGACGCGTTTGATGACTGAATATCATAATTAGTCAAGCAGTAAATTATGACTAAACTGACTCACCATCTGTCCACATCACATACAGTATGATCAGTTTCACCAAAGTTTATGACCAATTTAAATCAAGCTCATCAATCCAGTGACGTACCAAAATGTTCCACTGCACCAGTAAAGTTCCTCAGTACCAGTAAAGTTCCACAGTACCAGTAAAGGTCAACAGTACCGAGAAAGTTCCACAGTACCAGTAAAATTCCACAGTACCAAGAAAGTTCCACAGTACCAGTAAAGTTACATAATGCCAATAACGTCTCACAGTACCAGTAAAGTTCCACAGTTTCAATTAAGTTCCACTGTACCAAAAACGTTCCACAGTACCAAAAACGTTCCACAGTACCAAAACGTTACACAGTACCAATAAAGTTCCGTCATCCAGTAAGCACTAATAAAGCGGCCTCAGTTCCAGGCTGGGGGTTCCTAATGTGGTGCAGTAATGATCTAATGACGTAGCGGGGGGTCATTATGAGGAGTAATTATCCAGTCATGATGGTGGGGGAGGGGCATGGAGGGGAAGGGTAGGGGAGGAGAGTGGGGAGGGAGGAGAAGGAGATGGAAAGGAGTTTGGAGGTAGAAAGGAGAGGGTTGGGAGGCGTAAAAAAAAAAAAAAGAGGGAGTTGAGAGGGACAGGGGAGCACAAGAGGAAGAGGGAAGGGTGATTTAGGGATGTAGGAAAGGGAGAGCTGGAGGGAAGATGGGGAGGAGGAGGAGGAGACAAGAGGGAAATTGGATAGCAGAAAGAGGGGGCAGAAGTGAGCAGGTTACAGAGGAAGAGGGGGAATGGGTAGGGAGGAAGGAGAAGGGAAAAGAGGGAGAGACGAGGGAGGAAGAAGGAAGAAGAGAGCCGGGAAAGAAAAGGAGGAGGAGGAGCAGGATGGAAGTGGGAGGAAGAAGGGAAGGTAGGGAGAGGGAAGGGAGGAATGCCAGGAGTGAAAGGGGAAGGGAGGAGGGACTGAAGGGAGCGGGGAGGGAGGAGAGGAGGTACAGGCGGAGCGGTGCCCCCTGTAATAACAATGATGTGTGACAATGAGGATCCAGATTCGCCCTATCCCATCCCACCACCACCATCACAGCTGCCTCTCTCATCCACATGGCTTTAGAGCTGTTGTGGTTGCTTTAAATTGGCCAAAGAGTTGATGACGTGCAATGCTGAGATAATGCCAGAGTTATTTAGGCGTTTTATAAAGGATGATATAATGGTAAGCTTGACATATTATTACAACCTTTCTCGTCCACCCGAATTTAGTAATTTTGGTTGTATTATGTCGACAAAAGAGTATATGATGTTATGTTTAGAATATCTGGAGTTAACCAGGACTCAGTGCCTGCATGAAAGCATTACATAGAGATATATCTAATTTCGTCTAACCTGTCCTAAACCTTTCCACCCTAACACTACTACCACTGACTCTCTAATTTACACGGATTCAATCGTTCTGGTGGTGGTATGTCAACCGAAGTGTAAGTAATTAATATACTGTCACAAACCTACTCACCTACGTCACCCAAAGAGTTTTTCAGTAACGTAAGAGATATGAATGAACAGAGCTATAATGTACATCTATTGGCAGGCGTTTGATCGAAGAGTTCGTCAAAAATGTGTAAACAGAAAATGGTAAGAAAAAACGAATAAACTTATAGATACACGCAAAATTCCAAGTTAGTCCAAAATGTATTGTCAGGCGTCACCATAATAATGGTATTAGTATTAGTATACTGCTACAGTTCTTATTAACAGTAGCGTTACTTATGCAATAATTTCATTTCTGTACTGTCAGTGTTTTTTCTATCCCAAACATCCTGGGTTAATATATTGCCACAAGCCAAGCCTCACACACATTTCCAATTCCAGGTAGCTAAATAAAATTAAATCCAGTGCCCATTAGAGCCATAAACCCGTAAATTAGGCCCGGGCAAACAACAGATCATTAGCCTGGAGAGGAGGCGGTAATAAAAAGCTTAATCTTACGTGCATACAAATCGACAGCATTAAGGGATTCGATGGCGCTGTTCCGGAGCGGCGATTCGAAACAGATGAATCCCGAATCCGGACGAATACCGACGATTTTTACTATTTCACACAAGAGCAACCTTAATGACACCATCCGTTGTTGTTGGCAGAGGTACGTTTGGCGAATCAGTGCCAGGGATTAGTCTTTGCCACCCCTTCCACCCCCACACTCACCACCCCTCACAGGATGCGATGTTGGGCAATACGTGGATTGATGGGCTGCTACCTGACAATGGGATGTCTTGGGTACTTATTCTTGTGAGTTTAAGAGACTCCATTGTTATCATATTATTATTATCAGCACACGGCCAATTACACTGAAAATCTGCTGTATACCTCTTATGTCCTTTTTAACGAGGCACTTCCTTTTAATTTATTTACGTCCTTTTAATATGGATACATACTGAATAGTTTACACACAAGAAAACACCGATGTGACAATTTATACAGAAATAACTGGTAATGGAAAGTGACATTTACAGGGAACAACTTATTTACATCAACTCATGTCAGAACCCAATGCAATCTTTAAAAAAAGAAAGAAAGAAAGAAAAAAAGGATCGGGAGCCTCTCTCCACCATTTTAGAACTTCAGAAGTGTAAAGGAATGAGTGATCACCAATATATCTTAGTGAGGTGGAGAGGGCAAGGAGGTAGTGGAAGAAGAAGACCGAGGATGAGATGGAGGGATGGTGTGAAGGGGTAGATGAGTGTGAGAGGTGTGACTTGGAGATACGGCAGACTGATGGCGGAGGACACGGTGACGCTGAGGCTATGTGTTTGTGGCCTCCCCTTCTGGCATTAATGCGTATGGCAATAGATTGACAGAGAGACAGACGCAGATAGACAGATAGGTAATTGAAGTGTATTAGGAATTCTCCGAAGCCCAAGAGAGCACGAAATATTGCTCTACCAGAAATAGTTTTTTTTTTTTTTTTTTTTTCCGGTTCGAGTTGATGGCACGGTGCGTCTTCTTCGACAATCCAGGTTTTGTATTAGGTCCCCGTAAATTGTCACTCGGTACGAATGGAAAATGGAGAAAGCGTTCAGTAGTAATATTTATAAATGATCCTAGCTTAAATCCTTCAGCACTGCGGCATCTTACGTTTGCTTCATATTCTTGCTACTGCCAGACGAATCAATTCAACTTGAGAGATCACCCTAATTTTGAAGTCATTAAGGAAGATATTATATACAGGGCAGTCCATACATAACGCTCCTCCTCCAATTCTCTGGCTGATCTCTCCTGTCTTGTGGAGACAGCTCAGTCAGCGTCATTAAAGTCTATCCAACATTATTTACTTTCTTCCTACTCCCACTGCCAAACCCATACCCACACCATCAGACTGTGCTGGTCCTGCAACACGTAAGGTACATTCAGGTGAGTTTGTAGTGGGGTCCTATTTACGAACTACCCTGTATATAAGGATGGAAAGAGGACTACGGATGAGGTTGGATGAAATGAATGAGTGTATAATGGATGAAGGTTGGTGTGTAGAATGACTGTACTTGAGCCATGGTAAGATTGGAAAGTGTATGCTGAAAATCTGGTAAGATAAAATAAAGAATTACGATGGAGTCATTGAAAGACAGAAGAGTTTATCCTGAATTATACGATAGATTAGACTGAATAATGAATAACTACAACTTTGTAAGGACAAGATGGAGGAGTGTATGTTGGAATATAGGCTGAGATGAACGACAACTAAGTTTAAGGGGGAAGTATGAAGAGCTAGGTCTGTGTCAGGACAAAAATAAATATAAATAATATACTGCATATTACAGCATTAACTAGAAAGGGATGAAAGACTGCAGCAAAGTTAGTCTTCAAAAAATTCATAGATTAACAACGCCCCTCATCGGGCAACAGAGGATTAGATGATCATGATGATGACCAAAACCGCAAACATTCTATCGGTCCTTCTGATTGATAAATAGTAAATAAAGACTACGGTACTTTATTCTACAACTTAAAGAAAAGAAAATAAATAAAAATAATAGGAAATCATGGAGAAGTCAAATACAAGAGATGGATTAGAATGAAGGGAAGATATGGAACTGAGCATGGATATGGTTACAGGCGATATGGTGCAGGGTTGATTGGTATGCCATGAAGGGAAGCCGTATATAGGTGAATCGGAGCCTCTGTCTCTGTAATTGTCCGTGTGTGTTTACATTTCTGCTTGTATGTGCATTCGTTGGTCTGAGTGATTGCGCGTATTCGTACATACTGATGAGTGCATGCATAAACACATGCATGCATACACACGCATTTGCCACATGTATTACACACACACACACACACACACACACACACACACACACACACACACACACACACCATGCACACCAAGCACAAATCATACACACATGCATACATACATCATACACTTAATATTCATACACACAACACACACGGACACAAACACAAACAAACCTACCCAGGCACACAACCCCTGTACCTACCACATAATACACCAGACCCCCACACCTACACGGACTAATCTCTCACACCCACAAACAGAAACTCTCACACCTACACACAAACTACGCCCTCACATCCAACACCCACCCAAACACTCGCTCCCATATGTAAATTGATATTGATCTATGTCTTTCATCCCGACTCCAATCACGGCCTTGTTTACCACTGCCGATGCAATTACAGAACCAATCATACTGCAGACGTCGTATTCAAGAAGCAATCCCACAAATGCCCTACACAGCTTGACCTAACCCCTTCGTCCATACGTCCCCTGTCTGATGGATGCCGTGGATGATGATTTGATTGATGGATAGAGATAGGAAAGATAGACCGTAGAGGGCTCTTTCTTCTATCATTGCTTGTAGCTATGATCGCCGCACAAATTCCCTACACAGCTTGACCTTACAGCTTCCTTCCTATGTGCCCTCTCTGATGGATTTTTGCATTTGGATTGTGATGATGGTCTGATGGATGACTTGAGGTAGAAGTGATAGATAGTAGCCGCTCCTTCTTTTATCCCTACTCTTAGCTTGTATTTAGTCGCTCTAATGCCCTACAGTAAAAATCTTGCCCTTTCCCCTTCCTTCATATTTCCCCTATCTGTTGTTGTTGTTGTGGGGTTTGGTGGACGGGTTGGGATGAGAGTGAGAGGTGATTATGGGGTGTCTGTGTGTTAAGTTTTATTTTACGATTTTTTCAGGACTGAGAGTTCATTATTTCATCAGAGGAGACATCTCAGACTCATTCCATATCATGGCTGTCTATCTCCCTGTCTGTCTCTGTCGCTTTGCCTGTCTTTGTGTCCGAGAGTGCTTGGCTGTCAGTCCATCAGAGACTGTTCACACACACACACACACACACACACACACACACACACACACACACACACACACACACACACACACACACACACACACACACACACACACAGAGGCGCGGGCGCTTTCTACGTCCTAAGGTGATCCACAATGTTTTTTTTTTTTTTTTTTTTTTTCCAACTCTAGCCATAAACATGTTACTCCCTTCCCTAAGGTCTCCTTCTTGCGACAACCTTCCCATGTTACCAGTTCGATGCTACTATTCATCGTCCATAACCCAGGCTCCCATGGCTCATCTCCAGCTGAATAGAATTGCTTAGTGTAGGGCCAAATAAAATACAAGAGCTGAGGCCACAAGAGTACTAGCAAACTGAAGGCTCTTTCGGACGTGATTTCTAGGCGACATAGAAGGCTTCGTAGCGTCTCTTCCTCGGCGACTTATTTTGCATATTGGACTTCAGCATCCACTAGCAGGATATTTAAAGCGTCGTAATGTTGACATAGTTTACATCACTGGCATGCAAGGGGATATCGGGGTTTAAATGTCAGAATAAATCACAAAGGAATGGCTGTTGCGAAATCTCCAAAGCCACTTATAATACGACTCTTTTACTCATCTGTGGATAAGCTTCAGTGATCAAAGGGTAAGAGTAAATTTGAATATGTATTGGGTGAGCGAATTCCAGGCGACGCCCTGAAGATATTCATTATACGGTTCAAACTTACAAAGGAACGATGGCAAAATGAAAATAAAAATAAAAAACTTCTTAGCAGCCTATTGCACCGAGACAGCCCAAGGGATTGCCTGGAACAGAGGAAGGAAAGGACGTTAGAGGGGGTGGTTGTGAGGCTTAGAGGCTGGCTTGAAAATGGTTGTTAGAAGAGATGGTTACGCAGTGTAGGTAAATGGTAATGAAGAATAGACTGAAATGTAATGAGACTGGGTTGAAAATGGTTGTTAAAAAAATGATAAAGAAGATTAGATTGAAATGTAATGGGACCGGCGTGAAAATGGTTGTTAAAAAAAATTAATAAAGAAGATAAGATTGAAATGTAAGAAGACTAGTGTGAAAATGGTTAAAAAATTTGATAAAGAAGATTAGATTGAAATGTAATGAGACAGGCGTGAAAATTGCTGTTAGAAAAATAATAATGATCATTAGACCCAAATTCATGAGACTGTCGAAACTAACTGTCAGAAAAGAAGGCTATCAAAGACTGGCTGAATTATTTTGATTCTTTACCCTCTCGCGGTCAGTACAACTCTAGTATTTTATTCTTCCCAGCGCCAGATGATTATGTGAAACTAAAAACGAGTCATAAGAGCCTGAGAGTCTTAATACTGGTACTTTTAACTTTCTCATGATCGGGACAACACTATACTCATTTTACTCTAACTTGACCTAAAATTGTCGTCTCTCCATCTTCAGTGTTGTGCAGTAAGAAGAGATTAACGATGGAATATGGTGCTAGTCATGAAGAATTGCACTGGAAAGGATGTAAGGCCATAGCATTGTCATTTTCTGCCACCGAGCTAAGTGAAATGTGCTGCACAATGACGAAAATTGGGCCATGTTAAAGTAGAACCAAAAAAAAAAAGGATGAAAATTTAGGGCAAGTTACAGAAAAAGAGGAAAATTTTGCCCAAGTGAAAGTAAAAGAGGAGGAAAATTTGGGCCAGGTGACAAAAGGATGGCTGATAAACAGGTTAATTATAAGGTAATACTAATGGTTGTAAGGAATAGGGGCTAACTTTTAAATGGCTGTTTAGAAGATAGTCATACATATTAATTTGCGGTGGAGACTAAAATTTGTGGCTGTGAGAGGTAGACTGACCAGATGGCTGTTAAATGGTGCCTGTAAGTAATAGGATGAGCCTTAACGGTGGTTAAAATTAGTGATTGTGAAGGATAAGTAAGTTACAAGCTAGTTGTTAGAGGGTGGCTATAAATGAGAGACTGACTTGCATTGACTGTTGACCCCACGAATCCTAGGAGGTATTCCACAATCCATTTTCGACACTCCAGGCGATTCTGCTCATAATCGAAGAGGTTTACAGCTAAGTCAGAGATACCTTTCACTAACCCCTGCAATGTGAAAGAAGTTTTTATGGTTAGATAGCCTCAGAATACCGAGAGTGAAATAAAAAATAAAGATTCCATCGTAGTGGAGAGGTTGGGTAAAAATAATGTTTAATGAAAGAGTGAGGAGCCTAGTCCAGGGTTCCTACCTTCTAATGGTGCGAAAGGAAAGAAAAGAGAAAAATTGGATGGTAGAGATATGGATAAAAACTAATGGTAATGAGGGACGGTTTTCCACTGTCATTCTCGCCTTACTTTCCGTTCTTTCCATTGGCTATAATGAGAGAACCAGGTGATATGAGGTGCACCCAGCCCAGAAATTATGTTAAGTTCTTATTCTTTTCCTTTCAGACTTTTCCTCATTCTTATCTTCCTTTCATCCTCGTTTTTTTATTACTCCCTTTTCTCCGCTTCTTTCCTTCTTCTTTTTGTCATTCCTTCCTTTCTTCCTTCCTTTCTTACGCATTTCCTTCCTTCCTTCATCCATCCTTCCTTCCTTCCTTATTTCATCTTTGTCATTTTCTTTTCTTCTCATTTCTTCCTTTCTTTCCGTCTCTTACCTCCATTCCACTTCTTCCTTCCTACCATCCTTTCTTCCACTTCTTTGTTAGCTTCCTTCTTTTCATCCTTTGCAACGAGAAGCCAGAGAAGCCATAAAGAGTGCTTGCCCCAAACAGTTACAGACTCATTCCTTCTTTCTTTCCTTCAGCTTTTCCTTCAATCTTTCCTTCATTTTTCTTGTCTTCCTTGTTTTCCTTACTTCCTTTCTTCCCTTGCTTCTTTTTTTCCCCTTTTTTCTATCCTTTCTTCTATCCATCCTTTACTCCTTTCGCCATTTCTTCAAACCCAGAAGTATTTATAATGCCTTACTTTTTTCCTTCCTTCCTTCCTTCTGCTACTGTTTGCTTTCCTTTGTACTCCTTTCCTTCCTTCGTTCCATCCCTCCTTCTTTCCTTCCATCTACAGCATTTTCTTCCTTATATCCTTCCTTCTTTCTTCCCATATTCCCTAATTCCTACCTCACTCCATCCTGCTCCTTCTCTTCCTTTTCTTTTTATTATTTTCTCTATCCTTTCTGTTTTTATTTTATTTTTAAATTTTTTCCTTTAGTCCAAATGCACCCTTTCTTTATTTCCCTGCATGTCCCTGTCTCTCATCCTTTCTTTCTTCCTTTCTTCCTTCCCTCCTTCCTTCCTTCCTTCCTTTTTCTTCTTTCCATCTACATTAAACAACATTGCTTTAATCTCCAGTCATGTTGTCAATCATTAATTTTTATTGCCTCTCTCTATGGTCCCTTCATCCTTCCTTCCTTCCTTCCTTTCTTCCTTCCTTCCTGCTCTCTCTCTTTCCCTCCTTCCATCCTTTCATTCCTGCTCTCCTTCCTTCCTTTCGTCCTTTCTTCCTGCTCTTTCTTTCCCTCCTTAATCCTTTCACTCCTGCTCTCCTTCCTTCCTCCCTTCCTTTCTTCCTTCCTTTAGTTCCCTTCATCTATCCTTCTTTTCTTACTTCTTTCTTTCCTTCCTTGCTTGTTTCCTCGCTTGCTTTCTTCTTTCCTTCCCTCCTTCTTTCCTTCCTTCCTGCTACTCTTCATCCCTGTCTTCCTTCCTTCCTTCCTTTCCTGCTTTCCATCCTTCCTTCCTTTCCTGCTTTCCATCCTTCCTTCCTTTCCTGCTTTCCATCCTTCCTTCCTTTCCTGCTCTCCCTCCTTCCTTCCTTCCTTTCCTGTTCTCCCTCCTTCCTTCCCTCCTTCCTTCCCTGCTTTCCTTCCTTCCTTTCTTCCTTTCTCTTCTTTCCATCCATTATAATCAGCGGTGCTATAAACTATGGCCGCCCCCACACAGTTACAAGTTCCTGGTTATGACTGTGCTTTCTGATTATTTCTCCTTCCTTCCTTCCTTACTTCCTCCATACTTTATTCCTCCTTCCTTCCTTTCTTCCTCCATACTTTATTCTTCCTTCCTTCCTTTCTTCCTCCATACTTTATTTCTCCATCTTTCCTTTCCTTCATTTCCTGCTCCCTCATTTTCCTTCTTCAGTAATGAGACAACATGGATTTATTCTTTCTATCCTATCCTCCCTCCTTCCCTCCTTACCTTCTTCCCTCCTCCCATCCTTCCTTCACCTCTGCCTTCCCTCCTTGATATTTTCCTTCCTTCCTTATCGATACCTTTCTTCCTTCTTTCCATCCTAGAAATAGGTACATGTTTCTTATTCTTCCTTCCGTTACCACCATCTCCTTTCCTCCTCTTTTTCCTCCTTTTCTCTCTTTTCCATCTTTCTTTTCTTCCTTTCCTTCTTCCTTCCTTCCTTTTCATTCATTATAAACTGCTGTCGCCCCCAAACAGTTACAGTTCCCCTGTTCTATTTGTGTGCTTGCAGTTTATGGCTTCCTTCCTTCCTTCCTTCCTTCCTTATCCCTTCCTTCCGTCCTTCCTTCTTCTTCTCTTTCCATCCATTGTAAACTGCGGTGCTATGAACTGCGACCTCCCCCAAATGGTTACAAGACCTCGATATATTTGTCTTATTGCTGTTCATGGCTTCCTCCCTTCCCTCCTTCCTTATCCCTTCCTTCCTTCCTTCCTTCTTTCCATCCATTGTAAACAGCGGTGCTATGAACTGCGGCCGTCCCCAAACAGTTACAAGTCCCCCGTTATGGCTCTGTGCTCCCTGTTTATTGCCTCATTCTCGGCCCAGCTGGATAGTCCGGCTCTACAGTTCCAACACCATTCCGGGGCCGAGAATGATCAGTTACCCCCAAAAACCGAAATCTCCCACCTCCCACTCCCTCCCCTAACCCTCTCTCTCCCTCCGTCTCTCTTTTTCCTATCCCCCCCCTCTCTATTTTTTTTTTCTTTCACCTCCACTGCTTCTGTCCCCACTCCCCCCATCCGTCTCTCTCCCATTCTCTTCCTCCCTTTAATAACACCTCTCTCTCCCACTCCACTGTCTTTCTTACACTCTCTCTCTCTCTCTTTCTCTCTCTCTCTCTCTCTCTCTCTCTCTCTCTCTCTCTCTCTCTTCTGCTCTCCCTCCTTATTTATTCTACCCTTCCTTCCTCGCTCCCTTGCTCTCTCTCACTAGGGTCGTTTGTGGGTCGGAGTGCAAATAAGGGGATTATTTTACAGTATGTAGGAAAAATCACCTACCCACCAACCCACCCAAAAACAAAAATCGAAATAATCCTCACCATCATCATCATTTCTGTTATCATCATCATCATCATCACCATCCCATATTATCTCCGCCTAAAGATGGAGTGAGGTAAAATTTCATGCAATGTTGATTATGACCCCCACCCGGCGTACTGAAAAACGTCCATCTATCCATCATCCAATCCACTGCTGCCCACGGACCCGGGACTATGCTGTTCACTCTAGTCATTTAAGCCGTGAACGACCAGGTGTTCGCCCCTGAGTGTAATTATGTGAAGTGTATCCCCATTTTGCCCTCAGATTTACTGTATCTCTTATGGATCACACCCGTATGGAGAGCCTTAATCCACTAATCAGCAGGCGTTCCACAGGCCTTCCCTTTCCAAATGTAGGTCTATATCATCTTTGGGATGCAGCTTCATTAGACTTTCATGTACTAGGATGTTTTTATTTATTTTATTTTTCCTGCCTCCAGGCGATATCACTCAGCTTAGAGGAGGCCTTTCGTAGTGTCTGAGTTAACGATAATGTCGCCCATAACTCCTTAGTAAGATAGCGATATTTTTACTGAACAAAGAATACTTTTTAGTATTTCTTTAAAGCATCCGAGACGGCACATAGGCTGGGAAGCTTGTGCCTAAGAAGCAGAAGTTCACGCACTACACACTAACAGAGGGCTGATTCTCTGCAACCCTCACCCCTTGTTTGGCATCTGGACATGACTCGTAATTCCTGCCTTCTCTCGTGTGACGCGCCAGGGTTATGACGTTCAGATCTACTGTAGTGTATTGTTGGAATGTTTTTGCGGGGGTCGGTGGGGCAATACAGAAGAGAATTAGAGAACATGGTGATATCGAAGTCAGATCCACAAACTGCTCCCTGAAACAACCAGAATCGAAACCACAATCACACAGTCCCTAGTTCGCCGGCCTGCCTTCTCCATAACAGTTTTAACTCGCGTATTCAGAGTTTGTGTGTGTGTGTGTGTGTGTGTGTGTGTGTGTGTGAGTGTGTGTGTGTGTGTGTGTGTGTGTGTGTGTGTTTTCCCATTCATCACCATTGCAGGTTACACACACACACACACACACGCACATCCTCTCTCTCTCTCTCTCTCTCTCTCTCTCTCTCTCTCTCTCTCACTTCCCCCAACACCACCCCCTCATTCCCTACAACCAAGGGACCTATAGAGCCCCGTGTTAGGGTTATGTCGCAACGCTGATGACCATTCTCGTGATTACCCCCATTTTTATCTAATTATGGGCATTTTTCCTGATTATGGCCAGATTTCAATTGTTATTCCGCCCACTGAGCACTTTGGTTGGGTCTTTTTGAGGGGCGTCTGTCACTGGTTTGGGCTTATAATGAAAAACTGCGCTGGTTAATGTTGATGGCGAAAGGGCTGGGTGGCTGGTTTGTTGATGTTTTTAGCTTGTGTGTGTGTGTGTGTGTGTGTGTGTGTGTGTGTGTGTGTGTGTGTGTGTGTGTGTGTGGGCGCGTTTTTTTTTTTCGTACTCTCGATCAGCCAGACCGCTAAAAATATATATATATTTTCAGAAACCAGCAATAACCGTAAAAAATAACAAAGCAACAGAGAACAAAAAGTCTCCAAAGAACCCATGCCAGTAGCACCATTTTTCCTGAACTTACCCATCAATGCAACTTGGGTGTGATGTAACTGGCGTGATTGTGGTCAAGTAGAGATATAGTCGCTGTGTTCAATGTCAGAAGGGATATAACAACATACATGAATGAGGCAGAAAATGCTGCTTAGACTCTCAAATCCGACAAGTACTGTCTCATTTGAGGTAAGAAAATCGTCTGAGGCATTTAAGATCAAGCTGAAAATATGCAGTGAGACGTCATCGAACTAGGGGAGTTAAAAATGATTGTAACCCCTTCATTATGAGAAGCCCTTTCCGATAAATACATTTATCTTTAGGCAACAGGAATAAAATGTAGGGAGATTCAGCTAAAATAGAGGTTTAAATAGCAGAGAAAGAGATGCAAGGGAGAATACAAAAACCCTAAAGAATAAGAGTCTTCATTGTAAACATGGCCATCCGTTTCGTGTAGCCGTGTTGGTGGCCGCGTTGCCGGCTGAGAGGGAGTGAGGGCCGTGGCGGGGGCGTTGAGGAAGAAATACGAGGGTAATGTGACCATTTTCCCGCGGCGCCTGAGCTATGACGAGCCGAGAGATGAATGGCCGACAGCGAAAGAGGCACAACAGTTTTTAAAATGGCCAGGATGAAGACGGAGCGACAAGGTGTTACTTAAAGTTTAGGAGGGAATGACAGCGTGTTACTTAAAGTGTAGGAGGGAGTGACAAGGTGTTATTCCAGGCTTAAGACGGAGCGACAAGATGTTATTCCAGACTCAGACTGGAATGACAACACGTTATATAGAGTTCAGCATGAAGATAAAGGATGGAGGTAAAGGGTCAGGATGGAGATAAAGGCTGGAGATAAAGGGTCAGGATAGAGATAAAAGATGGATAAAAAGGGTCAGGAGTGAGATAAAGACTGGGAATAAAAGGTCTATCTATCTAAAAGGTGAGGATGGAAATAAAGGCCGGAGATAAAGGGTCAGGATGGAGATAAAGGCTGTAGATAGAGGGTCAGGATGGAGACAGAGTATTTTAGGCCTGCGTGAGGTGACAACATGGTGAGACGATAAGACGATAAACCAGGTCAAGGGCGAGTATCGACACCTTATCTCAGTTGCAAGATAAAACTAAATCACTATAATAACTAGTATTATTTTTCACAGAGAGACAACTTATAGCCGAAATTTTGGGGGTGAAGTGATAGTATATTTCCATGCTTTTAGGTTGGGTGGCGATATAGTATTCCAAGTGCAGCATGGAGATAAACGTCAGGGAAGGAGAGGCTGACGTGGCCATTTTACCAAAGCGGCCTGAGTTATGATGAGCTGGTAGATGGATGGCCGTTGCGAAGGGAACATATATTTTCTTTTTTTAAAGTCTAGGTGTAGGACGGAACGATTCAGGATGGAGGGACATGATGTTACTTAGTGTTTGGGATGGAGCAACGACGAATGTGTATTATTTGAGGTTCTGGATGGAGATAAAAGGTTCGGTTATGTTTGGTTAGGTTAGGTCAGGTTAGTGCCAAAAAGGTGATAGGAGGTGTATGACACCATCTGTTGCCCTTAGATGAGCATATGAACCTCAGGGAATGGACTCTCTTATCTCACACCCAGGGTCGGATACATAGGACGAAAAAAATCGGAGATATAAATAACCAGCATATTTTTCACTATTGCCAAATCCGTACCATGGAGGCTCTTGATTATCCTGTACAAGCACTCCCGGCGAGTTTGTTCAATGGATTAGAAAGTATATTAATTAACTCTTCTCTTCATGGTCGCACCTGGTGTTTTATTCAGCTGACGAAAAATCAAGAAATTAGTATAACACAAAAGTAATGTATATCTCTTAGCCTCCTTCTTTGCTATGGAGACAATTAGGTGATAAATTTTTGACTATCAGTGGACGAGTTCATCCACCTGAACGACATACTAGTAGTAAAAATCTTAAATGAGAAGATGGACGAAAAATACAAATTGTTTGATTACGAGGGGAGGAGTTCTTATTTTTTCCGTCGCTTTCCAGTTTATTGAATTTTCTCCTGGCCTAATCGTAGCTAAAAATCCAGTATCAGATTATAACTGTGCTGTGATTTCGTTAGAGATTCATTAACCAATTCACTACTGGTTATTTGTGGACAATAGCATGCATATCAAGAAGGGTCTCTCTGACTGATAAGATTTATGACTGTATTTCTAGCAAGGTTTTGATATTTCCTAATCCCCCCTCCTAGATATATATTCTGCACATGACACATCAATATCCTCTCGTATGTTTGATATGCAAGCTATATCAAAACGGTCTTAAAAACGAGCAAGATTATGTTCAGTGAAATCTGCTAAATAAATGACTAAAATAAACGTGCTACGAAGCCTCCTATGTTACTTATAATACGTCTCCGTGATGGGACTCCGTTAGCCTCTTCACCAGAACACTGATTATTGTGTTCCATTTTTGCTGCCGCCAGAAGATTTTGTTTACCTCAAGGAAGTTGCTTTGTGGTGTGGAGGGCGGGGAATATTCGTGTCTCTGTGCGGATAAAGCAGAAGTACTGTACCTTGAAGTAGCGGAGAAAAAAAAGAAAGAAAGAAAAGAAAAAAGAAAACCAGCTGTGGATAAATGGGAAAAGAATAATTACTGTACCTTGGAGCAGTGAAGAAAAAGAAAAAGAATTGTCAATAAAGGTGTGCAGCAGATTGGTTCAGGGAAGTAAAGTGGTTGGTGCTATGAAGACCTTGATTCGGAATAAAGGACTGAGTTCAAATGCTGCAAAAGGACTGCATGAAGGTGCTTTGGTACCTAATTAAGTTACGGGTGTGAGATTACGGTATAGAATAAGTAAAAAATACACATACTTTCTTGTAGATGCACTGGACAAACGCTTCCTTTCTGGAGTCATATTTGGAGTCATTCCATCGACCTCCAAGTAAGAGAGAGAGAGAGAGAGAGAGAGAGAGAGAGAGAGAGAGAGAGAGATGGTACAACTATTATCATGTTCTTCTTCATACATTCTTCATCTGTCCATTACCATCCTTTATCGCTTTGTTCCTTCCGTATCTTCCATATCTCCGCTTTCCACACACTTATTTACCATATCCAGTCATCTCCTTGGCCTTCCACGTCTTCTCCCACCCTAAAGCCCACTCACTTACACCCTTCATCGCCCTATTCATATTCATTCCCTTTATATGAGCGTACCATCTAAGCCCACTGTTTTGTGTCCCCCGATCAATAGACTTCCTTCCTCCAAGTTTTTCACGAACTTCTTTGTTTCGTATCTCTAACAGGAATTTCATTAGTTTTTATCAGTCGCATTTCTTCTGTTTTCACTACTGCCTTTTTTTTTTTTTTTACTCATGTTGTACGATCGGCAAACCAACAGGTCCTTTTGCAGTATGTATTCCATCCACCATCAAGTATTAAGACTTTCATACGAGTAGACACGCCAGTTTTCTTCCTTGACACACACTACAAACCAGTTCTTTTATACATTTACCTTCGTTTTCTGTCAGCGCCCCGAGGAACTTTTTAAATCTTCTTGAAGTTTGCATTCACTAGCTCATTACACTGGGAACCACACTCTCTCATCAGTTTTCGCTTTACTCCTGTTAATATTTACATTCAGTCCTCATCTTTCACAGTCTGCAAAGCTGTCGTTCAGTACTCGTTTTGGCAAGCGGTACAGAATCATCTTCATTTACCCTTGTATCACTCCATTACTGATGTACACTTTCACACATACAGTACTTCACTACAGGCACTAAATAAGAAAAAATATAAAAGATCTTCATCCACAGATTTCATATACAATACCTTCTATAATTCCTCCTTATTCAGCTTTTGATACATTGTCATTAGAAACATAAATGTCATAAAAATTGTGGTCCTTTTCACATGTCCTCTTCACCATCTGCCCTACAGGAGATATGTCTTCGTTAACCACTTCAGTACAACAACGAATTCGTTCCATGCTATTTTTGCTATCAACATGTGATTTTATTCAGTTTGCAGTAGAAGAAGCTTTACGAACTGATAGTATTTGATTTATAACTTGCATTTACCCTAAGACAACGAAGGGGACTGTCTAATTTAAAGACAAAAATCTGGTGGTGGCAGGACGAAAAAAAAGATCGTCACCATACTGAAGGGGTAAAAAGAAAGAAAAAAAAAAACTTGCCCAACCAACTCTCCGCCCGAGAGGATATCCAAGCAGCCTGAGATAAAGAGGTCGATTTCTTCCCTCATGCCCCCATCATCCCTTGACGAGCCTCGCTTTAGCTGCACAGGCATACGATAGAGCCTGAATTCTTAGCAACACCGATAGGCTTGGGGCAGACATCCTTATACATACGTTAGTAGCAGTAGTAGTAGTAGCAATAGTAGTAGTAGTAGTAAGTAGTAGTAGTACTAGTAGTAGTAGCAGTGGTAGCATCATCATTATTATTACTTTTATTATTATTATTATTATTATTATTATTATTATTATTATTATTGTTGTTGTTGTTGTTGTTGTTGTTGTTGTTGTTGTTGTTGTTGCTGCTATCAATTTAGGATGAACGAGAGCAAGAGGGACAAATTGCAGTCGAGAACAGTATTTCGTGTTATATATCATTTCCTCTCTGTCCTCTGCTGGCGAATATTCCTTAGCTGGAGGTGGCTTGACATGCTTCTGTGTCCAAAGATGAGGCACTTTTGTGTGAAGGAGTCAGGAAGGAAAATGACGGATATGCCCTAAGTGTGAAGCAGGAGGAGCGGAACAAAGACGAATTTTTGTCCCTGACTGTACATGAAGGAGAATGACTTGTAATGGTAGATCTGAGACTACAGGGAGGCACCGTTACTCTTATTTGTTTTGGAGGATAAACGAAAATAAGATAGAAAAGGGATATGAAGGAGGGTGGCGTGGAGGGGCAGGCAGGATGGGCTAGAGAGAAGTACCCCTGTCCCTATTTCAGTCCAAGGTTCTGTCCTGTACCCTAATACAAGAGTCAAACTGGTACTGAGAGTCCTTGGAATTAGAAGCTATCATTTCTATATCAGAATTCCTACTGTCAGTCTCCTAGGCCTGTATTATCGTCGGTTAAGTAGGCCCCTAATACCTTTTCCTAAGCGATTTATTTTCCTTATTACACATTAATGTCCTCTTGTGGGTTATATATATAATCCTTCCAATATCAACATACTCTGCATAAATAACGTACAAAAGGATGTTAACCAGCCATATTCGAAAATAAATCGCCGAGGGAGAGGTGCTAGGGATTCTTTTTACGCGACGGGAAATACGGGTCCTAGTCATTAACCTCTAGCCTTTCAAGCGAACTGTGACGGGGCATCCAAAAATTAATGAATGTTGATTCTGACACGTCCGATTTTTATTTTTATTAATTATTTTTTTATGAGGCGATTTTACAGACTTCCACCTACAGTATCTCATTTTTGTATATATAAGCATGGACAAAAAATATATATACATTTTTATTGACTTCCTCCTACTGATTATTTTTCACCCTCGCTCTTGTATATTGTCTTCTTCTTTCCTGTTACCGTTCACCTCATTTTTCTATTTTTCTTCCTCTTATAGATTATCTTTCACTCTTGTTCCTGTTCTTCGTCTCTTCATCCCTCTTTCTGTCTACCAAAAGAAGATGCCAGCCTAAGGAGAACAAAATCGACTCTGATTCTTCTTTTTCCTCTCCTTATCCCCCTTCCTGTCTACCAAAAGGAGAAAATGGCAGGATAGGGAGGGAAAGTCAGCCAAAGAAAATTTTTGGTCCTGGCGAAATCCTCTTTGCCCCACCCATCCCCCGCCCCACCCCATGCAAGGCGGAGGACCCTCTTCCCTGAGATACCGCTTTCATCGCACATTTTTCCCCGGCCCATTGTCTTTCGGCTGACAGTTCTTTCCTTTCCCGGCCGTCCTGATTGCTCCATAAACTTGTCCACAATTTTCCTCTTCTTTTTCCGCCTCTCATTCGGCCTTCCCCGCTCATTGAATCACTCATTCGGGCCTCAATAATCCGGTAATTACCCTTTAGATTCTCTTTCGTGTCTTCCCCGGCCGTTCCCCCCCTCCCATCGCGGCTTCTTTTTTCCATTTCCTTGGCCAAATTTTCTCCATTATGTCCCCTGGCCCTAAAAGAAGTGGAATTCAGTTTTCATAGCATGTGCGGCCAGTGCGGAAGAACACTTAACATTGAGTGCGGGAGTAACTTTTTTTTTTTTTTCCTGTTATTATACACTGATGTTTTGTTAATGAAGACTACTTAACTCCCCCATGGTCGGAACAACTCTATTACAGCTAACCCCAGACTGTTTTAGTGAAGGGATTTTGAGTCATAGGAGCTTGAGTGCTGATGTTTGTATAATTAATCCTATCATAGTCCAGGCAGCACTAATATTGTATTTTGACTAACGCCAGAATCGAGGACACCTGTAATCTGGCATATGGATTATTTTTTTAAATTGTTTTTCCTTCTTCTGTTCATCTTCCGTATAAAAAAAAAAAATAAGAAAATATGTATTTATTCAACAAAGTGAACCAATAAAGCCTACAAGTGTTCATGATACACTACCTACAGTATGACCTGAATTGTTCCCTGCATTATCATTTTCTTTTCCACCTAATATAAGTGATTCACAAAACACGCTTCACATTACATTACTGCACTGTTCTTCTATCTGACAAAAACACAAAATCATAACGTAACTAAAATATACTTTATTCTTTAACTATAACCCACAGTAGTGGTACATCAAATCATATGCACGAGATATCATCATTCCACTCAGAGATAATATTAAAATCTGAGCCACCGAGGGAGAATAGCAGCTACCTAGGGCAATATTTCCATTAAATAATAATAAAAAAATAAAAAACTACTGTACTACCCACGTATTCCCTCCATGCTTTAAATTCCGATTCATCACTTCAGACCGAGGAATTTCATATTATTTACGTCTTGATTACTCTAGACGATTTTATTCAGCTAATAAGGAATTCGTGGCGGTGGAAAGATAGCGTAAAACCTTCATTAACCACCTCACTACCACACTGCTTTCCTATATATACAGTCATGTGGTAAAGGCAAGAGGTAAAACATAACTGACATTCTCGACCTGAAGTTTATCGTTCTTTGGCTCCTACGGCTAACTCAGCTCAGTAAAATCGTCTGTTGTTAGCTGAAATAAAATACTAGAGTAATCCCGCCCATGAGTTGGTTAATGGTCGCAATTTTGGCAAGCACTCCCAGGCATTTATGACTCACTCTCAGCTAAATAAAATCTTCTGGTGTCGGCTGGAATAAAATACTGTAGGCTCTTGACTAAAGATTAACCAAGGTACCAAACCCCTTTCAGTTCAGTTGATGGTCAGGTATAATATGGGAGAGGGGAGGGAGAGGGAAAGTGGGGCAGGATGGGGGAGAGAGAGAAGTAGGGGGAGAGAGAGAAGAAGGGTGAGAGGGAGGAGGAGGAGCGGGGAGAGGGAAGGAGGCAAATTCCAAGCGAGAGACCACGAAACTCATTTTTGCATCATAACTAAGGCTCATCAGATTTCATGAAACTCCAACTTGGTGTTTAGTAGTGGGACTAGCCTAACTCTGTCAGGTGAAAGGAGACTAACCGTAGTGAAGACGCAACCATAAGAGAAACAATCCCTTTACTAATAAGACTTTTTCTATAATAAAAAAAAAATCGTCTGGTGGTGGCAGAATATTAAAAAAAAAAAAAAAAAAAAAAGGCAATCCCATTGAGGGGTACGGGAAAGAGGGAGGTTATAGATGGAACCCCATTTTCCTCACATTCAAGTCTCAAAAACTTCAGACTTGCTGTTGTCTGCGTCATTCCACTAGATGTGATTACTGTTATATTGATTATGACGACGATGATGATGATGATGAAACGTTTCCTCTAGGCTGAGAGAGAGAGAGAGAGAGAGAGAGAGAGAGAGAGAGAGAGAGATGCACCCTGTACCCTGTTTTGGTTTGGTTACAGAAATGTTGAAAGGTCAAAGATTATTTACACATGTCAGAGAGGGAGGGAGAGAGAGGGAGGGAGGGAGAGAGAAAAAGATAAGCTAAATTGCTTTGTGTATAAGAAAGAGAGAGAGACAGACAGACAGAGAGAGAGACAGACAGACAGACAGACAGACAGGAGAGAGTCAGAGACAGACAGAGACAGAGACAGACAGATAGACACACAGAGACAGAGATACAAACAGACAGGAAGATATATAGAGAAAAAGGAAAAGTGGCTGGAAATCAAAAAGAGCTCAAGAAAGAGAGGCTGAGAGAAACAAGACCAGGAAAAATCCAATAACGCTACACCGTCTCTGATGAACTCCACTCCTAAACTCCGATACTTTCACAAACAACACTCACGCCCCGCCGTCCAAAATGGGGGAGACGGGGGGGAAGGAGAGAGAGAGAAGGAGGGGGAGGGGGAAGGGAGAGAGGTGGGAAAGAGGAGGAGGAGGAGCAGGGGGGTGGGGACAGATTCCTTGCGAGAGACAACACTATTCTTGCAAACGTCGCTCTCAAAGTCCCGAGACATCTGAGGCGTTTTCTAGGCGATTGCTTCTTCTGACAGCCTTTTCTCATGATGTATATGCAGAGAAGGCGAACAAAGAGACAGAAGATGGGGTGCGTGGGGAAAAGAGGGGAAGCTGGGGAAGGACTGGATGAAAATGGGGATTTGGGTAGGCTAATAGGGCTAAGGGGAGAGTTTTTTTTTTTTTTTAACTCTGAGTACAGGCTTGACATTTCATTTCCAAAGACCTAAAAGCCTTCCTTCGTGCCACATTCCTTCACATGCCCTCACACCATCGTTATTGCACACCGTCCATATTTAATATATGTCAGGGCTGCCTCCTTCGGGACTGCAGTTGTGGTATTTGTTGGGGTGTATGTATATCATGTTAGTATACCTTAAGGAAGACCGGTAAAGGCTGCTTCAACATATTTCTAATCACAAACTTTTACGTACCCCAGTCTGAGCACGAACTCATGTCCTTTCGGACAGCAGCCAAACACTCTACTCACTTGATTACCTCCTGCCCCGCTCAAGGAAGTTGGATTGCGTGAAAGGGGTCGTGTGTGCAAAAGAGGTGGAAGGAAATTAGGGGTGCTTGGTTGGGGAAGGGGTTTTGTGGGTAGGGAGGGAGATTTGATACGAGGAGAACACTCGGGGGAGCAACTGTCGGGATGGAAGGGGTGACTTAAAGAAAAGGATGTTGGAGGGGGGGAGGGTGGAGTGGAGAAAGGGACGTTGGAGGGAGGGGGGGTGAAGTGGAGAAAGGAATGTTGGAGGGAAAGGAGAGTAGAGTGAAGAAAGGAAAGTGGAGGGAAGGTAGATGGGGTGGAAAAAGGAAAATTGGAGAGATGGGGGTGGAGTAAAGAAGCAGTTGGATAGAGGGGAAAGGATTATGGAGGAAATAACTCATGGTGGTGGAGGGAGAGGTCCTAAGTGGGGGACAACGGGCGAAGGGAGGGGATGTAGACGAGGGGGAGGAGGTATAAGTTAGGTGTTGCCATGTGGAAGAACATCTGAAGGACAACTGTTTTGATGTTTTAGTCTTTACCTTCCTTGACATTCCTAAAAAACAGCTAGAAAAAAAAAAATTATGCTGACATTCCAACTCTCATTTTCTAAACGTTGCATCATTACAACAGGGTGTGAAGAGTGAAGGAGAACTTTTTTTGACATTTCTGGTTTGATGACGCTATTATTATTATTATTATTATTATTATTAATTTCTATTTTTTACTGCTCTTAGATTACATTGACGTTTGGAATATCCGCGCTTATTTAAGGGTTTCATAAGGCTGTAAAAAAAAAAAGAAATTTTCAAAAAGCTTCACTAGCAAAAAAATAAAAAATAAAAAAAAAAGAAAGAAAGAAAGAAAAGAAAAGACTGTAAGGAGACAGGAAAAAAAAGAAAAGAAATGTCTACGATTTTATTTCTTTATTCTTCTATCTCTAGATAAAAATAAATATGAAACTAAGTGGGCTTGTCTTTCAAACTTTGCTTCATTATGATAGACAAACTTACGAAGATCACCGCTGTTGCCTCGCTGTGTTGTTCAAGGACATGTTTATTAAGACAGATGTGAAAAAGAAACTCGAACTTGCACATTAATTAAGCGTTCCTTCGCAGCGCGAGAGAAAAAAGGTGAAAGAGAAGTGTCTGAGTTTACGAGTATAATAGTCATTTGTTATTAGAAACGCAGTTGAGAAAAGAAAATAATCATTATCATCATATTCATCACTGTCATCATCATAATCATTGCAGTCCTACCTATTACACAAAAAAAATAAGGTAATGTAGGTTCCAGAGACACAGAGAGTGAAGGCGTAAGGGAAAGAGAACAATCATTATAAGAAGGAAACAGTTTAAAAGTGTACAGTTTTCATGTATTAAAGTTCTTCCTTTAAAGTTAGTGATTAAAAAAAAATCGAAATTATTCCAATTTATATATTTAACTGAGCCTCTATTCAGTTCTTAACTCCACTTAAGTATTATTCTTTTTATTCTTGTCATACGAGTACCTATGCAATTTTATTCTGATCAGGAGAGATTTTACGAACTATAGATACAGGATACACCCTTCATTAACCCCTTCATCATCAACAATATTATTTAATGCTGAGTGAAATCGTCTCTAGACTGTAATAGTTAAAAGATAAATTGAAGAATTCCTGCCTCAAATTCCTTCGCTCCTAGGCATACGTTTATAAACACAATGGAGAGAGGTAATAATTTGCATTTTTAATCTCTTCAAGGCTCGAGGAACTTTGATTTTTTGTTACAATTTTTTTTATATTAGTCATGCACTAAAAGGTGAGATTACTACGCATGTACTTATTTATTTTTTTATTTATCTTTTTATTATGAGTGAGGTGGTGTACAGTGGAGCGGTAGTGTACGATGTTAAAATGTGTGGTGTGGAGGTGTGTGGTGTAATAGTGTGCGGTGTGGTAGTGTGTGGTGTGGATGTACGTGTTGCTGGAAAGTGTAATATGATGGTCTTTGATGACGCAGTGTGTGTGTGTATGTGGCAGTGTTATGTTGCAGTGTGTGGGTGGCATTATGTGGCGTAGTGTGTAATGTGGTAGTGTGTGTGCTTTATTAGTGTGATTGGTGTGCTAATGAGTGATGAGATGGTTTGTGTTATGAGAGTGTCTTTGCCATGATCTTGTATGGTGTGGTAGTGTGTTTCGTGTGGCAGTGTGTGGTGTGGCAGTGTGTTGTGGCGCGTGGTGTGACAGTGTACTGTGACAGAATGTAGTGTGACGGTGTGTGATGTGTGCGGTTGTAAAACTGTTGTGATGCTCCAGTTTTTATTATCTTTAGAAATGCGATGGACGTACTATATTCTCTCTCTCTCTCTCTCTCTCTCTCTCTCTCTCTCTCTCTCTCTCTCTCTCTCTCTCTCTATCTATCTATCTATCTATCTATCTATCTATCTATCTATCTGTCTATCTATCTATCTATCTATCTATCTATCTACCTGTCGATCTGTCCCTCTAGCTGTCTATCTCTAGCCATACACCCAACCTCGAAAGATCAACCATGAGGGTAAGTTTTGCCGAAAGATTCAATCCCCTTCCACATCCCAACTCAAGCTTCACCCCACCCTTAAGCATCCCACCCTCAACCACCCCACCATTAACCACCGCTACCTTAAGCACCCACCTTCAACCACCCCTCCCTTAACCACGCCTACCCTACCACCCCATTCTCAATCACTCCACTGCTGCCATGTTTATTTTTGTATATTCTTGCTATCACCAGACGATTTTAACCCCTCCACTACAGTGACGTATAATTTATCATCGTTACCCACAGACGATTTTATTCAGCTTACGATGGAGGGGTCAGATATAGCCTGCATCAGTTCCTTCAGTGCCAGAGCCGCGTAAACTCACTGAATTATATCGTCCAGAGGTGTAAGAATTAAAGAACGTCCTCGAGCTGAAAGGATTAAGTAGGTTTAAGATTACTTTTCGAATTAGGTAGATTAGATAAAACGTTCATTAACCCTCTCACAGCCAAAAAACTCCTCTTGTCTTTAGCAAAAATCGTAAGTAGGTGGC
Organism: Coenobita brevimanus; assembly: GCF_032717465.1. NCBI lineage: Eukaryota > Metazoa > Arthropoda > Malacostraca > Decapoda > Coenobitidae > Coenobita > Coenobita brevimanus. Next base: position 24,920,473 of record NC_137049.1, on the reverse strand, counting down.
AAGAAAAGTAAAAAAAATAAAATAGGTCCTCTGGCTGAAGGAGTTACCCCACCTCCACCTGCCAACCAGAGAAAAAGATTGTAGCCAGAAATAAAGACCAAGATGATGGGAGAATGGGAGAGGAGACTGGAAGAATGGGAGAGGAGAATGGGAGAATGAGAGAGGAAAATGGGAGAATGGAAGAGGAAAATGGGAGAATGGGAGAGGAAAACTCAGTACGTATGAAGTTGGTGCTCTTGTGGTGGCCCAGGCTCATCCGAACGTGAACCCGGTGGACTGCAGGCTGAAGGTGCTCTTGTGCTGTAATCCACCTTCCTCCTTTCGGGGTGTATGGGCGGAAGCTGAGGGACGATTATCTTACTCAGCTATGGAGCAACCAAGCTATATCGGTGCCACCACGTGAAGGCATCTGTCTCCAGCACCATAAAATAGATAAAGCAGAAAATAAGGTGACTGTAAAGGAATCATTAGGTATAAATAAAGCAAAACATTTATATAAGCAGGTGATTAGTAAATACAGAGTAGGCATCAGCTGAGAATAAAGGTTAGCAGTTCATGAAGGAGGACGACTTGGAGTGGAAAAGGAACGATCAGTGCTTGAGGGGCTGGAAGGCATTTATGTTGTAGCCAACCTGGATGAGAGATAGATGGATGAATAGATGGATAGGTAGACAGATAGATACAGATAAATTAGGAAGATAGAGAGATAGGGAAGTAGGAAGATTGACTGATAGGTAGGCAGATAATAAATTATATAGATAAACTGAAACATGGATAGAAAACATAGAGATAGATAGTTATACAAACAGAGACACAGAGATAGATAGTTATACGACAGATACACACATGCACATACAGTATACACAGGCAAACACGTTCATAATTAGTAAATGTAAATTCCAGGTCACATTATCATTTTTCCAACAGGACAGAAAAAGGCAAATGTGATTTTAATTTCCTTACTTAAAAATCCAAAATATCTAGTAATATAAAATGTCTAGCTCGCATTATTTTTTTTTTTTTACCTCCCTGAGCCTGAGGTGAAACGAGTAGCTGATTCTTTTTTCTTTTCTTTTTTTCTTTTTTTCGTGTTAGTGAATACCGTGACTGACCTTTAATTAACACAAATGCTGAGCGAATGACACTTGATATTAAGTGCTCGCCTCTGTCACTGAATATGAGGAGAGGAGAGGAAAAAAAAAAAAAGGCGATAATTTTGTCCACTCACTGAAAGTAGGTATTGACTCTAGTGACAAGCATCATTATCATCATTACAGTCTTCATTGCTGTCATCATTATCATCATTGTTATTATTGCTGTTATCATCATCACCATCATCACTACCATCGCCATCAGTATTATTGTTATCATCGTCATTATCATGATCATTATTACTCTCATCATCATCATCATCATCGTTTATCATCGGTGTCTATCAGTTGTTGCAGGACAGAGGCATTTTCCAACCTTTTGCTTCTCTGATATATTGATAGAATAAGACTAGATGGGGAAATATTTGTGATTAAATATATGTGTACAGTATACAATGAATTCTTTTTTAATATCTCAAAGTTGTCAGAAACATGAAAGGTAGTATGGAATAGAAAAATATATAGGAGCCTAATAACTTCTGAGCTTGTGTTTGTACGGAAATGCAAGTACAGAAAAAAAAACTGCGAAAAACACCTGTGGAAATATTACTGTGGGAATACACCTACACAAATACACCTGTGGAAGTACACCGGGGAAATACATCCGTGAAAATATACCTACAGAACCATACCTACCCAAATACACTTGTGGAAATACACCTCCAGATATGCGCTTTCAGAAATACATTTATGGACATACACATCCAGATATACACCTGCGGAAATGCACCTCTGAAAATACACTTATGGAGATACACCTGCAGAAGTACACTCGTTGAAACATAGACAAAAATACCCCTGTGTAGACATATAGATATACACCGGTTTTACCCCCATGCAGAAATACACCTGCAGTATTGATCCTGCAGAAATACACCTGTGGAAAGACAACTCCAGAAATACACCTGTGGAAATACACCTACAGAAAAACACCTGTAGATATACACATTCAGATACAGAATACACATATGGATATACACTTCCAGAAATGCACTTGTGGAAATAGACCAACGAAAATACAACAAAAAATGAGAAAAGCACCTACAGAAATACACCTAAGGATATACGTTTGATGAAATACACCAAGAGAAAAAAAAATGTGTAATAGTAGAATATGCAGTATAGTTAGAAAAATATAATGATGATGATGATGAAGATAAAATATACCTGGCATGAATACACCTACGGAGATACACCTGCTGAGATACACCCGCTGAAACACACCTGCTGAAATGCACCTGCCCTGTACAGAGGCACGTAGGCTTGCATGTTTGCGCGGAAAACAGATCTGTATGCAAACTCGGCATTCTTTGTGTACGGTGGTGTATGCATACATTCTGCTGGAGGATTATATGTACTGTGTGCGTGCATGTGTGGTGTGTGTGTGTGTGTGTGTGTGTGTGTGTGTGTGTGTGTGTGTGTGTGTGTGTGTGTGTGTGTGTGTGTGTGTGTGTGTGTGTGTGTGTGTGTGTGTGTGTGTGTGTGTGTGTGTGTGGTACCGGTTTCATGTGGCTGAAATAAATGCTCTATGTGAATAATATGAAAATCTTTCACCCATTAAATTCAAGCCTTTCTTTTTCATAGGCTAGTAGCAACACTAAACTACATTCACCATAACCTGGAGGAGATTTTCGTCGTCCTGCAGCCAATTCCCCGTAGCTCAGTATCAGAATAAGGCAATACTAGGGCTGTGTATCTTTTCCGCAGCACTTCCTGATTGGTACCATAATCTAGTTTAAATTTCTTGCAACAGCTCTGCATCCAAGATTGAGAGACGGCAGTTTTACGCCTAGTTAAAGTGAACAGAGTATATGTGCGTTCAAACCGTGTGTACTGGTTCTTAACTCTTTTTACTGATTATTATCATGTTACCACAAAACGAACTTACTCAACCTCGGGATGATCTAAAGCAGTGGTAAGGTAATTAGAGGATACATCTAATCCCTTCAGTACCAAAAATCTCTCTTTAACCAAGTAAAATTGTCTATAGAATGGAAAACTAGAAATCATCAGTGAGCGCATGCCTCCACCAATGCCAATAAAATATAATATTTATTTCCACATCCGGATCTAGATCCACATCAGAAACTAATAAACCCTTCCTTAACCCACTGCCCACCATTCCACAAGATTTCATTGAATTTCAATAACAAGTTTTTGAGATATCTTGTACACAAACCGACAACCTGACACTGATGAACACATAACTTCCTTTCAATTTCGTTGGGGGAGGTAAATATAATTTAGAAGAAGCCTCTGACAGAAGGGGTTAAAGTCAGCTGATCCGTGGCAGCTAGGTAAAGAACTCTGCAAACGGAGAAGTGACCCGTTCCCACCCACGCTACACTCACTAATACAGATAAGGAAAATTAGTTTTTGGAGTGTGACGTAAGAAATGCACGTGAAATCTTCCCCTTTTCGAATGGCAACGTTTGTAAGACTCTATCCACAACGTCGAAGGTGCGAACATGTGCCGCATCATAATCGTTAGTAAAGTAACTATATGAGTAAAATTTTGCTGTTACTTTATTCACTTTATTACATTTTTGCCTCAGTTACACAGCGATTTCAAACCGGCCTCCTTCAGCGTTTAAGTAAAATTCAAGCCGATGTTAAAATTTGGCGAATTTTTTATGCAACTTATATACTGGGATGTGTGCATTCTCTCCAGCTGTGTCTTCCGTTAGCTGACCAGTACGAGTCCTTTTTCTAAAGCTCTTTCCCTTAAGGTGACCCCGCAGGAAGGGGGAAAAAGTCTTCATTTAAATCAACAAACCTGTAAATACGCTGCCAGTTACCGAGTACGCCGTGATCAGTGGATAAATGCACTTGACCAGTTAATGTCCACTCAGCGCAGCGTTGGTGGAAGAAAAACATTTAATTTCCATCATGTGTCTGTCTCACTTCAAATGTCAGGGAGTTCTCAAATTCAGTATATAATTGACGTGTAGTGAAGCTTGTAAGTACGGAGTTTCACTTAAATCTGTTCATTATTATCCGATATCATGGCTTTATTCTAGGGTCTCAGAGTAGTGAATAATCCCACACCATACTGTTTTGATTCTAACTTGGCCTAAAATTTGCCGTCTGTCCACGCTGGATGCTTCGTTGTGACAATAGATTAACACTGAAATATGATACTTAACACTAAAATATGATGCTAATCACAAAGAATCCTATGCAAGGGTATAAAACCACTGCATCGTCCTTTTCTGCCATTAAGCTGCGTGAAATAAACCAGAAATGGAAGAAAATCTGTCCCAAGATAGAGCGACAAAAACTATACTACCCCCACTTAAGCGTCGAGGCTACGAACATTTGACATAACCTGCTTGGAAATACTACAGATATATTTTCTCTGACATGACAAAGTTCCTTAACCCATGCAGCTAAGTTGGTGGCCAGATGTATTCAGATTGGAAGGAGCATGATATCCTTCTTCATAACTGTGGTTTATTGATTTTTGTCAGGGAAAAATAACAGGATTTACCGCACCCATTGAATCAGGGAGGACGGCAATTGTGAGATTCCATGTAAGGACATGCTTCACCATCATTCAGTTCATTCAGTCAAGGTATTTTTCACTTTGTTCTAGTTAAATCCAGGTTATGTTAATCAGCCCGAGTGGCATTTCAACAGTGAAGGGATTAATGTAGGTTATATCTAACCCCTCCAGGTCATAAAACCTCTTCTAAGCTGGATAAAATCATCTGCTGGTAACAAGAAGAGGAGACAAATGACGTACGCGGGCTGAAAAGGTTAGATATCCTCATGGAATCCAAACCCAGCTCCAAATGAGACCCAGACAAACGCACCACCTACTCCACCCCAGAAATGTTTTAGTGAGAGCGGAAAACGGCCTCCCGGCTAACACAGGACGCGGAACCGAAGCGAGGCAGTTGTAGGAGGACATTTATAAACTGTTTTAAGCATAACTCATGTGTAAAATTAATGGTATATACGTTTATATTCATTCAAAGAGCCCCCTTCCACTTAGCAGCCAAAGTAGAGTTAATACTGAAGTGACGACATAGGAAACACAAAACAATCTCTGATAATTTTTAACTGTTATGGCGACTTGTTCAGCCAAAAAAAAAAAAAATGCATTGGGTCCTTTATAAATATGAATCGTAGAAGCGAGGTAGGGGAAGGGTGGTAGGAAAGGGGGGAATAGAAGGGAGGGGAGGTGGGGGAAGGGTGGTGGGAAGGGAGAAGAAAAGAGAGGGGTAGTGGGGGAAGGATGGGGGCAAGGGAGAAGAGAAGAGGGGTAGTGGGGGAAGGGTGATGGGAAGAGTAAAAGAAGGAAGGGGCTGTGGAAGGGTAGTGGGAAGGAGGATGAGAAGAAAGGGGAGGTGGGGGAAAGGAGAGGAGAAGGGAGGGGCGGTGGTGGGAGAAAGGTGGTGGAAAGAGGAAAGAGAAGGAAGGAGTGGTGGAAAGGGGGAAGTGAAAGGAGGGTTAGTGGCGGAAGGGTGGTGGTAAGGGGGAAGAGAAAGGAGGAGCGGTGGGGGAAGGATGTGGAAAGGAGGAAGTGAAACGGGTGTGGTGGTGGAGAG
>NC_137049.1:24902269-24912269 GCF_032717465.1 Coenobita brevimanus | reverse complement strand
AATTAGGACGATTTATACTCTCTTCATTTTAAATTTAGGATGATTTACACTGTCCTCACTTTAAATTCAGGACGATTTATACTCTCTTCACTTTAAATTCAGGGTGGTTTATACTCTCTTCCCTTTAAATTGGCCAAAAAATTGTCGTCCCCTCTCTCTTGAATGCTGATTTGTAATAAGTGATTAAGTGTGGAATATGGTGCTCGTCACGATGCTGTGCTGTGGAAGAGATGTAGAAATGGTGTTGTTTTTGTTACTATCTATGTTGATGTTGCTTTTGGCGGTGATGCTGGTGATGGTGCTGCTGGTGGTGGTGCTGGTGGTGGTGGTGATGTGGCCCCTGGCTTACATGGACGTGAACTCAATGCTCTGCAGAAATCTAGTCACTTCCGTCGGCGGCTTTCCGAGATTTCTGGCTAAGCTTATGGTGAAGGAATGGCTGCGTTTGATTCTCTCTCTCTCTCTCTCTCTCTCTCATATATATATATATATATATATATATATATATATATATATATATATATATATATATGTCTATCTGTCTCTTTGTCTATCCGTCTGTCTGTCTGTCCATCTGTATGTCTACCCAAGCTAACGGCCACAGCCTAGTCTGGCAAGGGGAACTCATGGCTCTCTGGGCAGGACAGTTTCTAGGGAATGAAATTTCTATACGTGAAACTTCATGAAGATTGTTTGGTATAAGATTTGGTATGTCTGGTGGTCAAGAGCTTTTTGTATGTTGTTATTTTATAGATGAAATTATACCCACCATGCAAAACTTGAAAGTATGTTCATTGTGAAGATAAAAAAGTTCTGCCCTACCTGGACTCATTTCAGGTATTGCTGGATGGCAGATGAGTGTATATTCCGAAGGCATTATTATACTGCAAAATAACTGCTCGTTTTCTGTTTCTTCTGATGAGTCATCTAATAAACAACGCCAGCATGGGACAAATCTGGCTCTTTTATAATTAGCGTGCTTCTCTGATTTTCACAATGTTCTTAATCGTGAAAATGTTGGGGCTTAAGTGAAAAGAAGTTAAACTGACAGATGTGTGTCATGTATCATCTGGTCAGCCTTTACCTACATGAAAATCAAGAGCCAGAGGCCTCATGTGGGTGTGTAGGGGAGATTGGTGGATGAAGAGCAGAGAGAGAGAGAGAGAGAGAGGAGGGGGGGAGGAAGGTAGTGTGAATGTATGCATGAGAGAGAGAGAGAGAGAGAGAGAGAGAGAGAGAGAGAGAGAGGGAGGGAGGGAGGGGGGGAGGAAGGTAGTGTGAATGTATGCATGAGAGCATGAGAGAGAGAGAGACAGACAGACAGAGAGGAAGGGGGAGTGTGTATGGATGCATGTGAGAGAGAGAGGGGGGGTGGGAATCTGCATGTATGCATGAGCGAGAGAGAGAGAGAGAGAGAGAGAGAGAGAGAGGAAGGGGGAGTGTGTATGGATGCATGTGAGAGAGAGAGGGGGGGTGGGAGTGTGCATGTATGCATGAGAGAGAGAGAGAGAGAGAGAGAGAGAGAGAGAGAGAGAGAGGATTATATGTGTAATATATGCATGAGAAAGTGTGTGTGTGTGTGTGTGTGTGTGTGTGTGTGTGTGTGTGTGTGTGTGTGTGTGTGTGTGTGTGTGTGTGTGTGTGTGTGTGTGTGTGTGTGTGTGTGTGTGAACGGGATTGATGAAGCTGCGCTTAATCTGACCATCCCATTGACCTCGCCAGAGAGAGAGAGAGAGAGAGAGAGAGAGAGAGGGGGGGGAGGGAAGGGGAGATAGTGGAGGAGGATGAAATTTCTTATCTATCTATCTATCTATCTACATAGAGATGTGTATAATATACAGTATGTATATTTTTGTACGTATATATCTATATACTTTCATATATTTGTGTGTGTGTGTGTGTGTGTGAGAGAGAGAGAGAGAGAGAGAGAGAGAGAGAGAGAGAGAGAGAGAGAGAGAGAGAGAAAGGACTTCATGTGCGCGGATGCATAGGACATGTGTATGTATACATACTGTGTGTGCGTGTGTGTGTCCCACATTGTCATACAGGAGCAACAGCTGGGTAATCCCTCACCCTGATGGAGTCCTCACTGACCAACTAAACTTATACAAACCATCGACGCTGACAGGGAGAGCAGAACATTACATTTCCCCAATAATTTTACCGTATGACCTTCATTATTTATCAGACAGGCTTAGAAGTCTATATCTCTAATTTTATATCTTTTTACCTCAAATTTAGTAACCAACCAAGCTTATACAGTCCACCAACATTTACAGGGAGAACACGGTATTAAAGCTTCCGTTAAATCAGAACTTTCTTCTGATTTCTTTTTCTTATCTAACCGCCTTCTAGCTTCTTATGTCTGACTTTATACAGTATATCCTAACCTTAATTCATCTAACATTTTTTTAATAATACAAACCATCAAACTGAAGGAAAGCACAATAACAAACTTTCTCTAACAGTTGAGTCCTTAAACCTTGAAGTATATCTATCACCTGCTGAATTCAACTTTGTATCTCCTAACCTCAATCCACCTATTCGTAATTACAAAGTAGGAAGATCACAGTTACACAAATCCTCTGCTATCTCCTATGTTTAAACTTCTCTAACAGTTTTCGAAATCCGTATCCGTAACTTTATATCTCCAAATCTCAACTGGGCTCAGCTTTCCTGCGTTATCCAGCATCCGTAAAATTCCAGCTGTCACACCACTTTTTTCAACATTTTTCTATTATCAGGTTTACGATTTGCTGCCTCCTAACTTCATTCGAATTTTGGGTCCCTAACTTTAACAACCTCCAAGTCTCATGTCCCTAACTGCCTGCTTTTAAGCTCCTGAAAGCTGAGGACGTAATTTTCATTTTCTTCTTGTTATCATCAGACGATTTTATTCCGATTTGAGACCTTCAGTTTTGAGAGGATTAATGCAAGCTATATATAAACTCATCAGTTCGAGCAATCTCTTCCAAAGTGAAACAGAGCTTGCGGAGAATCAAGAGTAAGGTATAGATAGAGGTTGTCATTGTCGTGAAGTACGGTAGTTTAACATTCACCTCTCCCCCTCTTTCAGTATCTTTTGATTTTCAGAACTAGTTTCTCCTAACCTTCACCTTTATCAAATGCAATTCCGATTTCAGATCCCTAAATCTCAGTCGTGTAACCTTTACCAATCTATTTTCATCCTTTAACCTCGAATTAAAAGGTTTACCATTCCGACTAAAGTCCCCAAGTTATTATTCCACTATTCCACGCAGAGAAACTCCTCCACTGACAAAATGCTAAAGCACTCGAACTTCGCTTTACATATAAATAAATAAATAAATAAATATATATATATATATATATATATATATATATATATATATATATATATATATATATATATATATATATAGAAATAAATATGAGTGTGTGTGTGTGTGTGTGTGTGTGTGTGTGTGTGTGTGTGTGTGACGTTGATCTGGTGAGCAGTAAAGAACCATCACAACCACAGTGAAATCTAGTCTTTGTTAAATCGGTGTTCGGCAAGGAATATTCAACGCACAAATCCACATATAAGTCCACAGACTTAGACAAATAGCTGCACAATACATGTTATTTCAAGAAACGTGAAAGCGGCCAACTCCACATTGATTTCCATAGCTTTCGCCACATATACAATATCCACTGCAGAATAAGTCAGCTAACAAATTTAATCCACATTGGAGTTCACAGTTTCGGTAAAATAAAAACACATGTTTACTTCTATTCCTTACGAGTAACAAGGAGCTGTAAAGAGTAACTAAATCCACATTAAAATTTTTACCCTTGCCAAATGGATATGCATAGAGGATTATGTGCCAACAAACAAATTTCAACATCAGTGTGCACACTATCGGAATACAAATACGCAACATGTTACTTCGAGAGTGACTTTCGTGCCAGTTATGCGTTCAGAACAGTTCGAAAACCAACTTGATTTTGTCATAAAACAGTAGGTAAAATTTAGCACCAAACAAATACAGGCAATAGTGCACACAGTCTTGCCCACAAAAAAACGCAGGAATACTGGAGAGCGTCTATAGCGATATTATAATATACAAACCTTTGCCAAAAAAAAAAAAAATGCGCACTGGAGATCGTTTTGCAGAGTAGGGATCCAGGAGATTATATATATATATATATATATATATATATATATATATATATATATATATATATATATATATATATATATATATATATACAGGATGATTTAACACAAGCATATCCTTAGAGAATCGCATTCACTCTCCATGACAAACACACACGGTATAGATATTTTATACTGCCGTGGAAAACTTCTACAACCACATTAACAACCATGCCACATAAATACAGCACTTGGTTTACTCAAACAGAAGCACATTGTGCGCATTAGTCTTTGCCAGATGTACAAACAATGCGTAAACAAATCCACATGAGAGAGCAGAGAGTCTTGTCCACAAAAAACACTCAAGGTATACACATTTAGAAAAGATCCATGAAGGGGGACCAAATCAACAAGTACCTACTCAGTGAAACGATTTTTTTCAGCTAGGCAAAAATGGTTCTCCTGAAAATATACCTACATGCGTCCAAGGCAGAGAAAACTTTCAGAGAACAAGCTTTGCTGAGTCGGTATGCAGTTTTGGTTTATATAGTGCCGTGATCAGCAAAGTGATTCCCATGAAAAAGAAAATAAAAATGCTAAATACATTACATTCCAGTGGACAAGCCGACATGAAAGTGTACACAGTCTCAGCCACATAAACCGACACAAGGAAGTGATATTTAGAGAGCCGTGAAGACCGCCCAGATCCACATTAACATATTCATGACTAGCGCCCTTGGTCCACACAGCCGCTCCAGTCTACCCACCTCCGCTTTCACAGGCCCTGGCACAGAACCCAGCCTTGTATGCATTCTTGAAGGACTGCACTTTGGCCTGGGGGAAGTTTGAGGAGGTTCGGGGCTTCTGAGGTATGTTTGGGGAGTGTGGGGTGACTTAGGGAAGGATGGGGTGATTTGCGGTGACTTGGGGAAGGGTGGGGTGATCTGGAGTGATTTGGGGAAGGATGAAGTCATCTGCGGAAGGTTGGGGTGAATTGCTGTGGCTTGGGAAAGGGTGGGGTGATCTGGGATGGCTTGAGGAAGGGTGGGGCGATCTTGGGTGAGTTGGGGAAGGATGGTGAGATATGGGATTCTTTGGGGACTGTGGGGTGATTTGGAGAAGGACGGAGTGGCCTGAGCTGAGCTGGGAAAGGATGGAGTGATCTAGGGCGAGTTGGGGGAAGTGTGAAAGTGATCTGGGTTTGTGTGCTTAAGTGTAGAGGGAAATGGAGAGAACTGAGGGAAGACTGAGGGAGAAGGGGGGGAAGATTTGCTGGCCTGAGGGAGGATAGGAAGGTTTGTGTCATGAACCTTGAGGAGGCTGGGACTTGGCGGCCTTTGGGTAATTTTAGGGAAGGATGAGCTGGTTTTGTGATTTACGGAAAGTTAGGGAGACAGAGAGAAAAACGGACAAAAGGAAAAGTAAAGAAGTAAACAAGAAAGAAAGAAATTGGATAAAAATAAAAAAAGTGGAAATATAGATAGAAATGACAGAAACATGCATAAGCAATAGGACACACACACCAAAATAGCACAAATCAGAGACATAGAGAGAGACAGAGAGAGGAGAAGAAAAAATAAATAAAAGAAGGGAAAAGAAAAAATGACAGAGAGACGAAGAAGAAAGCACACATACACACGACAAAATCTTCCACAGCTATACCCACTTATGTTTAATAATACTCAACTTAATCCTGCATCATCGTTGAACATGCTTGGGGTTTCATTTGCTCGGGACTTGTCTTGGAAAGATCATATTACATCTCTTGTAAAGTCTGCTTACAAGCGATTGGGTGTGCTAAACCGACTCCGTTCCTTCTTTACCCCTGCACAATTGTTGACTCTATAAAGGGGTTTTATCCGCCCCTGTGTGGAGTACAACTCTCATGTGTGGGGAGGCTCCCCAGATACAGCTCTTCTCAATAGGGTAGAGTCAAAGGCTTTTCGTCTCATTAACTCTCCCCCTCTTACTGACTCCCTTCAACCTGTCTCTTCGCCGCAATGTTGCATCTTCATCTCTTTTCTATCGTTACTTCAATGGTCACTGTTCCTCTGAACTGTCTGCATGCATTCCTCCACTTCTACGACGGGCGCGTAGCACTCGTCTAGCAGCAAACTCTCACCCCTTTTCTGTCCATCTCTCTAATGCAAGAGTTAACCGTTACTCCCAGTCCTTCATTTATGCAACAGGTCAACTCTGGAACTGTCTCCCTCTGTCTGTATTTCCTGCTTCCTATGATCTCCAATCTTTAAAACGCAGTGTGTCCAGGCATCTCGAAATGAATGGATCTTGAATTTGGCTCAATCTTGTATTTTGTTTTTCTCTTGGAAGGAACAGTTTTGCGGGCTCATTGCCTTTGGATCCTTCTTCCTCTCACACACACACACACACACACACACACACACACACACACACACACACACACACACACACACACACACACACACACACACACACACACACACACACACACACACACACACACACACACACACACACACACACACACACACACACACACACACACACACACACACACACACACACACACACACACACACACACACACACACACACACACACACACACACACACACACACACACACACACACACACACACACACACACACACACACACACACACACACACACACACACACACACACACACACACACACACACACACACACACACACACACACACACACACACACACACACACACACACACACACACACACACACACACACACACACACACACACACACACACACACACACACACACACACACACACACACACACACACACACACACACACACACACACACACACACACACACACACACACACACACACACACACACACACACACACACACACACACACACACACACACACACACACACACACACACACACACACACACACACACACACACACACACACACACACACACACACACACACACACACACACACACACACACACACACACACACACACACACACACACACACACACACACACACACACACACACACACACACACACACACACACACACACACACACACACACACACACACACAAAACAAAAGAATAGCCGTCCGTCCCTATGTATGCCAAACGCCTGATGCCTGGAAACAGAACCGAAGAAAACTTTGTCTCCGAACTCACCACCCACACAGACCCACACACGACCCCCTCGTCCCCCCACAACCCCCATAAAACCCCCTCGTCCCCCCATAACCCCCATACAACCCCATCCTGTCCCCTCCCCTACCCCAATCCCCCACCCCTCCCTCTCCCCACACACCTCACAACTCCCTCCTTTCCCCTCCCTAACCCCCAAAAGTTGCGTCGCCTGCAGACTGTAAGAGGATATGAATTGTTGTGATGGTCGGGAAAAGGTGAGAGGTTGACTCTGTTGGACGTTTGGGAAAAAAGGAAAATGTAGGAAAAAGGAATCGTTCAAAGAGAGGAAGGTTTAGGGATATCGCTTAAGAGGTAAACATAGCTCAAAAAAAAAAAAAAAGGAAGAAACGAGAAACACAGGAGTGAAACGAGGAAATGGATTGTGGAATAGAGCTGTAGGAAGGATTTATAAGAAGGAAACGTATAGAGGAAGCATAGGGAGACAGTGTTAGAAGCATGAGTAAATAAAGAAGGTTAGGCATTTCAATCCTATTTCTCATTCTGTATTTCATATTTGCTACATCAGACTACGTTACCCAGCTTACGAGAAACCTTTCGATAGATCAGATACGTCTTTTACGTTTCCCCTTCACCACAGAGTCTCCCCAAAGAGTAATTTAATCGTTTAGAAATAGCAAGACTAAAATAGAGAGCTGCTTCACTGGACTGAAGGGGTTGAGAAAGAGAAATAGGAAAATTTAGTAACTTGCACACTGTTCGAAGATATGAATTGTTGTCGTGATGAATGAGCAGGATAGAAGATTGAGTCGGTTCAAAATCTAAGAAAATCGAAGCAAGAGAAAAAGGAAATCTAGGAAGAAACAGTAAGAACCTCACTCAGTTTTAGTCCTTCCAGCAAATAAACTTCTAACTTAGCCATCTGTTGCACTGCACTGCTTTATACTCCAGCACTTTCACCTTGTTGAAAAATCGTTGTTTGGCCGTATCATGTCCAACCCCTAATAATCCATCCAATCCATAATTCAGGACATACCTTTCATACTTATTCGCCACTTTTTCTTCTGTTTTATAATTCAGTACCTTCTCTCTCAGACTTAACCTTGCGCTGTATCGGTCTTTATGCGATCCTGAACTACAGTACCATCCACAACAAACTGCCTTGCTTTATCCTTCTACCTCACTTCCCTTTCATTTTCTCCTCATTTCCATTTCATTTCCACTTCATATCCATGCAATTTAACCTTGTAGCTTTTTCTTCCAGCTTATGCCAACCTATTTTATTAAGCTGTGAGTGAGTACTTTTATCACATTTTTCTCATACTGGTCTTCACTTTGTCAAAAAATCGATGTCCATGTGTATCCTTGTGCATGTTTCTCAGTTCACTCCAATTTATATCAAGCTCTATCTATTCAATATTTCGATTTTATTTCCAATTATATCATACCATCTCTTCACCTATAATTTTGTCTGACCACCTGGATTCCATGACAATGTTTGCCTTGTCTGAAAGTCTCCCTCTGTTTAAGTCTTCAAAAATCCCACTTTATTTCCATGCCACTCTTCATCACATACTCGTGTATTTAATGGATTCGCTTAATTTCTGCAATACCAGAAAGCGTCTTTTACCTCTATAGTTGTTCACACTCGCAAAATCCATGTCAAGTGATTTTCATGCCTATTCTATCTACTTTTCTTTCTTCTCCTCAGTGCCATCCTTTTCTCTCTTTATCCACAATTCTATCCAGACACATAAATCCCGTATTACACCTCGCCTTGTCAGATAATAATTATCTATCTGTTATAATTTCCAAGTTTTCTTCAATCTCATTCATTCACGTGTTCCCCATACTATCATTTTCACTGTCGAAAAAACAGAAACAAAAAAAGTGTTGTCAACCTTTACCATTGTCAGAGCTTCCTGATTGACTTCTATTTCACCTCCCGTCACATACACTGTTCACCTTTTTCCAACGCAAACTTTCTCCTTGTGGGAAAATTTTTGTCTATATGTATTATCGATTAAGTTCTCTATTTGTATTTCCTTTCCATTTTCCTTTCCATGTTCATTAATCTATTCTTTAAGATGTCTTCCTTTCTATGCTATTCTGTTCTTGCTGTCTCCACACTACTGTTGGTACTACCAGACTATACTTGCTACCTCAAGACTATCCTTGCCACATCCAGACTATTCTTGCTACCTCCAGACTACTCCTGCTACCTCCAGACTATTCCTGCTACCTCCAGACTATTCTTCCTATTTCTAAACTATTTTTCCTACCTCCAGACTATTCTTCATACATCCAGACGAGACTTTTAAAATGCAAAGACTAGAGATGATTTCCATTAACCTCATCTTTTCATTCCTCTCCTATCTCATTCTTCACCTGGCCAGAAAATCGTTGCCCCCCCCCCCTCTCTCTCTCTCTCAGTGTAGCCTCGCCGCCACCACCACGCTAAGAGCCTGGCCTCCTATAAAACACTCCTCTGGTCAATAGTCCCGGGGCTACGCGGTAAAAGTCACAATACCACAAAAGCACACGGCTCCCTTCCATCACCCATGTCATTGATTCGTCCTACACCCACCCTGTGTATGTCTGTCTGTCTGCCTTTTTCTGTGTCTCCATGATTCTCTTTCCCTCCCCCTCCCTCTCTATCTATCTATCTATTTATCTATCTCCTGCTATATTATGCTTTTCTTTTACTACTGTGACTTAGTTTAGGCTTT
>NC_137049.1:24864769-24899769 GCF_032717465.1 Coenobita brevimanus | reverse complement strand
TTAGATCAAGAAAAATATTTAAAAATTGCTTTGGCAAATGATTAATAGCATCACCATTATACATAACAACGAATACTTTTTGCAATAATAACAGATTCGTGGAAGCTTCATAAAGAGTGGTTATTGTTGTTACAAACTTGTAATGTACCAGAAAATGTGTAGGAATAATGGCTTGTCTCGCCATCATACTGAAGAATGCTTGCAACAATACTGGATTTGTGGAAAATGTGTTCATTTATCTTACTACCAGCATTATGTCTTTAAAATAACAGAGAAAATGGCTTGAGAAAGTGTTAGGTAGAACCCACATGTATATTTGAAAGAAATACAAGGAAGGACAAGAAAAATTACCGATTTCGTGGTAATTATATAAACAATTTTTACAAGCATAATCAATAAAGCATATAGAAAATGTTAGGTAAACTGCTGTCAGTTGTACTAACCCGAAAAATATTGGAAATTAGTAAACTGCACGAATTATCATGAAGGCTGGACTCTTGTCATTCCCTGAGTAATATACACTGGAAATTTTTAAGCAGACAATTATCCATTTTGCCTGTAAGAGAAACACTTAATATTGCCTGCAAATTTAGTGGATTCGGTGAAGTATCACAAAGGGCGATCGCTTATGTTATTCCTGAAGTCGTATCATGAAAAAAATATCGATAAATGCCTGTGAACTTTACGTATGGGCACTTCATCGTGTTTGGGGAGCAAGAAGCACATTCACTTCTTGCTCCCTGGCGCGTCACTCCTCCAATATTGACACCATTTTCCCTTGCCTGCGTCTGGCTTGAAATATACATGCTTAAAAAAGATGGGAGTGCATTAACTTTTTGACTACTATAAAAACCCTTTTGTAATTTATTCATTCTCTCTCTCTCTCTCTCTCTCTCTCTCTCTCTCTCTCTCTGTAATTTATACTTGCTGCAATGTGACGATTCTATTCACTGACGCTATTTTCCCTTCAGTAATCCTTAAAATGTCACTTCTCGCAGATAGCAGTGGTGAATGGATGTACATTAATATCCATACTGCCATGAAGCCTTTTTTTTTCAGTGACCTGTAGTGTATTTTTTCTGCCGTGAGTCTATTTCATTCAGAGATCGTATTATAAATTTGACAATCCAGATTTCAGTGACTTCTCGACTGTGATGATTTATTTTTGTTGTACATTCTTCCTACCTTCGGATGATTTTATTCAACTCAGGGGAGACCATTTTTAGTGAAGGGGTTAATAATAGACAATATTTTACTCCATTAATTCGAAAAGCTGAATACACGAGAGAGAGAGAGAGAGAGAGAGAGAAAGATGTCACCCTAATGAAAGCCTCATAATGCTTCCCCTGGATATTAATGTTGGTCCGAGTGCATTTACTTATTTATTTCTTCGAGACCTTTTTATTATTTATTTTTGCTGCCCTGACATAAATTTATTTATTTACTGGCACTTTCTTTTTCCTTTCATATGCACTTATAATAGTTCTCTCGCAGTCCATTTACTTCTTTTCTGCAATGGGGCCTTTATTTTTTGGTGTATTTATTTTTATTTATTCCTTCAGACGATTTTATCCAGATGGTTTTTTAGGCAGGGGTTTCTTTCAGCTAAATGTAGTCGGTCGCTCGCTGGTAGCCGGTGTACGAAAAAAAAAAAAATCCATTGTCGCTTCCTGCTCGCTAAAAGATTAATGAAGAGTGTATTTTGTAAAATTCTCTCCAGGAGGGTTCATTCGTATGATGGTGGAGAGTGAGAGAGAGAGAGAGAGAGAGAGAGAGAGAGAGAGAGAAAGAAAGAAAGAAAGAAAACGTGTGTAGAGAAAAAAAAAATGTGTGTGTGTGTGTGTGTGTGTGTGTGTGTGTGTGTGTGTGTGTGTGAAAGAAAGAAAATGTGTGTAGAGAGAAAAAAAAGGTGTGTGTGTGTGTGTGAGTGTGTGTGTGTGTGTGTGTGTGTGTGTTTTACTTAGTTCTCAAACTTGCTTGGTCACGAGTGGAGACGATCATTACGCACACTTTTCTCAGGTGTAACGAAGTTTGCGACAGTGGAAACGGGGATTAAAACTTTGCAGTACCGTTATCATCATCGTCATCTTCGTCGTCGTCATCATCGTCGTCATTTAGCAAGTTGTGTACATCATTATAAGATCGTGCCTTAATTATCTACCGAAGCAGAGAATAAAAAAGTTGGTGATAATTATGGATTGAATTCCTTCGTGACATCTACTCTTCATCATGTAGAGTCAAACAACATAAACAGGAAATAATGGTAATGGTAACAATTTATCTGACTATCGATCTCTAGCCATGCATCATAGTCCAGGACGGGGTGGCCACGAACAAATCACCTCCAAGTCCGTCATTTTTCCGTCATCAGTCTGCCCTCTCTCCATCTCATACCCCTCTCATTTATATACATCTCCACCCCTTCCCTTAACTTCATCCTCGGTCTCCCTCTCCCACTTTCTCCCTTCAGCCTCACACTACCCTTTTTGTTCTTCAGAGGGTTAAGGCGTAGGAGAACTTAGACTTGGCTACCGCGATCCAGAACATTTGAGGACAGGAGAACAACCTACGTCCCTGCTAGCGTTATGCATTACAGAAAACCTCCAGCCTCCTCAAGGATCCGAAACACAGCGCGTTAACACATGGCCGCCCACGACTCAAGACTCCAGACTACCAGGTGTACAGTCGGGGGAAAATGTCACCTCTTATATATGTCACGTTCTTCATCTGGTTAATATGTCTAAGGTGAGGATAGCCGTAAAAATAAAACATCTATACTCTGAAATACGTGTGGAACAATAGACGAGTTTTTATGGCTGTGAATATGGAAAAATCTAAACTCTGACACACACTTGGAATCGTAGGCAAACTTTCACCCCATCTGTCCATGAACGAAATTCCGAACTCTGAAATGCGCGTAATGTCAAGAGAAGTCAAAGTTTGGGGAATAAAACCAACAAAAGGAACGTATTATCGATGTCATGACGACGAAATTCCACTGGTGCGAAATGCGACTCGAAGAATAAACCGCCTTAAAGTGAACATCACGAACCCCGCGAAGGATGATTTATGGACGGGAATTCCGTAAACCACACCGAGGCGAAAGACGGCACAAAGACCAACCACTCACTCACCCACTGCGGAATCGATGCGTAATGGCCCAGAACACTGCCATCATCATCATAACCATCATCATTACCGCCATCGTTCTATCCTTTTTCTCACATAAAGATGGGGTTCAAGCGATGTTCAGAATAATTTTTATATTACATCATCATTGACATCATCACCATCGTCCTATCTTTTTTTTTTCTCTCTCTCTCACAACTATGGGATCCAAACGATCTCCAGAATTTTATATATATATATATATATATATATATATATATATATATATATATATATATATATATATATATGTGTGTGTGTGTGTGTGTGTGTGTGTGTGTGTGTGTGTGTGTGTGTGTATAGTACCAGAATCGCATATAGCGTCATGGCAAGGTAATATTTAAGATTATCTACCGCATGACCTAGACAATACTAGAGTTATACCAAAATTTAAAATAATGTAGTGATAAGGTATGATAAAGGATACCGCAAAACAAGGCTTACTAAATAATAGAATAGTGTATGATATCGTGGACATGCGATGTGGAAGATGGTCCAAAACAGGAAATAAAATAGGGATTGTGATACGAATTCGTGGCAAAACATTATCTTGTCCTTATTCAGAACATGTTATTACAGTATTAGAATTGCCTTTTACATTCATACTTTGCAAATAGCTTTCATTTCGATACTAAGAGATCCAGTTCGATGACTCTTTTTATAAATATCCCTTTTGCCACTAAGCTCTTTCATTCAACTGAGGAAATACTCGTTCATTAAGGGACTAAAGACGGTCGCCCACTTCACAAATTGAGTTGTGTAGAGTTGCAGTCAGTATTTATTTTACACCAGCTAGAAACCACTTTTAAACATGATAACGCCTGTCATACTAACCAGGCAGTGTCAAGAGGAACTGGAAAAGTCTGAATCATGGTTTCATGCCGGATGTGGAAAAGTTTTACTGAACGCAACTGTAGGAAAGATCGCCTACTGTTCCACTGCTTTTACTTCACAGTTAAAGCATGTCCATCACTCTCTTCCCTGACGCATCAGAGAAAAATAATAATAATAATAATAATAATGAAAGTGATATGAGGTCAACAGAGAATCTTTCTATGCCTCTTCCAGCTTAAATATATTAGCCAGCAGAGGACAGTGACAAGTAGCAGAGGTGAAATATTAGACGAACTTTGTCCCTTCGATTGTACCACATATATTGTGGGGTTCGATCCGGTGTCTCCTAAATCCCGGGTGACCTTGTGATCGTGGGAGCCCTTCAGAAATTTAAGGTTCCATATACTTTGTTGACGATGTATTTGGAGGAGAGAAACGAAAGATTTTAAACCCATCCGGTCCAGGAAGTCATTTTTATTTTATTCTTGCTGCTACCAAACGATTTCATTTAGTTTAGAGAATCATCTCAGTAGAGAAGTGGTTAGTGAAGACTATATGTATCCTGTCCAGCACAGAATGTATCTCCTGAGCCTAAAATATTTGATAGTAGCACTGACGTAAAAAAAAAAAAAAATAGGTCATTGTAATGAAGTAGTTACGACAGAAATTAGAGAGGAGAAGCAACGACTTTTAGTTCAGAATTAAGAGACGAAGAGAGAAGACTTTTGGCAGACTTCAGACAAAATAAATAAAAGTTTTTACCGAAATATACAGATCAAAAACTACTTTTTTCCACACAGAATTTAGAGGCGAAGAGCAAAATTTTTTACTTCTGAGAGGAACGACGAGAAACTTTTTTTTTTTTTTTTTCGAGAAACACCTCTGACTCGAAATTCGGGATACTAAGAACGAATATTCTGGATTCAGAATATAGGAACAAGGAATGAAGACTTTACAAAAGTCGGAAACGTAAACCGAAGATTTTTTTTCAAATCAGGAAACGAAATAAAAAAAAAAGGGATATTTTTTAAAACACAGTTTAGACAAAAAGCGAGAACGTTTGACTTGGGATTAAGGGACGAGCATGGAAGAATTTTGATTCGGTAAAAGACAAAAGTACTTGCAAGTGAGAGACAAAGGAGCGTTTAGTACCAGACACAGAAATGCAGGACAGACAGAGAAGACTATACCCCACAACAAACAAGAACATTCAGGCACAGGAACATCCTTTCCAGACAAAACTTACAGATATTTCATACTATAACTCAGACTGCCTTTGAGATGTACTGTGAGAGGCTGAAACCAAAACAAGCAGCGGAGTCAGGATTGCACGAGAAAAGGTAGGTAACTCACAAGATAAAACTGAGGCAGGTATAAAGACAATACTACCAGAGTAAGAGACAAAATTCTCGATATTTCCAGACAGGACTCATACAGCCTTTGGGATGTAAGCCTGGAGCCGAGATGAGAGTAGCGGCAGACCCATGAATGCAATAGGAATAGAGAAAATACAGTACTCACACAGGACACCACAATACTGAGGATGCGAATTAGAACATCGATTATTTTTCACCGTAGACAGAAACTTGTGCTGCTCTTGATGTCTAAAGGTTTAGACAGGAACAGAGACAGGGGAAGAGAATATAACGTAGCGAAAAAAACGCGAGAACAACAAGGAACAAAATACAGCCTCAAATATCTGGAACCCAATCATAATTCTTTATGGTTTTGGGCCTAAGGATATGAGTAGCATCACACTAAGAATACACCAGCGGCACAGAAATCAATATCCACACAGGACACAAAAGCAACGCATGAGCACTTCCCTCTAGACAAAACTCGCAATATCTTCAAATAAAAAGTAATCTGAGTTGCTTTGAGAAATGAGAGAGATAAAACCAGACCAGGCTAGTAGCAAACCCAATAATGCGATAGAAATAGAAGAAAAAACTATACATTGATCCCTGTAAGACCCTCCCCACAAGAGCTCGATACTTGCGATATTCACAGACAAAATTTATACTGCCTTTGAGATGTATGAAAGTAGCATAAGAGTAGTAGAAGAGAAGGCAACATCCACACACCAACCACAACCTTAAGACAGAAATAGTAACTTCAGATATATATAAAAATATAACTAAAGCTTACAGGACTACAGCCAAAACATGAATTGCACCAGAGCGAGACAGTGAATAAGAGTACAGTAGCCGCACGATAGACCACGACATTCAGACAAAGGGACAAAACCGATGAAAAATCCACACACACATCACAGACTGCCTTTGACATCGGAGCGAGAAGCACTAAAGCCAAAAATAAAACAGTGGCAACAAAGACGACAATATCCCCACACGAGATACCCACCACAAAACATAAGCACCTATTATGCCTTTTAAAAGCGAAGACAAAACCAACAATATTTTCACAGCAAAACACAGGCAGCCTTTGAGATGCAAGCGAGTACCACCAGGGCCAGGAATGCAACAGAGGCAACAGAGAAGACAATATCCGCACACAAGACACCCGCACCACAGCATTCCCAGCCGGCCAACAGCAGAATAATCAAGAATTCCGTCTGGTATGCTAGTTGCTCCAATTCCAGCGGTCGTCAGCGAGGCGTTTCTCTGGCCCGTGTGGCGAGGAAGGGAGGTGAAAGTTGTTGGAATCGCTCCCTGGAAAAATGGGCCTTGTTAGGGTTGCGATTTGGCCATTCTGGAGGGGACGGGATCAGTAGCATTTCTTGAACGTTTCCTTTAATCTATTTCATAAGATGTTCGGGAAAATTACTGTTTAGAGAAATATCTTGTAAGGATGAGATTTAGTCAGTCTGAAACCGGGGTCAGTAACATTCTCGGACGCTTCTTTCAAGATCTGGAATATTTAACGCTGCTGTATTTTTACTCTATTTTTTCTCTTACTCTCTTGTTTTTGCTTATTTTTGGGGGTACGATGTGGTAAATAAAAAAGGATGTCTGGAAAAATGGATTTCGTCAAGTTACGATTTAGCCACTCTGGAGCCGAGGTCATTGACTCTCGATTTTGCTTTGTGATTCATTTCTTTATCAATATTGTCTTTATGATTCTTCATACCGCAAGCTGCTGTTCTGCATAATAGTATTGAATTTTCCTATTTTTAAATTCCAAACACTCTCTATTAGCAGCTTCGTGCAAGAGGTCCTTCCTAAATATATAGATCGAGTATAAGTAACCACGAATTAAAAAAAAAAATTGAAGAAAACTAAATCCCCTGGAATCGCTGGCCAAAAAAAGGGGGGGAGGGCGACTTGGGAGGATGCGACTTAACCCTTTTGAAGTCGAGGTCACTTTCATCTTCAAAGGTTTATGTAAGTTTTCGGTGAGAATGAGTCTTTTACAATCATTTTTATTGAACTTTCTGACGCCGGATAATGTTAAACAACCTCATAGTGACTCCTCATTAACACCTTCAGGGCAAGAAGTCTTTCATAACTACATAAAAGTGGTCTGTAAAATAGTCAAAATTAAAAAGAAAATGGTAAAATACGATTAAGACACTGAAAATCGAGGTCACAATACCACCTTTATTCCTATCTGATGATGATCGCTAAGCCCTATTAGTTAGTTGCTGGCCAGGTGTAGTCAGAATGAAGGGTTATTCCCTGCCGCATAACTAAGACTAACTATCGTGCAACAAAGACTTGGTATAGCTGAAGGAGTAACACAGTTCTGTCAGATGAAAGCAAAATGAATATAGAATTTCCGAAGGTATTTTTTTTTACGTTTTCGGTATCATGGCTTCTTTCCCATATTATATTTGCTACTTTCAGAAGACGTTGCGCAGCTCAGTAGCAACCTTGCATAGGCACTATTTATGGGAAAGATGTTGAGTCGCAGCACTTCTGTTTTATTTCTGCCACTGGATTATGTGAAAAGCTATAACAGGGCTAAAATCTGGGCCAAGTTAAGGTGAAAGAACTATAGCATTCTCGCAGATGTTTATAAGTTTTTAATATCGACGAGTCCTTTCTACACCACTATTTACTTATTTGCTTATTTACCTAATTATTTATTTATTTATTTATTATTTTATATATTTTTTGCTTTCAGAAGACTTTATGTACATTAGTAACAACGTTCCTTAGCACCTTTGTGCCAGAAGGCCCTTCCTCATTTCATAAAATCGTTTGTAAGTAATTGGAATAAAGGAAAAAAGATAAAACTCAGTTGCAATCGTTGACTGGAAAATTGGGTATTCGTAGGATGTGATTTAGCCAGTCTGAAAGCAAGAACTTTTTCATTCTCGTACTTTTTTTTTTTTTTTTAGTTTCTGGTAGACTTGGGAAGAAACTTTATAAACCGATAGACGTAGGATGAAATATAATGCACTATCAATATCACATGATAGGTTAAAAAGGTCAAATGTATTCTCTTACTTTTTTTTTGTACTTTTAGAAGACTTAGGATGAAATCTAATAAAATAGCAATATCTATTGATGTGGTAGAATAATCGTTGGCTGGAAAAATGAACTTCGTTAGGATTGACTTAGCCAATATTGGGGTCACAAATCTCATACTTTTTTTTTTTTTAAGCATTTTTGAGTGATGACGAAATAAACTCTTTCTAGCAAAATGGGTTGTTGTTTGTGTAATTATTGCAGGTCTGCAGTCCAGGTCATTCTCGTAGGTGTCTTATAAAGTTGCTATGGATTTAGCCCCGACTAATGATGATGCCTATATCTAAGTCTTGATTATTGTCTTGGAACAAATGCTACCTGGCAAAAATGATCATTGTTAGGGTGGATCTGTACTGATTTTATTCTGAGCTGGCCTAAAATTGCAATCTTTACATAATGCTGAGTTGTAAAAATAGATTAACACTACAGTACAAAATGATGTTAGTCACGAAGAAGTGCTACGGGAAGGATGTAGACCTGTGGTACTGTCTTATTCCAGGGTGAAACTCTGGGCCAAGTTAAGGTGAAAAGGGTATAGCAGTTCTCCAGTCCGTGTTAGTATCGTATGTCTTAAATATTTTCGTGGATGTAACTTCTTCAGTACGATTACGCCTAAATTTAATGCTTGGTATCCCCAGACAATTTTGGTTCAGATATACATAGACTTATCCTCCATCTTCCTCTCCCGAAAAGCACATCACCTTCCTGTTCATTTTCTACCCTTTCTACTTTTTTTTAATCATACTCCTTCCCTCATATACTTCCATTCACCTCATCACTCCTCCTCGTGCTTAAGCTTCTTTCAGCTCCCTCTCTCTCTCTCTCTCTCTCTCTCTCTCTCTCTCTCTCTCTCTCTCTCTCTCTCTCTCTCTCTCTCTCTCTCTCTCTCTCTCTCTCTCTCTCTCTCTCTCTCTCTCTCTCTCGCTTCCCATTATACACCACCCTCCTTCATATCCCCCACCTACCCATCCCACCGGGAAATAAAGCGCCCTTAAGATTAATGAGTCTGACTGCTACACATCAATCTGAATGTGAAGAATGACGTGTAGGAGTGAAGTGCATTAGGGACTGAGAGTAGTATTGCAGCCCCATCATTCATGTGTAATGCATGATTTTTTCTGTTTCTATCCTGTCTCTTTGTTCTCTCTCTCTCTCTCTCTCTCTCTCTCTCTCTCTCTCTCTCTCTCTCTCTCTCTCTCTCTCTCTCTCTCTCTCTCTCTCTCTCTTTCATGTTCATATAACTTCTCTCACGACCATGCGATAATACTACTTACACGGCTAAAATTTTCTTCTCGTTATATATATATATATATATATATATATATATATATATATATATATATATATATATATATATATATATATATATCCCTTTCATTTTTAGCAATCATTTAGTTCTCCTCATCCTTCCCCACATACCTGCTAAAATATAGTCTTTCTTTTCTCATTATTTTCTATTTTAATTTCCTCTATCCGTTGCAGTATATCTTCTGTTTTCGTATTCTTCCCAATTTATCATTCCTAACATTCGTCTCCACCTCCCTTCATCCTTCTTATTCATTTTCACCAAACATTCATTCATCTTCCTCATCTTCCTCAGCTTGACAAAATATTGCCTAAATCTGTTACGGTCTTTCTTTTCTCCTTTTTTCTCTATTCTTCATTGTCGTATTTATTTCATTTTATCTACCTTCAGCTTCATTGGAACTAATATATGTATCTACTCCACCTCATATTTGTTTTTCATTTTCACCAACAATTCAGTCTTCCCCTCTGTTCTCCTCTCTTCCCCACTTAAACATTACTAATATTTGTTTCTACTTTCTTCATTCTTCTTTTCTATGTTTTTTCTTCTTTTTCGCCAAACAATCACCACTCTTCTTCATCATCCCCTCCCTTCCCAACCCCACCCTGCCCACCTCTTTTATTCACTATCCCCTCCCTTACCATCCCACCCTGCCTACCTCTCTTCTTCATCACCCTCTCCTCTTCCATCCCACCCTGCCCACATCTCTTCTTCATCATCCCTTCTTCCCGCCCCATCCCATCCTGCCCACCTCTCTTCTTCATCATCCCCTTCCTTTCCGACCCCGCCCTGCCCACCTCTCTCTCCACCACTACCCATGTTTGCCCAGCCTAAACAAACCCTTGATATCTTTGTCATACACGCACTCACTCTGCATAAAGTAATAAATGGCCTGTGTGTGTGTGTGTGTGTGTGTGTGTGTGTGTGTGTGTGTGTGTGTGTGTGTGTGTGTGTGTGTGTGTGTGTGTGTGTGTGTGTGTGTGTGTGTGTGTGTGTGTGTGTGTGTCAGGGAGAGGGAGGAGGTACAAAAGAGTACAAAGCAGTACAAAGGAGAGCAAACAGCAACAGATTTAATGGCCCATCAGGGGTTGTTTGTTGCAGAGAATACTGTTACTCTGATATCTACTACTATGAACTGAAAACAAAGATAACAAAGCAAGAAGGCTACATATACTCATAACACTGCACTGTAATCCATTTCAAAACACTCACGTCATATATTTTCTGCCAAGTACCATTCCTTTCATTTTACATAATCTAAATGAATCTAATCTAACAGCCTTAATTAACTTTATCCTAAGCTAACCTAACCTATCGCAAAAAAATGTTAACTAGAGTCGCTTCAGCTGCTGATTTATTTTCATATCAGCGAAAAGAATCCCCATCATATTAAGCGGAATGGGAGCTATTGTGCGCTCTGAGGATTCCTGGGTAAATGTTTTTATAATCTCTCTGTCAGCCAATATTTTCTTTTTTTTTATCTTCTTCTTCTTCTTCATCTTCTTCTACTACTTTTTTTTTTCTTCTTCTTCTTCTACTTTTTTTTTTCTTCTTCTTCTTCTACTTTTTTTTTTTTCTTCTTCTTCTTCTCCTTCTTCCTGTTCTTCTTCTTCTTCTTCTTCTTCTATTATTTTTTCTTTATTTGCCCTTCAAAACAGTAGAGGTTCGGTGCTATGTTACTCTGCCCTGACATTAAACGTGAGGGTGACCAAACTTACTCTTCCCTGAATGGCATTAGGTGAGCAATATAACCCAACCCTCCCTCCGATGTGAGACCTTCTGAGACTCGTCCGGCTAGAACGCCCTTAACCTACTAGACCACCAGGCGTTATTTGACTATAGTTACCACCCAACGTAGTAAACGGTTTCTTGGGCTTGTCATTCAGTGTAGAGTCACCTGAAAGCACATTACGTCGAGTTTTGATTATTTGTAGTAGCTCACCATTTTTTCACGGTCAAAGAAGACTATGGAAGCGCAAAGAGAGGCGTTAACAGCTTCGTTGGTTGGGATGTTAACAAAATAAAGGGTCTATGAAAACCGTCCTTAATCTACCCCTAACCAAATCTTAACTCTATTCATCTTAACTGAGCGCAAAGTTGTCATCTCTCCATCTTGAGTGCTGAGCTTTAGCAAGAGATTAGCCCTCCAATATTGTGCTAATCACGAAGAAGTGCTATGAGAAGAATCTAGAGCCGTAAGTGCATTATTCTCCCATTGAACCACGGGAAATAGGCTAGAAAAGTAGGAATATAAAATGGGATTAACACTTGAAAATAGTGCTAATCACGAAGAAGTGCTAATGGAATGATATAGAGCCATAGCTGAATTACACCTCCAATGGGCAACGGAAAATACGCTACAAAAGGACGAAAATCTCAGCCAAGTTACAGTGAATCAACTATAGTCTAACTTTATAACTTAACCTAATCTAGCCCAAACCCTCCTTAAAAAAAAAAAAAAAAAAAAAAAAAAAAAAAAAAAAAAAAAAGTTCCCAGCCCGTTTATGGTCTGGAGATTTACCACCTGCGAGAGATGGGGTGGACGGACAGCAGGTGTGATAAGAACGAAGGTGAACGGGAGTGATCAAGACTTCGGGTTAGAGAGATGCTTTTTATTCGTATTCGTGTTAGTTAAAAACAATAAACACACACACAGGCGCGGCACACACACACACACACACACACACACACACACACGCACAGGGGGGGAAGGGAGAAGTAAGACAAAAAATTTAGACTGTCAACTACCATGTCCCTCGGCTGTCCTGGATCCTTTTATCTACCCCGGCCACCCCCACGCCTCTCACCTCCCTGGTAAGAAGAAGAAAAGCAAAGTAGAAGAAGAAGAGGAAGAAAAGAAGACGAAAAAAGAAGAAAACGAAAGGAAAAGGAGAAGAAGAAGAAACTGAAAGAGAACAAGATGAAGACGAAGAAAGAGAGAGAAGAGGAAAGAGAGAAGAAGACAGTGAAGAACATTGTCGTGGGTTTTTTCATCTACCTCAGTCAAAGTAAATGAAGAAGATGGGGAACAGTAGCTGAAGAAGAAATGGGAGAAAGAAGAATGAGGGAGTAGAGGACAAGAGAGGGGAGGGAGAGATGAGAAAAATTAAGAAGAAAGGAACAGAAAGGAAAGGAAAACACGAGCAAAAAATGGAACTGAAATGATTGCAATGAAAACGAGAGGTAAGCAACAACAACAACAATAACAAAAACAACATCGATATCGAGAAAAAGAAAAGAAGATGAAGAAAAAGGTAAAAATAATTGAAGGTGAAATGAGGAAGCAGATGAATGTGAAGGTGAAGATGAAGATGATGAAAATGAAAATGAAATGAGTGTAAAGAGAAAGACGAGAAGGAATAAGAAAATAAGGATAAAAATAGCCGTTCATACGTTCCTCAGCGCCCATACGTTCTTTCCTCCACCCCTCCACTCCTTTCCTCTCTCTCTCTCTCTCTCTCTCCCTTCTCTGGTAATGACTTCTTTCCCTCCAGACTCTCTCCCTCTTCCCTCCCTCTCTCCCTCCCTCCATTTTTTTCCTGTCTCTTTTCTTTTGCTGGGCTCCCCTCCCTCTCCTCCCCAGCTTCTCTTTCACTATCTCACTTCACAGCCTTTTCTCCGCCACCCTTTGAGCTCTCTCTCTCTCTCTCTCTCTCTCTCTCTCTCTCTCTCTCTCTCTCTCTCTCTCTCTCTCTCAGTATTTCTCCATTACTTATTTCATTTTTCTTCCTCCATCTTTCTCCTTTTTCATTCTATTTTCCAACTTTTCTATTTCTCCTCCATTTCCCTCTCTCTCTCTCACTCTCCTTCCTTTTTTCCTCTCCTTCCTCCATTTCTTATCCGTCTTTTCTTTTGCTAAGCCGCTCCCCCCCCCGTCCACCATCTCTCTCACAGCCTTTTCACAGCCTCCCATTGAGCTCTCTCTCTCTCTCTCTCTCTCTCTCTCTCTCTCTCTCTCTCTCTCTCTCTCTCTCTCTCTCTCTCTCATCCTACAGCTTTCACCCTTTTCTCTGGATCTCTCTCGCTCTCTTTCTCCTCCTCTTCACTTTTTCATCTTCTTTGCCCTTTTGTCAACTTGCTTCCTTCCCTCTTTCTTTTTCCCTCTTTCTTTTTCCCTCTTTCTATTCCTCTACTCCTCGCTACTCCCTTCCTCCCTCCCTCTTTAACTCCCTCTTTCCTCCCTCACTCCCTCTTTCACCTCCTACTCACCTCTTTCACCTCCCTCATCACCCTGTCTCTCACTGTCATCTTTCTGTCTCACTTTCGCTTCATTTTTTTTTTCTCTCTCTCTACCCTCTGGTCCCCCTCGTATTCCCTCTCTTTCCTTTTCCCTCCCTCACTGTCCCTTTTCTCTTTCCTATTTCTCTTCACTAACCTCAAACTCTCACCATCCCTTTCACAACTCTCTCATCTTCCCTTTTACTCTCACCCATCCCTAATTCCTCCTCCCCCTTTCACCCTTTCCCTCCCCCTTCTCATTTTTCCATTCATCACCCTCCCTCTCCCCTTCCCTTGCTCTATTCCTTCCTCCCTCTATAACCACATTTTCTCCCACTCATGATTGGCTTTCCTACTTTTTTCCTTTTTTTGTTATTGCTCGTCCATTCCCACAACATTTTTCTATCTCATTACCCTCCCTGCCGTAGCCATTCACAGCTCCCTCTACTCCTTCTCACCTTTCCTCCTTCCATTTCCCCTCTCAGCAGATTCTTCCCCTCTTTTTCCCTCATTTTCCCATCCTCATTCCCCTCTCTTCTCACTCACCCTTTATTCCTCCCACTCCACACCTCCTTGTTTTCATATCTTACTCTTTCCTTCCCCTCTTTCTCTCTCTCTCTCTCTCCATCTATCTATTTATCTATCTATCTATCTCTCTCTCTTCCTACTGTTGTCTTTCTCATCGCTTCCATCCATCCACTCTTTTCTCCTCCTGTTACTCTCCCTCTGTTGCTCTTTCATCCACTCCCTTTCTCCCTCTCTCACTTTTTTTTTTCTCACCCTTTCCTTCCCTCCCTTCTCACCCCCTTAACAACCCATCTCACCAAGAACCAGGTCGTTATCTGCACAATCACCGGAGAGAGAGAGAGAGAGAGAGAGAGAGAGAGAGAAAGAGAGAGACAGCAAAGAGGGTTAGACAGAAAGAGATAAAAGCCGGAGCATTTCAGTGAATGTGAGAGAGAATACGAAGTTATGGAAACAGATAGGGAGACAGGCAGCCAGAAAACAAGAGAGAGAGAGAGAGAGAGAGAGAGAGAGACCTGTAGCCCACCGTGCCTTCTGAGACGTAACCGAGAATGGTCTGAAATTCCCCCAAGAGGCTGATTATCACGTAGACGCAAAGAAGAGAGAGAGAGAGAGAGAGAGAGAGAGAAGGGGGTAGAGAAGGGAGGGGAGAGAGAGAAAAGAAGGGGAGGTAATAGGTGACAGAGGATGAAACATGTAGCGTGTATGGGTATGTGTGTGAGAAAAAGTATATTATGGAGGGAGAGAGAGAGAGAGAGAGCTGTAGGGTGTCGTGCTTTCTGAGACGTAACCGGGAAGGACGTAAAATTGGCCACGACGCTGATTATCATGTCGCCGCCCCATAGTGTTTGCTTATAAGGGCTGGGCGGGAGAGATAGGCACGACTGACACCACATCTGATCAATTAACTGGCTGGGTGTTGATGTGGGGGTCGTCTGGGGGTCGTTTTGAAGTTGCTGTTGGGTCTTTGGGGGTCGTGTTGTCGTGCGTTTGCAGGGCTGAGAAATAGGATTCGAAAGTTTGGGTTCAAAATTGTAGACCTGATCTGTTTATATAATCGACCTTGGGAGAGGAAGGATAGCGTTTAGTAGTTTAATAGTCGTTTTGAGGTCGCTCTGAAGTCGATTAAGGGTCGCTTTAAGGTCGTCTGAAAGCCTCTTTACTGTTTGTTTATACTGGCTGGGTAGGAGAAGTGGGTACGACTGACACAAATCTGAACAATTAACGGGATGGATGCGTTAATGAGGAGGAAGTTCTGGAGGTCGTTTTGAGGTCGTTTTGCATCCTATTTTGTCGTGCTTCTGTAATATTTTGATATGAGGTGGTTTGAGTGCAAAGACCTGATAATTATATTTGCAGCGTCAGGGTCGGTGAAGAAGATAGATTTTAGTTATTTTAGGTCGTTTTGGAGTCTTGTGAAGTCGTCTTAGAGTCGTTTTGAGGCAGCGTTTTGCTCTTGGAACAAACTTGTTGTTAAGGTTGGGAAAACAGGCAGGTTCTAGTGAAAATATAAGTATGGAATGAAAACTGTTTAGCTATTCACTATAAAGATGATGGCAAGGTAAGTTCTCAGAGTTCGGTTAGAAATCAGTTTGGTAGTCATTTTTGTTCTGTATTATTCATGACTACTAACTCGGAGACAACCAAAATATAATTATGTATAAATTTATGTGGTAGGTGGGGGCGTTCACCATCCACTCACCCAGTGTAGTGCTGCTGTCAGGTGTCTGCCCTTTCCTCTCCTCCATCCTTCTTTCCTTCCATCCTCTTCTGTGTTTCTTTCCTTCATTCTTTCCTCGTCCTTTCGCCTACGGGTGACTTTACACTCCTTCTTCTGTCTCTCTTTCCTTCATTCTTTCCTCTTCCTTCTGCCTGTGGGTGACTACACTGAGTGACAAGCCAAATGGTTTCCTGTACACCAGGAAACCATTTACTAAGCTGGGTGGTAACCATACAACCAAATTTTGGCCCTTGGTGGTTTAGTGGGTAATTATGGCGCTCCAATCAGATTGAGCCGGTGAAGGTTTATATCCAAGGGGTGGTTGAGGTTGATTGCTCATGTAATGCCACTCAGGGATGAGTGAGGCTGGTCACTCTCATCTTAAATGTCGGACCAACTGCCTAGCCCCGGGCTCCTACGCTTCTCATGGGGCAATGTAGGATTGGATGATGGATGGATAGATTATTCATGACACACGTTTTTTCAGAACCCTGAAAGAAATTAAAGTGTCATATAATATTCTTTATAGTAGATTTCGTAAGTTGGTGAAGCAAACGTTTAAAGTGGTCTTTTCCTGTATTTAGATTGGGCAGGAGAGACAGGCGCTATTGACACCAGATCTGATCAATTACTGCGGTGGATATTGATGTGGAGGATGGCTTGGGGTCAATCTGAAGTCACTGTCGAAGTCGCTGTGAAGTCGATTTAGCAGCCTTTTGAAGTCTTTCAGAATTCGTTTGGAAGCCGTTTTAAAGTCGTTTCAGGAGACGTTCTGGAGAATTTTTAGGAATAGTTTTCAAATACTTTTCGGGGTAGTCTGGGGGTCATTTTGAAGCCGTTTCTTCATGCTACTCTATCGGGTGTTCAGAAGGCATAGAAACTAGGAATGGCGAATTGAAAAATGAAAAAGAAAATCACTAAAGAATTGCTTTCCTCTTGGAACAGTCATGTCGTAATAGCAGGGAAAACAGGCAGGTTCAAGTGAATATGTATGCAAAGATAGAAAAAGGTATATCTATTCAATATGAAGATGAGGGAAAGAAAGTAACTCAGAGTTTGTTTTGAAGTTTTTCTTTTTTTTCAAAGTTCTGAGAAAAAAAAGAAAGGTTTGTATGATACCAGACAGAGTAGATTTCATCAGTTAGCACACCGATTGTTTAGGGCGGAGGTCGTTCTGTGGATGTTCTGATAGTTTCCTGAAGTTGTTGTTGCAACCTTGGTGACTATTAAAAAAGATCGTGTTCTCAGCGGATTGGCAAAACAGAGGAGGTAATGGGAGAATCGAGTGAAATAAAATGTTTAGATGAAAGTGGCAAAAAGCATTCATCAGTACTCGACAAGAAAATGATTATAATAGATAGATAGACAGATTGACAGATAGATTAAGTGTATTTAAATCCACAAAAGTGTGAGGAATCTCGTTGTCGCATAGAATAGAG
Organism: Coenobita brevimanus; assembly: GCF_032717465.1. Classification (NCBI taxonomy): domain Eukaryota; kingdom Metazoa; phylum Arthropoda; class Malacostraca; order Decapoda; family Coenobitidae; genus Coenobita; species Coenobita brevimanus. Next base: position 24,882,126 of record NC_137049.1, on the reverse strand, counting down.
TGAATAACGGATATTTGCTATATATCAGAATGCTTTAGCTATGTAGCCTAAAGTGCCAGTTTTTTTTTTCCTTTTTTTTTTTTAAGGATGAACAAAGATAGAACTGACAGAATTTTTTAAGCCCCACTACAAATTACCTGATTAAAGCCAGACTGATAGATCATTTTTTTCAGTCTAATAATCATTTATCTATCTATCTATCTATATACTGTATATATATATATATATATATATATATATATATATATATATATATATATATATATATATATATATATATATATATATATATATATATATATATAGGCACAGAGAGGATTATATTTGTATTAACTATCATGGTCTATATGTAATGATGCATTAACACTCTCAGTTTTACACGTTACGAAAATAGTATTCCCCTGTCACGTTTTCCCTGATGCCCCTTCTCTTCTTTAACCATGCTCCTCTCTCTGACCTCCTCCCCTTCCTCCATGCCACCTGTCTGTCCCTCAGCCTCCTCCCCTTCTACACTCCCTCTGCTCCCTCTCAGCCTTCCTATGCCTCCAGTTCTCTCTCTCTCTCTCCCCTCTCTGTTTCCCGTCTCAGTTCCCTGTCCCGTTTTCGCACCCTTCTACCCTTTCTCCTCGCCCTCTCTGTCATCCTCCCTCTCTGCTTCTTGGTTTCCCTCTGTCTGCCCCCCCGTCCCCCAGTCCATGCTTCTGTATCTCTTTTATGTGCCCCTTTCCCTTCCCTTCTCTTTCCCCCTGCTTCCCTACACCTTTCCACCTCCTCCCTCTCTACCCTGGCTCTCCTCTAGCACCTTTCCCTCCCCCATCTACTTCCCTCTCTGTTCCCCTCACTGCCCCTCCCCCACCCCCGACTCATACACCATCACACCACCCCGAAATCGTGCAGTGTGAGTCCATGGGCTGGTGTTGCTGCTGCTGGTGTGGGCTGAAGGAAAAAGTGCCAGTGTTTGTTTACGTGAGAGAGAAGAGAGAGACCACGACTACAAAATCTGAAGTACATCATATTTCAAAGTAGTTGGGTAAACACGGGGAAGGGGAGCGATCGGGAGAGGGAGAGGAAAGGGACCGAAGAGGAAGGGAATAGGAAGGAAGGGGAAAGGAAGGGGGAGAAGAGGAGTAAAGAGAGGAATAGTGAGGTAAAAGGAGTAGGGAAAGAGGAGGCAGTGGAAGAGAGAGGGAGAGGAAGAGCAAAAGAAGGGGGGGAGAATAAGAGGAAAAGAATAATTTTTTGTGGAGAAGGGGAAGAAAGGATGAAGTAGTAGAAGGAATGGTAAAAGAGAAGGTTTAGGAACAGAAGGAAAAGGAGAGGGGAGAGAGAGAGACTATCGGAGTGCAACCAAAGTAGAGATGGGAAAGAGAGCAATGGATAAAATAAGCAGTAAGAGGAAAAGAGAGGAGAGGGAGAGGAGAAAGAAAGAGGAACATAAGTAAAAGTGAGAGAGGGAACGAAGGAAGCAGGAAGTGCTAGGCATGAGCGGCAGAGAGAGGGCAAACCATTCCGTGCGAAAGGGCCTAACATATCATCCCCCAAGTGAACACAAAAAGAGGCTTACCGTAACTCAAGGCGGTGGAATTGTCGGAGCAGTTGAGCGCCCTCTTAACTGTCACAGATTCAGGGTGGATGGAGAGGCGTGCAGTGGGTAATGAGAAGCAAACAGAGGCTTGAGGGGAGGGGGTCAGGAGCTAGGTCGGATGAAGTGCCTATACGAACTGAGGGTGGGAGAAGGGGAAGGGTTGGGGATTACTTCACTCTTTATTCTTATCTACCATCAGACGATTTATTCTTTTTCAGGCTTAACCCCCTAGAATCCCATGACCAGTTCCTCCATTTCATTCTTTCAACATACAGACAAACTTCTTTCTGTTTTAGGGAAGATGAAAGACTGTGAAATAGTTTATGAAGGCTGCAGTTAAACCCTCCAGTCTGAAAAATCTCTCTTAAACTAAATAAAACCGTCTGAAGCTGACAGGGATTTAATAGAAGGTAAGCTGAATTTATGTCAGATGAAGTGCCTATTCAAACTGAGGGTGGGAGAAGGGGAAGGGTCAAGGGAAGTGCTCCTAAACCCTTTCAGTAATCTGCTTTTATTTTGCTTCTTCCTGCTGCCACCAGACGATTTCATTCAGCAGAAAGGTAAGAGCTACGTGGATAAAGCGCCACTACAATCTGAGGGTGGGAGAAAGGGAAGGGCTGGGAAACTGCTCTTAAACCCTTTCGATAGTCTACGTCATTTATCTTATTCCTGTTGCTGTCAGACGATTTTATTCGGGATAGATAAAAGAGTGTCTATACAAGGTGAAGGACAAGAGAGGAAGGACTTGGGCTGCGACAGTGATGATTTTTTGTACTTTCTTGCTACAGCCAGATCATTTTAATTTTCACTACATTGGAAACTTTCTATTAAAAAAAAAAAAAAAAAAAAAAAAACTTTTTTCCTAAACCTTAATTTTTTTTTTTTTTTAGATCACGACAGACCTCCAATTCCCTCCATGATACTAGGATTAGAAACAATTGCCCTTAAATCCCGTGACGTATTTTTCAGGTTGTTCCAGTCATCCTCAGATTATTTTGTTCAGTGGTGGTATGAAAGATAGAAAAAAAATAGTGTCCATGGATTAACGGGACTGAGTTTCAGACCACGGGAGTTTGCTCAGTGGCGAATAAATTGGTTTGTGGTCAGCCATATTAACAGCACAGTTGGTCCCACTATGGTTAAGGGTTACATAGAGATTCTTCCTTAACTCCCTCAATCTGAAAACTTATTTTAATATTATTCTTGTTAATTCAGACGAGGTTATTCAGCTGCAGAAGGGAGGGAAATAAAGTTGTGAAAGTTTTATAAAGATTATTTTTTATCTCCTTTGCTAAAAATATGTTCTCCAGATCTGTCAATTTAGCCTTGGATAACTGGAATTAACTTTAAAAAAAAAATACATTATCATATTCAAGGGATTCATAATCAGGTGAAAAATAAAATGAGAAATGTTTGTTTGATGCCAGTGGATGTACTGAAGAGAGAGACTGTTAGTATGTCAATGTGTAAAGTCAGAGCAAGCGGAAGTATCTGATAGTCATGTGGCACTCAACACACACACACACACACACACACACACACACACACACACACACACACACACACACACACACACACACACACACACACACACACACACACACACACACACACACACACACACACACACACACAAAGACAAACACGAAGCCGTCTATTCCCTTCTCATCGATGAAAATAACTTTTATTTAGTTCTGGCCACGTTCAGAATATTTTATTTAGCTAAAGAAGTATTTGTAATACTAAATGAATTGCAAATAACCTTTAATAACCTTTAGGAATGCCGAGAGAGAGAGAGAGAGAGAGAGAGAGGGGCGGGGGTTGAAAACGGGGGGAGGGGGTTCGGGGGAGGTTAGGCCTGGAATTGAATCAGCGAAGTGAAGTTAATATTGGAAAGTTGACTGGGCGAGGAATCCAGCCAAAATAACGTGTACCGCTGCCATGTTCACTCCCTTCATCACGTTCCCTCTCTCACTTTCCCTCCCTCCCTCTCTCCCTCCTCACTTTCCCTCCCTTCCCCTCTCCTTACTCTCCCTCCCCTTCCTTAACTCTCCGTTTTTCCTATCTCAGGCTCCTTTCCTTCATGTCCACCTTCATTTTCTCTTCCCCTCTCCTACACCTTTCTATTTTGCCTTTCGTTTTCGACCTTTTACACGTTCTCTCGCCTCCAGTATCACATCTTTCTTCATCACCTCCCTTCTTCCCCCCCTCCCTTCTTTTCAGACGTTCCCTCCATCCCCTACATTACTTCCCTCCCTCTCTGTCTTCGCTTCCCTGCCTCACGTTCCCTCCCTACCTTCATTCCCCTCCCACCCTCCCTCCCTCCCTCCCTTCATTACCCTCCCTCCCGTCCTCCATCATTCACGCTTCATCCCTCCCTTCATTACCCTTCCTCCCTTCCACCCTCTACCCCTCCCTTCCCTTCTTCACTTCCCTCCCTTCCTCGCTCGCCTCACAAGTGGCATTAGTTTCGCAAGTATAAACAGGAGCATCGGAAAACTTAACTGAGCATGCAACTTTAATCGAGGCCCTGACACTTTTTTTTTTTTTACACATCATGCTTTTTTTTTCATGTCTACTTTTACCAATGCATATTTGAACATTTTGCACTTTTTCTCAGCTTTTGTTTGATGACGACTTTTTTTTTAAGTTTCTTTAGTTTGATTATTTATTTGCTTTTGTCTTGTTACCTCCGCACGATTTTATTCGGCTTGGGGGAGATGTATTATAGAAATTAGTGAAGGCTATGACTCTCATCTTCTAGGTAAAATAAGTGTCTCCCCCTAGTCCTAATATATCTGTTTGAAGGTAGTAAGAATAATAATAATAATAAAACTACGTCATCGGGATGCAAGGATTAAGTTGGTTGCATTACTCCCAGACCATTTTATTCAGCTTAGGATTTACCCCTTCTTAGTGTACTTTCAAATAAACCCTGCCACAACACTGCAGGGAGGGACGGGGAGTGTACAGTCAGAGAAAAATCTTCCCAGCTCTGTCCGAAGAATATTTACACCTGGCGAAATACAGTGAAAACCCCCATCTCTCCTATGCCAGTTTCAGATGGTTCGATTTTTCCGCTATGCATTCGACAAATTTTGGGATGATTCATGTGTGTCTCTCTCTACCGTCACGAGCAGAAGTTAGTAGACGATCCCCTCCCAGCGCTGTGTCACGTCATTTATTTTACTCATTCCTCCCCGAACGTCAGAGAGAGTATCATTCCTTCCTTCCTTCCTTCCTTCCATACTCTTTTGTTGTGTCCTATTCCTCTCATAAAGGAACATTTTACGTAACACTTCCCATTGTCACGGTCGGCAGGGAAGTGTTGAATATTTTTTATCCTGGTACAGTATGTTTACTTTAACTTGGCTGGGATATTCGGTCTTCGATAGCTTGTTCCCAGTAGTTCAGTGGCACAGTGTGATAGCAGTACGGCTTGACGTCCTTTCCGTAGCACTTCGTGACTATCATTATATCCTTGTGTTAATGCCTCCAGTCCAAAAATCTCTCTCTTAAGGTAAGCAGAATCGTCTGGTGATAGCAAAGAAAATGGATAATGTGTCATCGTAATGAAGGGAGTAACGAGGTATTACTTGCATCCTTCCTTTTTATATAATTATGGGAAAATGGAGGGACTGATGAGGGGAGTGATGAAGGAAAGAAGGGGGACATGTGGATGGAGGGATGGAGAGAGGGAGGAAGGAGAGACGAGAGATGGAGGGAAGAAGAGAGAAGCAAAGATGATGAAAAGGATGGAGAAGGAGAGGTGAAAGATAGAAGAAAGAAAGAAAGGAAAAGTAGAGATGAAGGGAAGGAAGAAGAAAGGAAGGGAGAAGGATGTATGGGAGAGAGAGAGAGAGAGAGAGAGAGAGAGAGAGAGAGAGTGGGATATAGGTGGAAGGAAGCAGAAATTGAGAAGTGAAATGGGGGAGAAATAAAGAGACGAAGGAGTAAAAGAGAAATGGAAAGAAATTGAGAGGTAAACAGAATTGGGTCAGGAAGGGAAAGATGAAGGAAGAAGGAGAGCTGGGGAGAAAAAATAAGAGATAATGAGAAATATAGAGATGAAGGAAGAGTTAGAGAGTTGAGAAGCAGAGAGTAATGGAAGAGGAATGGAGAGATTTAAGGAGGAAAGAGAGGGACAGATGGACAATATGGGATGGAGAAAAATAGAGAGATGATAGAAGAAAAAAAACAAGGAGAGAAAATGAGAGGCAGAAATGAATGAAGGAATGATGGAGGATAGAAAAGAAATAGAAAAGAAAAGCTGGAAATGGACAAGGAATAGAGAAGTAATGGAGGAAGGGAGAAAGAGCAAGAAGGTAAGGGGAAAAAAACAGAGGTGAAGGAGGAAGGCAAGGATGAAAAGAAAATGAGAGTTAACGAGAAACAGAGAAGGTGAAAGGAAAATGATGACTCGCTCCATGATTTCCAGAGTTTCGTTCCTTTGACTTGCTTCATCATTTTCAGATAATTTCATTATCTTGACTTGCTTCATGATTTCCAGCTAGTTTCATTTCAGACTTGTTTCATGATTTTCAACCCGTTTCTTTATATTCCATGACCCTCCGCGCAGCAAGCAATAGAATATGTATTTCCAATCTGCAGCCAAATACAGAAAATGAATTTCCCCGTGGCTCCGCTGATGATAAACTTGGCATCAAGGTATAAAAGCAAGCAAATAAACAAAAGCGAAACCAATTCTTTTGTTTCGTTGTACAATGGCGCCAATAAAAATATCTCTGCCGTGATGATCCATGGTTTTATGATTTATCCTTCTGCTGTTGCGTGTTCATTTATTTATTCATTCTTTTATATATTTTTGCGTCAATTATATCTTATGAACGTACAGTTTTTTGGTGTTATTTAATCCCTGTACTGTGATGATGCGTGCTGGAGAAGGAGGACTTCACGTGGTGGCATTGACGTAATGTAACTGAGAGGCTCCACTGCCCATTTATACAGACGTCTCTCAGGTCCCTCCCAATCCTTTAAATAGTGGACTGCAGTAGGACAGCTTTAGCCTACAGTCCACTGGGTTCACATTCTTGGGCTGTAACTACAACTATTATTACTACTACTACTACTATTACTACTACTACTACTACTACTACTACTACTACTAATAATAATAATAATAATAATAATAATACAACCATTATTACTACTACTACTACGATGACGTCTTTTTCATTTTAATCAGACTACCACCAAATAATTCAGCTAAGATAGATTTCTTACTGGAGAGATTAAAATGGCTGTATCTAACCCTTCCAATTCGAAATTTCTTCCTCAGTCTGTATTTCCCTTTGCTTATGACCTCCAATCCTTAAACGCAATGTGTCAAGTCATTTGGAATTGACCGGATCTTGAATTTGGCACTCTATATCAGTTTCTCCTGGAAAGATCAGTTTCCAGTCAGGCAGTCTTTTTTCTTCCTCCCTTGCATTAAAGAAAGACAGACAAAAGAAAGAAACACAAAATAATCAAGAGAATGAGAATAAAATAAAAATACGTCATCGTATTGAAGGAAAAAAAAAAAACAGGCAATAAAAGACCATTTATTTTTCTTCTTCTCTGTACACTTGCTCTAAAAATGATCATTCCACTAATGTTTAGTGTTTTCACAATCGGTGCTGTTGCTGTTAGCGTTATTTCATAAGGCAAAATATTCTGAGTGTACAATGTTTTTCCAGTGCTGATGGATTTACCCGCTATATGATGTTGCATTTTCTTGTATTATATCCTAGCTAAGCGTCAGATAATTTTTTATATATATAAGAGTCAGTAGGAAAAGTTTGAAATGTTGATAACGATAACTCCTTCATTTCAGTTAGTTATTCCCTTTTTACTCTCACTTGCCCTGAAATTGCCATCTTTCCTGAAATACTGAGCTGAAAATTGATCAACACAAGAATATGAGGTTGATCACGTAGAGGTGCTACGGAGGGGATGTAGAGTCATATTATTGTCTCTTGCTACCACTAAGCTAGATTATATTAGCTGCAAACGGACGAAAATCAGGGCCAAGTTCAGGTGAAATGTGTATAGTGCTAGACGCTTTCATTCCAGTGAGAGTGATGTATAAGAGCCTGAGAGTGTTAATGCTTTTCCTTTATACTTTATTCGTAAAGCTAAGGCACACACAATGGCACATATATGGAAAGTTGCCTTTTTTTTTTTTAAGCCAAGTTACAGTGGAAAATTCGTAGTTAGAAATCTTCCCATTAAATGATATTCTGGGTCGAGAGATGGAATTTTAGGCCAGGTTAAAATAAACAAGGTATTGCACATCGCCCCATGAAGCAGACTAAGTATTTATTAGATATCTTGCATGGTAAATTTAAGCCAAGTTCAGATGAATAGAGTGTAGTTGCATATCTCTCCAGGAAGCAGATTAGATATTTGGCATGATTCAGGAGGACCCCAGGTGTTCATTTGGGTGTTTATGTGAGGACGCGACTGTAGCGAGCGTCTGGGAGCTAACAAGGCCGCCGAGGCACATCACTCTGAGTTATGGCTGTTGCAATGGAGCTCCGTGGGGCCGCCTAAATCACGACCTGTTGCTGGAGTCGTAAGGCGTAGGGAATTAGGGTCTTGGAGGTCGTGATTCTTGTTTGACAGGCAATTGAAGAAAACCATGAAATACTGTGACGTCAGGAGGAAGAACTAAATACATGTCATTTGATGGAGCTATAAGGGCCGTCTGAATTAGGACCTGCTGTTGGAGTCGTAAGAAGATGGATTTTAGGATCTTGGAGGCTGTGATTTTAAGTTGACGGCCAGATGAAGAAAGTTATGAAATCCTGTGACGCCTGGAGGTAGCAAGGAAAACAAAACTTATACATCACACTGGAAGGTTTGATGGAGCACTGAGGGCCGTCTGAATCACGACCTGTTGCTGGGGTCGTAAGCAGTGGGGTATTAAGGTCGTTCTGGCGGCTGTGATTCTAATTTGATGGCCACTTGGAGAAACCCTCAACCACCAGTAGTTCTTGACCCAAAATTAGGTCGTCAAGCCATTTCGTAGGGGTCAAATGCCTCTTTGGAAGCCTTTTGCCCATATTCTCGTCAGGTATGGAGGCTCCCTAACACTTTCTCCTAAGCGACTTATTTTGTTTATTATACCTTACTGTCCTCTCCTGTGTTCCATAAATCCTTCCAATATCGCCGTACCCTGCATGAATAACGTACAAAAGGATATTATCCAGTCATATCCAATAATAAATCGCTGAGGAGGTGTGTTAGGGAGCTTCCTTGCCCAACGAAAATACTGGCTTCAATGTACCTTTGTAGTGAACAGTGGCCGTAAATAAGAGGATTGTGTTGCCGATATTGTCTACACTTTGGGTTTCTGAACCTGGAGAAAATCTAACTATAAAGAATAAAGAAATCTATACCCGCAGCTAAAAAGACCAAGACCAAAGTGATGAATGAAAGTTTAATAGTGGTTAGGGGAACGAAGTAGAATTTTAATGGAATATTAGATGTGTTCACGGACGAAAAAGCGACCGTACGTGTTCAAAATTTATTTTACATTCTTTGTTGAATTTTAAAGTGTATTTTAAGGTAACGGCATAGTTCTGTGTAATTTTTAAATGATATGTTTCTCTTCTGCCCTTCTATTCATAAACTGCCATTTCTATGCCACGTTTTCTATGTTACTTTTCTATGCTACAGTAAAATATATATGCCTTACATTTCATGCCTTGGATTATTTATATAGTGGGAGCATGGCAATTTCAAACGGTAACTGGCAAAACAAAAACAGAAAAAAGAAAGGAATCGTTAGGAATCCCAGGTCTCCTCTGCCCTACGTCAGTCTATCTTGGTCACTGGTTAATTTGCACCTCATCGGATTCTCCAGTGTTCCTACGGTATATGAATGTGCTAATTAACCTTCCCAGTTTGGTGACTATTTAAAAGATCATTCTTGTACCTTCTGACAATTTCATTCAGCTTAGGAAAGACTTCTTGATTTGAAGGGGTTAGATATAGCATTAATTAACCACTGTCAATGCTACCAGTCCTTCCTTAATACGTCTGCGAACACGAATGATTAGACAAGGAAGTACTGTGCGTCGTAGATTTGAAGAGGCTAAAGCTGTGATAGTCTGTAAGTGGCAATACATCCCACAGCTTTAAGAAATAATTCACATGGCTGCACATATTGGTCTCAGCAAGTTACGTAACAGTCGCATGGGCTGGGGAGGAGTGGTTTATTCTTTACGTTTGACAGATCCATGAATATATTGATACGTCGACGAATCTCAAAAATGTAGGAGATATGCCAGCCTAACTCAGCCTAACAGACCTAACTTAATCGTAAATCTGTGGTCCTGTTGTATATTCTAGTCAAACCAACAGCTATCGTCATGCCGCTAATTTCTTCACATATCTTCGTAGGGGCAATATTATTCTCCCAGTTAGTTACACCTCACGTTATATTCAGTCCACGAATATGCATCTGCTTCTGAGGCGATATTATTTTCCCCACACCTATTGTCATAAGAAGCGCACCAATCTCCATCTCCGTGGGGGTGACATTCCCCTTTAATGGTGTCTTGTGGGCTACAGCAACAGGTCGTGATGAAGGGCTTCCTCCTGGGGCCATTAAGATAGTCGTAACACTGGGGCTCTAATGGAAAAGTTAGTAGGGCAAGATGTTCACGGAGAAGTAAGTTTTATTTTTTTATGTCTTTGTCCTCGTTAACCCTTTCACTTCCATGACGTACCTTTCATACTAATCACGCTATTTAATCCATAAATTTTGTCAAACTGCAGCAATGATGATCTGTAATTAGACTGAGTGAGCGACTACGTAGGGCACGGATTAAGTAAGTGTGTGTCGATCCCCCTCCAGTGTGAAAAGTCTACCCATCCATCCATCCATCCATCAATCCTTCATCCAATCCTTCTTTTGCCCCATCAAGACCGCAGGAACTCAAAGCTTGGCTACTTATTCCCGATATTTAAGGTAAGGGTGACCAGCATCACTCTTCCCTTAATGGCCTTATGTGAGCAGTAAACTCCAACCCTCCCTTGAATACAGAATTAACACTCAGTGCAGTCGCCCAAAGGCAGCGGTACATCGAGTGAATGGATGGTGGACTCCCTCATCTATTATCCAAAGCTGCATAATATTATCTGAAAAAGAGCATATATCACACTCCGGTTACAGCCAAAAGATTTGATTCAACTGAGAATAAATCATAGGAGAGGTAGTATTATTATTTTTTTTATTGTTATTGTTTCATTTAGTCATATTTAGTTTTATCTCATTCCTGACTGTTTTATTTATCATATGGAAACCTCCTTAGTGATAAGTCGAAGATAACTTACGTAGAAGGGAGGTGTTTTAAAGCAGCTCCTCTTGCTAAGCTTTTTTTTTTCTCCTAAAGCGTAAACCGGTTATACTTGATAAAAGAAACAGCTTGTAGGTGTAAAATTCTGTCAAGAAGGCAGTTTGGTGTTTTGTGGCAGCGATTAATGAGAATGTATCGTAGCACTTCCATCTAATATGAATTGCTGTAGTTATCATTGTGTGACAATGGAGATACATTAAACTCTCAATCTTGGTGCCACTTTAATGGTTAATAGCAATTCATTCAGAGTTTTGCACCAAACTGAGGACATTATTATCGGGATCTTTATTATAAAGGATGGACACAAAGAAAAACACTCTCTTACAAAGAACATTTATTTACAATACATAGACATTTACACGGATATCATGGTCACATGTACTTAGTACACACGACAAATATAAAAAGTTGTTACTGAAGCGACAGGTCGTAAGCTTCTCGTGGCTCTGTGAAGTCTCAGCTCAGCCACGACTCAGAAAATACAGAGAGCAATTGGAGGGAGTATGAAGAGACACTCCCACACTCCTCCACTAAACCTAGCATGTCAGAGTTGGCCAAACGTTTATTTTAATTTAGCTGGCTAAGTGGATGCTACGGCTAAATACAAGAAAGCGCTAGGATTAAACCAACATGCCTACGATACCGAAAAATGGAAAATAAGCAGGTTGGCACACACAGCCGCGTCCCACCCCCTTCTCCTCCTCCTCCACACCTTTGAGTCAAAACAAGAAAATACAGTTTTTATTTTCTCTTCAAACACTTAAGTTGCTGTATTGTCTGCCCTTTCCAACTTTAGGTGTTGGATTCACTAATACGTGTAAACAGAGAGCTTCAAGCATCAGGGCCTGTTTACATATTGGGTCTCGTCACACCGAGGTCGGAATCGGACACATTCTGACACAACTTGTCCGGTCGGTTAAGTTGAAGTAAATTGGAAGTTCACCCGGTTTCAATGGACAACATTTTGGACACTCCGTTTTTCTGTGCCAGGCTTAATGTATTTTTTTTTTTACGTGTCCGACTCTGGGCAAAGGCTTCAGGGCCTATTTCTCGGGGGCATTGACTTATCCCAAGGCCCAGTAGTCCTCCTACACCTCCACCTGTCACCACTTAGGCGCTAACACCCACCGTCCATATTGAATACATGCTAGGGCTGTCTCATACAGGACTGGTGTACTGGTATTAGCCGGGGTATTTTTACTACATGTCGGCGAGTCATCTGGTAGATCAGGAAAGTATGCTTTTTTAGGAAATTCAAATCCTTAAACTGTTCCCTGCCCCAGCCGGGATTCGATCCTGGGTCCATTAGGACTGCAGGCCGCATGTGACATGGAAGACGGACTGACTTGAAATGTTACCTTATAAAACGGGTTATTCTTCTTCCAACTTTTACAACGGCTTCCACTGGCCTATAATTTCCATCAGATGCTGCTCACTGCAAGCTTGATTACCGTATGGATTAAGAATTCGACAATTCTTAATTCCAATCTTTGCACCGTGAGTTTCCTCTAATCATCATCATCAAGCTGAGTACCAGAACTGCAACACTTCACCTAATAGCTGCACTGACCGATTGTTTTGTTTCAAAGAAGTGGGAAATTGAACTCATGGTTCAAGATGAAGGACAGAAACTTAACAATTCCTTCACCAGACATTCCTCCAGCTCAAAGGTGTGGTATTGTGAGGAAATATCCGTGGCCCCTCCCCAGACACCTCTTAATTCCCTCACCCAATCCCCGTAACCCTTTCCTTCAGACAAAGCATTTCTTTACTTTCTTCTTTTCACCACAGCCGATTTTATTCAACTTTTGCAAGACTCCTCAGAGAAATTGATTTGATGTAAACTGTCTCAAACTCCCTCCAGTCTTAAATCATTCTCCTAAGTTGCATGAAATTGTCTGATGGTAGCAAGAATACTTTTAAAAATACGTCATCGTAGTGAAAGAATCAATCTCCTCTCCCCTCCTCCACGTCACCCCAACCCCCACATCTCCCTGTAAACAATCACTACATGTTTCAGTTGCCTCCATTTTCAAGGATTATAGTGGGAGAGACGAAAGGGCAAGACTGTGGAGTGTATGAGAGAGGTGGTGTGTCATGGGAAGAGGGGTCGCTGCTGAGTAGGGACATATGACTGGAGGTCCTTTTGTTGGGGTTACCATTTATAGGATGCGGCGTCGAGCATTAGATAGACAGATTGATAGACAGGTAGGTAGACAGATAGATAGATAGATAGATAGATAGACAGGTGACTGGTAGAAAGATAAATAGACAGATAAGCAGACAGATAGACCAGATAGATACCAGAATAAATCATGTCACCTTCATGTTGAACAGATGCTCCATTTTGCATTTATCCTGCAGTGATGTTGAAATGCAGTTGATAAAATAATTTCTGTTTATCTGTCTTTCCTTTTACTCAGCTGCCATTTTAAAACCGTGCATAGTTCCACGTCTGGTTGAGTAGGCTATATGTATCGGCCATTCACATAAACATTAACATTTTTGTATATATCCCTTTGTTATTATTTTCACTTTTTTTTAATTGCAAGCATCTCTTGTTCTGAGTCTCTTTCTATATATCAATCATTTCTTTTTCTTTTTCTCTTGATTTTTCTTTCATTAAAACTGTTCATGGAATGGATTTTACTATCTGTGAGAAGTGTAGTTAAAGTGATGTTGGTATTTGTAGTATTGAGGAGTTTTGATGTTACTAATGTTACATGGGGATGTTATATTCAAATACTCAGTCATTTTCCTAACCACGTCCATCATGATCATCATCATCATCATCATCATCATCGTCATTGGTATTCATCAGTCTGAGCTTACATTTTCCCTCTACTGTTGTCTGCAGGTAAGTTAGAACTGAGAGAGAGAGAGAGAGAGAGAGAGAGAGAGAGAGAGAGAATCACTAAAGCTACAAAAATTTCTCAAGCATTCAACAATTCACTACGTACCAGAATGTGGTGAGTGTATCTAAATATACATAAACGTTTGGCTCAAGTCTTATTGTTCAAGTAATCACTAGTTTGTATGGATAAAGTTTATACATTATTCCTTATAGTTTTGATAGGAAAGGATTTTCAGGAAACCCTCGAAAAAGGCCACATATACACACGTAAGAAAAACTTATTGAAATAATGGATATGATTCGCCTTTTTCAACGCTATTTCTGGGTTCATTTTTTTTCCAAGAAGGTATAAACATAACTTCTTTGGCTTCCTTCCTCCTCCTTCTGAACTCATACAAAAAGACGGCTACCAAGTAACTACATCTAAGCTTCTTACTGGACTAAAAGTTTATGGCATTTAATTACTGACCTTATATATTGGATAATGTACAAAAAATAAAGCAAATGGAATCATAAGAAAGAAGTAGAACTGCCAGACAGGACAGAACACCCACCTGGCATTGCTAATCTGATCATGATGTTTCCATAAATTCTTTCTTTATCCATCCTGTCACTTCTTTTTCACGATTGCTGGAATGTTTACTAAATCAGGCTGGAATCATAAGAAAGTTTCAATGCCCCGTCTATCAGTCTCCCTATGGTCGCGACGTCTTTATAAGTCTCTTCTCTGCCCTCCACATTTTGCCTCCCTATTTTCACGGCTGCTAAAATGCTGATAAAATGAAATTGACATCATCAGAAAGTTTGGACACCAGAAAATTACAGAAGCAGCAAGCTTGTACTTTTATTCTGGCCATGACTTTTCCGGTCAATTATTTCTTTATCCACCACATTTTGAATATTCCTTTTCCCTAAGATTTACACAAAATTAAGGTGGAATAATAAGCAAGTATGGATACCAGCAAGGATAGAGAGACTCCTCGTAATATGCTATTTTGATAATGACATCTCTATTAAGTCCTTTCCTGTGTTACATGTTTCTGCTTCTCTTTGCTCACATTTGCAAGAAATCAATGAAGAATTATAATTAGGCTCAGATACCAGATATGTTAGAGAGCTTATGTTACCTTCTTACTAAAGTCACCTTGTTTTCATATATTCATTTTCCATTCAGTCCAGATTACATCTCATTTATCATAGCTTAAAAAATGTACACAAATTTAGGGGGGAACTGTAAGAAATTCTGAATGCAAGACAGTATTGCCTTCCCAGCTTCTTATTGTATTTGCAGCGTTCCATCATTTCTTTCTCTGTCCATTCTGCCCTTAATGATTTTAAAGTTTATAAAATTCACACAAACCTACAATGGAATTAATGGAAACTCTATTGACATAAGAGGGTAATGAAGCCTGTATTATTACTATGGCCATTCATCTGCATCTACTGTACATCTAGGTCATGACATTTCATCAGCTCCCTCTTCACCCACCAAATTCTGCCTCTATTTTCCTGCAGTTGCCAAAATGTGCACAAAATAATGGTGGTATAGGAAAGTCTGAATGTCAGACAAGACAGAAACCAGCCTATCATTCTCCTTTGATCACAATGCTCCATCAGTTGTTTCTCTGTCTTCCATTTTCTTCCTCTTTGATCTTACAGCTGCCAAAATATAATCAAGAAAGATATAACCAGGGTTCAGGTACCGGGATGCCAACTGTGACCAACCTTGTAATCGTTACATTTGTGATAGTGGTCGATATAGACCCTGGTACAACCATCCTTATGGGAATACTCTCACAACAGAGATAACGAATGAATAGGCCGGCTCCTAATTCTGAACATCACTCACAAAAGCTCATAATGAGAGCAAAGTGCATCTTACCTCACTTAGCATTCACTCCGCAATGCGTCAAGCAGGCTGATCACATTAATACCCACAACTGTTACATAAATAAACATCAGAAACTGGCGTCTTGCATAAAACCCTTGCCCTTTCAGTTTTAAGACTGCCACTGTTAGTATCTGTTTCATCTACGTAGATACAGTTCAGCAATTCATCAGGCTTAAGTATTTGTAAGAGTGCTTATATAAAGTCAGTGGCGGAAATTGTGAAATATTTTTACTGTTATATCAGATATGCACACCTAAAAAACTACAACAAATTTCCATAACACTGGCTCATGGTAATCTTGTACGACACTGATGCATAGTATGTCCGGGTCTGGTGACATACACAGAAGAACTTAACCTGTCACTGCATATCACAACTCAAGGGTATACTGAAAATATTTGTTAAGAGAGAGAAAGAGAGATGGTGAACCACAGAGTGACCACCAACACATCCCATCCTGACCAGAGTGGCACGGTGGAAGTGTCTATGGGTCAATCGAGGTCACTGTGCTTTAACCCCTTCAGTACGATGACGTCTTTTATATTCTTGAGACCCATCGTAGTGAAGGGGGAGAACTCTGTGCATCTGATAAGGTATAATAATGTTTGTATATGAATAAAAACTTGGTATTCTGACTGCTGAACATGGTGTAACTGCGTGCCCACACATATACACTTTTATATGAGAAAGGCTTAGGCATACGTATATACACTTACATACAGTTATATATAACAGACTGATGCATATTGAATAAAACTAAGAACTAAGACCGTAATCTGATCCAAGACAGAAAACTAAAGGTAATTAAATGTTAAGTTCTAATATTTTTGGCTATTTGAATATATTGCCTGACTCGATACCATCTCAGTGCTTCAGTGGCTCAAAAGTCATCACTCTGTCCTTTGAAACCACTGCTCCCTTTTATCAGAATATCATACACAGTTATATTCAGTAGTTTCTGTTCACCTCTAAAGTCAGAATACACAGTCATAATCACCAGTTTCTCGTCGTCATTAATATCTAAGCGACGAACAGTATCTTACCATGGTGTCTTCGCTGTCTCGAACTCTATCTTTAGAATTCGAAGTATCTCTAATGCACAGAATCCATTATACTTGTCAATCCATTGTAGAGTACCTGCTCCTCCATACTTTCTTACAGTTGCAAAGTACTGTTGTGGTCAATAGCTCCAATACACCATCTCAGCACGTTGGTACAAGCCAATAAGATCTTTTTGAACCAATGGATAATAATCAAGTAGACTTTAAGTTGGAAATGGAACTTTACTTATTTGTCAGGAATCACAGAAACACAAAGAAGTTATTGACCTGAATAGTACCTCGCGTCATGATAGCAGAATCTCTCAGTGCTGGACACATCAGATTTGAGCTCCATTATTCATCACAACTTCATCCATAAAGTAAGAAAGGTGGAAGAGAGATATTTGCTTTGTTATGATGGACTTGTGAAAAATCCTGCATACATGATTTATAAGTTGACACACCATTGAACTGTCCAGCTATAATTTCTCTAAAACTAAAGCACCTGTTGTGAACTTTATTCCACATGTCCATTACTTAAAGATGCAGTCTATCAGAACGAAAATTATATTCCATAATCCACATAGGAAAGGTAAAGGGGAAGGAAGAGGATGAAATT
>NC_137049.1:24847269-24859769 GCF_032717465.1 Coenobita brevimanus | reverse complement strand
TGCAATTCACACGTACACTTCATGGTCAAACAGGGAGGGATGATCTGAAGGAGAGAGGAATGGGAGAGGGGATTGGAGTGATGATCTGATGGTTGGAGGGGTTGGAGGGAGTGAGAATGGAATGGAAGAGAGGATTGGAGTGATGATCTGAAGGTGAGAGGGAGAAATTAGGTTAATGATCAGATGGAGGGATTACATTTATCTTTGAAGAAAAGCATTATAATACGTGATGATGGTAGTAGCTCTCTGTTTCCTAGGTGGGGGCGGGAGGGAGGTACAAAAGGGATAGTGGAAAGGGGGGGAGAGAAGAAGGGAGAGATGAGATGGAGATGTTGGAGGGAGAGATGACAGAGGGGTGTAGAACGGAAAGATGACAGAGTGCAGAAGGGAGAGATGACAGGGGTGTAGAAAGGAGAGAGGAAATGGAAGGCAAGGAAAGACAGAGCTGCAGGAAGAAGTAAAAGATGGGTGGATACAAGGAAGGAAAAGTAAAAAAGCGCAAATGGAGTAAAGAACTGATGTGCAGAAAGGACGAGATAGTACAAAATAAAATGAGCAGCCCATCTTCCATGCACTCATAAAGGCCCTGTAATGTTTGGCGAGGAGAAATGGTGGATGCAGAATGTAGGAAAAAGAAGGAGGTGAAGACGGGAAGAGGGGAAGGATGAAAGGTGTAGTGGAAGAGAAGGGGGCTAAGGGAGAGGTGCGAGAGGAAAGGTATAGAGAACAGACGATGGGAAGGAATGTAGAATATAAAAGAAAGGAAGGAACGAGACAAGGAAGGTACAGAGGGGGATACGCTGCAGTAGGGGAGATAAGGCAGTGATGAAGAGGGGCGATTACATTGCAAACGAAAAGTAAACGGAGGAGAAGGTAAGTGAGAAATTACAAAAGAAAGTAGAATCTGACTTACCTGCCAAGTACTCATGTGGGCCTTGCGGTACTTGATGAGGAACTCTGTGATGGGGTAGTAACTCTCCGTCTCCCAGGTGAGGGTGTACGACGTGCTCTCTCCACCGTTGGGGCTGCTGGTCACGAGGGGAGGCTTGGGCAGGCCTGGAGGGTGAAGGAGGGAGAAAAAATGAGGAAAATATAATAGTCACTGGGTCATCATTATTTCCGTAACCCTAAATCTACTGACGAGAAAAGTGATCAATAAATCTATTAGGAGATAAACACACAAAGCTGGAAGGGGAAAGGAGGAGGAAAATATAACAGTCATCGTGAACATTGTTACCGTAAATTTTAGCCGATTGGTAGTAAAGGGAAATCGATACAAATATGAATAAGTGAACAGACACACTAGGAGAGGAGACAGGAATGAGGAGGATATAATACTCACGAATGAATCACCATTATCATAACCTTTAACCCTACTGACGAGGGGGTAAATCGATGCAAATATGAATAGATGAGCACCAAAACAACTCTCTGTATGTTAGTCCCCATGAGGTTCACTGCAGGATCGGACTCCCCCCCCCCTTCCCCAAGAAATGTTGTACAGAGTCTCGAAATTTTGGTTGGCATGGGAACGTGGGAATCTTCTTGGTGTCTCTTCCTTAGCGATGCATTATTTTTCACTTTACTTTCTGTTGTATGTTATGTGCATCTGTTTATTATCAGCACAGCCTGCATCAGAAATAGTCGAAATAAATATCTGAGAAAGAGACGTTACGAAATTTGCGAAACTAACGGTAAATAAGGTTCACTGCACGAAAACCTCTGATCCACCGCGGCTCCTATGATCTAAGTTTCAATATAAACAATTAGATTTAATGCATAGTTAAGCACACACATTGGCTGATTGATGAAAACTACTTATGAGCCACGATTTTTCCACTTCCTTGGTGATCCTTAACCTTTCAGTACAATGAAGTATTAATTTAGCTTTGCCTTGCTGCCCTCTCGTAGCTGATGGAGGTAAGGAAAACTAATCAAACCCCACCAGTTCAAGAAGCCTATCTTAAGGTGAAGAAAATTGCTTGGATATAGCAATAATAACATTAATAAGTACGTCATGAAACTGAAAAGATAATAGCCAAAAATACAAGCCGTGCAGCTCTTATGAATCAGCAATAAGCCTCACCCGTCATCTGTATCACGGCGTCCTTCTGCCCGTGGGAGTTCTCGGCGATGCACACGTACGCGCCAAAGTCCTTCTCGGTCACGTTCTTGATGGTGAGGGTGTGGCGGTGCGCGATGTGGAGGAGGCTCACGTGGTGGCCGTGGGACTCGTGTGCTCGTGAGTCCGGGAGGTGCAGCTTCGTGTCCATCAGCGTGTCCGGGAGTGGGTGTCCGTCCCTGGTCCATATCACGTCCGGGGCTGGTCGTCCGTGGACCACGCACACCAGCTCTACTGTGTCGCCTTCGCCAGTCCGCACCACAGCCTGTTGAGGATAAATATGAACTCTGAGGTTTTCGTCGCTCTGAGGTTGGAACCGAGCCGTATTTTAGGCGGCAAAGAAAATTTGGTAGCTCCCCATCCTTCGCGATGTATTTTCCACAGCCCACCTTAGCATTCTATTGTGTTATATATATATATATATATATATATATATATATATATATATATATATATATATATATATATATATCTTTAATACTGACATAGTTTGATCTAATACCACGCAGCGGGATACTGAAGTGTAATGTGCAGGATAACTCACTGTTACGAAAGTTCTTGTCACTTAGACATCATGTCTTGCAGTGAAAAACCAAATACCCAGAAAGTGGTCCTGAAAAGCAGGGTGTTCTTCTGCCAGGTATTACCCAGACCTACGCGGCCGGACATTTAGTGTCACGAGGCACTTAGAGAGAATTAAACTCAACAATGGGAACATTTTTTTTCTTCCAGATGAATGTTTGGCAGAAATGTGCAACCATGGCACAAAGGAGGCATACAGATTATTCATGTGTGTCGACTCCATGAAAGTCAGGAAGGTCTACAGTTAATTTTTGCTGTCTGAAGTGCGACTAAATAAGGAAAGAATTTAAACATCTCCCCAGCCTATGAATCGTAACCGCAGAATTTACAGTCCACTTCTCTAATTCAGTACTAGGTGCTAACGGGCTAGAGTCCATTGCCAGATGTCTAATTCTTGAGTTAATCTAGAAAGGCTACAATGAGTAAATAAGAAAATTAATCAGTCATTTTCACAGATCTTCGAAGCCTTCCTTACTTTTGGAGGGGCTCGTGATTCTTGGCTAAAGGGATTTGTTCCCAATATTCCACATTGCATTTAGCATCTTCAGTTTCATATAAATACACTGAAGAAAGTATGTGTAAAAATTTGTAGAATACAGGTGCAAAAATAAAGTTAACTGTTACCTAACCGAGTCCAGCCAAAGCAAACCAGATAAAAAGGCCTTGTTCGCAGTGAGGTCGGAATCTACATATGCTGGTGAAAATTGTCCGATCTTGCAATTAGGGATAAAAAATTAGGAGACCCCCCCCTCCCTTTTTTTTTTCTTTTTTCTTTTTTCTTTTTTCTTTTTTTTTTGCCACCAAGTACATGATGTCTGACAATTTACAGTAAGAAATATGTCCAGTGCCATCTCAGTGTGAAAAGAGTCTAACCTACTCTAATATAACACACTCAAATGAAACCTAACCTAACCAACCCATCCCAACCTAATCTAACTTAAACCAACGCAACTTAACCTACTCTGACTTAACCCTACCTAACCCAACCTATCTTAACTTAATCCATCTTAACCAAACCTAACTTAAACTTCTCAAATCTCACTTGAACTAACCTTTTCCGTGGAAATTTCAGGCGGGTATTCGACAGTGATGGTCATGGCGGCCGAAGCAGACTCTCCGATGCCATTGTCAGCCGTGCACAAGTACGTCCCTTCTACGTGCCTGTCCACGCCCTCCAGAGTCAGACTGTGGCCCTGGGGAGAAGAAAGTGAGAACATGAAGAGCAAGTAAGCACGCGACGTTCTCTCTCACTTGGTGTCTGTGTGCCAATCTGCGTCCTCCAGAGGCAGACTAGAGCCCCGAGGAGGAAGCAAGGACAACATGATTAGGTAAGCACACGAGCTCTAATTTACACCAAGGTTGCGTGCAATTCTATTAGTCATGCCGTATTAAACTTTACCTTAACACTGAAGATACATCCTTAGCAATTTATTTACTGCCGCCGTTTACGTAGTTCCTGACGAATAAGTATTGAGATAGAATTGAACGTACGGTGCATAGACCGTGTTGCAAGTGGAATTTTGACAGTCTCACGATAATATCAAATGGTGGATAAGAAGGAAAACCTTGAGAAATGCTTAAATATCTCCAGAATGATGACATTTATCATAACATTCCAACTGTTAGATGATTTATT
Source organism: Coenobita brevimanus (assembly GCF_032717465.1). Classification (NCBI taxonomy): domain Eukaryota; kingdom Metazoa; phylum Arthropoda; class Malacostraca; order Decapoda; family Coenobitidae; genus Coenobita; species Coenobita brevimanus. The sequence continues at coordinate 24,855,429 of NC_137049.1, read as the reverse complement.
TAACTTTAGGAAGGCTGCTCGAAGTGAATAAGAAAAAAACAGTATCCGTTATCCCTGTTAATGTAAACGTATCTTATTTATTTGCTAACATCTGACTCCTACATCAGCTTAGTGAGATCTCGCGTAGTAAAGAAGTCAGATCCTTTTTCCTTTATCGCCTTTATTTATATTGTATTGTGCATTTTACTCTTGCACCTTTATTTATCATAGGACCGCAGTCTCTTAGCGAAGGGGATAAACAGCCCCCATCAGCCTTGCATGCTGGTGTATTGCATGCAATCTGATTGTCTTCGTTACCATTTCAAATTTTATCAGCACATTAGCTTCAAATACACACACACACACACACACACAAAACACTACTACACCGACACAGCTCTGCAAACTGGATTATACACAAGCCTTAGTAATGCCTAGCCATAGCAATACACACAAAAGCTGTAAAATGGGAGAGGGCACAACGCTGAAGCATTACACCCTGACTATGTCTTGAATTCTAAGGATTTTGGAAATTAACACCTCTACGCGATTAATTCTGCTCACTGCTCTAAATTATCCTCCTGCGTGAAGGAAGTATGGCGATATTAAAACGTCATAATTATTACAAAAGAAAAAGTCAGGGTGTGATATCCAAATTTAATCGCTCAGGAAGAAACTCTACAAAGATTTATGTCAACGAGAATACTGCCATATATGACTCCACCGGGGCTCTCAGAGAATTTTGTCCAGCGAGACGTACTGACTTCCGTGCAGTATGTGGTCAAAGGAGATATTTTGATACTTTCGTTCTCCTACGACCCACACTTAAATGAACAGAATTGTCTGGTGTTAGCCACTGTACAGCAATAGAATTGACGCCAGTGAGGTTAAAGGAGGCAATATTAACACTCGGAGGATTTATGTCTCACCCTAAAACTTTAATAAAAGTGGTGTTAACCTAAGAAAAAGAAAAAAAAGTAGATAGAGTTCAAGCGACCGTGAAAGGGCTACTTTAAAAAACAGCCAAAAAAACTCTAACAGAGTATAAAAAAAAAATATGGACTCAAAGTAGCTTAGTCAGTGGAGCGGTCAGCTCGCACGATCGAAGATTTTATGTGCAAACTAAGAGTTATACTCACGGACGGGATATAAGGTGAGGTTTTTAGCGGGAGATAAGAAACACGACAGACATGAACTTTGGCCAGCATGACAGAGTGGACTCACGAAGTGCTTGTACGTACAGTACATTCTGCCTTTCATTCACATAATGCATGCCCTAGAGTAAGAGATTTCTTGTGAATGAATAGTCAGACTTTCATTTTATAAGTTTGTTCCTGTGATAAAGAAAAATGTCATTCAATATCGATATTAAAAGTTGCATATATATATATATATATATATATATATATATATATATATATATATATATATATATATATATATATATATATATACTGTATATATATATATATATATGGAATGTCAATACACTCAGCATTTTCTGCTTTTACGAAAATTTCCAGCACATAAAAATTCTATTCTGGAGCAATCTAAGTATAGTGCACCTTCCAATATTCCTAAAACTAGTCTGGATTGCTGCAGTTATGGCTGGGGCCGCTTACCTGGGATTTGCCAGGTAACTTCCCCACGCTGCAGAGGCCCAGTAATTAGATCACCAGGTGCGCTACTCTTGATCACTGAGTACGCAGTCTGTTGCACAGTATGCTCCGTTTGTTTCACTCAGTTTTGCTTGTTTGTTTTCCAGCCTTTTGGTTTTGAACATTCGTGCGAATGTCGGGGTATTTGTTGAATAATTAAGCGCCGTTTTAAATGAAGGCATCCAAAATACTGATCCGTGCATTAGATATATTTACGAGAGTAAGCCAAGATTCATGTTTATTCTTGTACAGTTACGAACTCTACAAGTCTTTCTGTCAGTATTGACGCCTGATCACTTCGTACATACCACAAAGTCTGTGTGGTATGTGAGTCTTTGTAACTCTGTGGATTTCAGTACAGGTCTATGGAAAATAGTTCAAACGGATTTCTGCCCATTGACTACACGAAGGCCATTAGGACAGACAACCACAAGAGCTTAGAGGTCATAGAGTACGTGACCTTGTATATTTCGTGACACCTCTTCCTTGGCGATTTTTTATTCACATTATAATCCAGTATCTTGTATGTCACTGATGCAACCTTTGTCGATACTAAACAATACAAATAAGGTACAATAGAGTGTTACGGTATAATAAGCAAAATAAATTGCTAAGGAAGAGGAGTTACGAAGCCTTCTCTGACACTTGAAATACGGCTGCTTATTTCAATCCATGGAGACAAATGCAACAAGATGCAGCACACAACAGAGTGAAACACCCGAACACATCAGCTAATCTAAATACTGAACATTACACACTGACCTTCAAATGATTCCTCCTATAATGGAAATAATTCATTCATGCCTCACCCTTAACCCTTCCACGAAGTTAGACTCAAAACTGGATTAAATCTGCTATAATTGACCTTGCCCTATGGCTATGACATTTGACCTTTTCCTCTGACCTTGACATTCGAGAGATTGCCCTCAGAATCAAATCCTTGTACCTTTGATTTACCCGGAATGTTTCCATAATATCTGGTCAAAATCTCATGAAAAAAATAAAGCTTTTGAATTTATCCTGCCATGTGACAAACCTTTGGCTTACTGTTCACAAAAACAGTATATTAACCCCTCGGAGTGCCGTCAATCCTCCCACCAAGTGTGGTCCAAATCAGATCAAAATTGTTTTAGCTAATTTGCTCACACACACACACACACACACACACACACACACACACACACACACACACACACACACACACACACACACACACACACACACACACACACACACACACACACACACACACACACACACACACACACAGGGTCACGTTGGGTAAAACATAATGCCCGCTCTCGCTTGGCGAGCGAGGTGTATTTGGCGACCATGACAATACCGCAAAATAACCAAAGTAAGAAATACAAAATGCCGTATTTTTTTTACCAATAGGAATGTTCTCTTGAACTTTTCTTTATCACTTAATTTTGCTCATAGAGGTTATTCATGTACTTTCTATTAATCTTAAAAAGAGAGCACATAATAGATAAGATTTGGTAGTTTTAATACGGTAATACTTTACAGCAACGACGTATATTAATGTTGTTATGTTCGGGACACTTTCTATTCTCTTCCAACTAAAGCCATGCTATATTGTTCAGTTGAAGTTGAGCCACAGGAGCCTGAGAGTGTTAATACACTACTGTCATCATTAACCTTCTAATGGTCAGAACAGCTCTATTAGTTTATATCTGTCAACGTTAGACGATTTTGTCCAGGTGGAAGTGAGTTGCCTGAGAGTGTTAAGGTAGTATTTACCATCCAGAAAATAGACCTCACCTCCTCGCTCCGTAGACCAGAGGGCAAAGGTCCCTCCTGCCTAGACCAGCGAATGATAGGTTCTGGGTTGCCGTGCGCCTTACACGCCAGAGTGACGGTCGTGCCCTTAGGAACGTGCTGCTCGGGAGGCGCCTCTGCCTTGATAGTGGGGGCAAACTGAACATCCAAGGTGTGTTTGAGCTCCACGGGAGGCTCCATCTCGAAGGCGCAGATGAATACACCGGCGTCTTTTGGCCTGGCGTGGGAGATGGTTAGACGCGCCCCCTCTATGGAGATGCGGCGGTCCTTGGTGACTCTCTCGGTGCCCACGGACAGTAGTTTCTCCCGCCCGCCGTGTGGGGGGATCTTCTTGATGATGAGTTTGTTGAGGCCTGCGTGAGGGAGGAGAGAAGGAGAATGAGGGCTACATCTATTCCTTGTACAGAGAGAAGGGGAAATAATTAAAACTGTGGCAAGAGAATTTTTATGGTTAATGAATTTTGCATTATACAGATGTATGATAGACGCTGCATGATAGTAATGATAAACCAGTGCTCCATTAAAATGATGATGATGATGATGATGATGATAATGATGAGCTTGTTGAGGTCTATAAGGAACAGAGTAAGGTAAAATTTGAACGTATGATAAATGTTGGAAAAGAACTAGAACTGGATAATAAATGTTGCAGGAATTTTGAATTGGTTGCAAGAGACTGAAGTGATAATCAATGTCCCAGTTTATTTTTAGCGAGGTGATGGAGTCGTTACAGGAGACCTGAGAGAGAGAGAGAGAGAGAGAGAGAGAGAGAGAGAGAGACTACTGCACAGAAAAAGGCAGAAGGAAAAAAGCAAGCAAAAAAATTGAAGGAATTCCCAGCAGAAGCATTTTTCACTTCTCAGGGAATGATGACTGACAGAGAAGGACTGAATAAGGAAAAGGCAGTGTGAGCATGACTGAGGAGAGAACGATTAAACAAAAAAAAATTGCACTGAGGAATACCAAAAAGTAAAGCAATCCCTCCACCTTTACCAACATTTTCTATGTCCCAGGGAACAAGAATCAGTTAGAGAAAGGATGAATAAAGAGGGGAGACAAAGGCATGACTGAAGAGAAAAACTAAGCAGAAAACAATAATAAAAGAAGGCAGAAAGGGAAAGCCAGCCAAACACAGAATTCCACAAAGTCCCCCTCCCTTCCTCAGATATTATCAAAGTCTTAGGAATAATAATTTTTACATACTGAATAGAGGAAAAAGGGAAGACAGACAGCCTGAACACAAACTTCCTCAGAGAAAGACAGGATTCTAGCAGACACAGAAAGAAAAAGAAAAAAGCAATTCTAAGCAATCCCCAACAACATTTCCCTGGATTCTGAAAGTAATGACTGACCATGAAAACACTAAATAAAAGAAGACAGCTGAACGACCAACTGAAGACCAAAACAAAAAAGGAGCGAGAGAGACGCAAGAGAACGTAAAAATTTTTCCCACCAGTTTTGTCAGCGTGGCAGGCAATGATAACTCAATAAAGAAACGAATCTACAAAGGCTGAGAAAGGAAGGATTAAAGCACACACACACACACACACACACACACACGTACACACACAGAATTATTAGAAACGTAACACGTGAAAAATATATACATACATTTCTCCACCAGCAATGGCCATGTCACAGGGATGATTAAAGCACACACACACACACACACACACACACACACACACACACACACACAGAATTATGAAAGACTGAAAATAAAGATAATAAGTAATGGAAACAGGCATAAAGACACAAGTTCGGGCAGAGAGAGAGAGAGAGAGAGGGAATCAAACAGAGAGGCACAAATAGATGTTCAATGCCAGACAGACAGAAATGCAGACATATAATCAGGGAGACACACATGGACTGCCACAAAGACTTAGAATAAATACACCAGGAAACTGAAACACACACACACACACACACACACACACACACACACACACACACACACACAGGGGACAGAGTTAATTAATGACAAGGTACATATGGATAATATCAGCAAATCCAGTAAAAACAAGGAAAAGAGAGAGAAAAAAATGGTAAAACAGAAAACGAAAAGCTGTGTACGCCGGGGGGATGATGAACGAAAAAAGAGAGAGTGTACAAAGATAGACTGCAAAAAATGAAAAGAGAAAAGCAAAAGAGAAAATGTAAAATGGATAGGAAAAACTTGAAAACGTCCCCCACATCAATGACACTGAGGGTGGAGAGAGAGAGAGAGAGAGAGAGAGAGGTTAAGGACAAAGCATAAATAAAAAGAGAAATATGCACGGGAAAGTGGAGAAAAAAAAAAGAAGTAATGGAGAAAAGTAGGCAGAAAAATTACAAAAAAAAAAAAAAAATGCTGCCTTTCGATCTGGCAGAAAATGGTGAGTGAAACATAAAATGAGACAGAAAAATAAAGCAAATGTATTAACTAAGAAGAAAGACTAGAATAAAAGAGGAAAAAAGATGAATGAAGCGAAACAAGACAAAGAAAGGAAAGAAGGAAAACAAAGAGTAAGAAAGAAAATAAAAAAAGAGGATAGAAAGAAGAAAAAAGAAAGAAAAGAAACAATTAAAAGAGGAGACAAAGGAAATTCCTACCAAGTGGAAAGGAAGAACAGAGAAAAAAAGGGAACTGAATAAGAAAAGGAACTGAGAACTGAGATGACACAATTCACTTCGTTACTACCCGTGTCGTAGGTAATGTTGAACCTAAAAAAAAAAAAAATCAACAAAGAAAATATGGAGAGAGAAGGACAAATTATACAACAGAGCATAGAGAAGAAGAAAAGAGGAGAAGGACACAGATGAAGAAGAGGAGGTGGAAGGACAAAGAATGAGGAAGGAGAAAGGTGATGATGGTGATGATGGCGAAAAAAATGAGAAAGTAATAGAGAAAATTGGAAGACAGAAGCAGAATACATATAAAATCTACTAATACTCCTCTCACCAGTATTATCGACTTTCCCGTGTGTGATGAAAGAAGAAAAAGAGAGGAGGAAAACGAAAGATAATGAGGAAAAATGGAAAAAGGAAAAAGCGAGGAATAATGACTTTAAAAACACAAAGAAATTAATTCGTGACCAGAATTATTGATGTCGTACTGTAAAATTAACCAGATAGATAGATAGACTGACTGATAGAAAGATAAGCAGATAGGTAGACAGACAGATAAATAGATCGTGAAAAAAAAGAGGGAAATGGGACACAGGAAAAAAGAACGAATATGATGATGATAGTAATAATGATGATGCTGTCAGTAACAATGAACAAGACAGAGAGACAGACAGACAGACAGACAGACAGACAGAGAAGGAATAATTGTTTTAGAACAAAACAAAAAATCTACTGATCAGCACAGTCGATACCGCAATTTGTGATATTGGACTGAAGATAATTTAATGTTAAGAAAAAACATTATACCACAGAGATAACGTGAGCTGAAGAAAACGAAAATCATGATAAAAAAAAAAAAAATAAAGTAGAAGAAAAAAGTGAGTAACAGGGAGAAGAAAGAGGACGAAGAAGGAAAAAAAATAAAAAATGGCCATGATGATGATGATGATGATGATGATAATGACTATGATGAAAGATATCGAACCAGGAAATACGAACGACGGAATATTAAATAACGAAACAAAAAACTTAAACTACCCACGAGCATTATAGACGAAGATGAAAACTGAGATAAATATAAAGCGAAAAAAAAAATAATAAGACAAATAAATGTAATAATTCTCCAACTTGCATTATCAGCGAAGAAAAATTAAACATTAAAAAAAAATGAAAATCCAAAGCAGAATCGGGGCATAAAATAAAACACCAACGAGCATTATCAACGAAGGTTAGAAAAAAAATGAAGTCAAGAAACCAAAGTCAAAGAGGAGATATATACAAGTCACAAGTTTAACAATTCAGCAACCACTATTATTGACTAAAATAACAAAATAAAAATAAAGATAAAACTTAAAGGGGAAAAAAGAAACCAAAAAAAAAAATGCAACAATTTATCAACCAGCAGCATCAATGAAAAAAATTGAAATAAAAACGAAAGTAAAAAGAGAGAGAGAGAGAGAGAGAGAGAGAGAGAGAGAGAGAGAGAGTAAATGTAACATCTCTTATCACCCAACATTATCAACGGAGAAAAAAAGTCAGACAAAAAAAAGAGTATCAAAGAAGGGGAAAAAAAGAAAAATGTAAATCAAAGAAGATTAAAGAACTTCAACGAATGAAAAAAGAAAAAATAAGAATCAAAGGGGAAAAAAGAATATCAGCGCAGGAAAAAAAAAAAAAGATAGATGTTAGTCAAAGAAGAAAAAAGAATATGAACGAAGGGAAAAAAAAAAAGATAATTGTTAGTCAAATAAGAAAAAATATCAACTAAGAAGAAAATAAAAGGAAAAGTCAAAGAAGAAAAAAGAATATCAACGAAAGAGAAAAAAATAATAAAGAAATGTTAAAGAAAAGGAAAGAAATGAATATCAACCAAGGAGAAAATTAGATAACAGATTAATCAAAGAAGAAAAAAGACTAACAACGAAGGAGAAAAAAGGTAATAATCGAAAGTCAAAGAAGAAAAAAAGAATATCAACTTAGGGGGAAAAAAATAATCAATGTTAGTCAGAAGAACAAGAAAGAATATCAACGAAGGAGAAAAAAGATAGCAAATGAAAGTCACAGAAGAAAAAAGAATATCAACAAGGAAGAAAAAAAAAGATCTAACAAAATTCAA
>NC_137049.1:24817269-24837269 GCF_032717465.1 Coenobita brevimanus | reverse complement strand
TATCTGAATGAGACTAATAGCAGCAATATGGAAATACGCTACTTCCTGCATCACAGTTATCTTGCAATAACTTATTCTATCTTCAGCCTAGCGTAGGACAGGAGTAGTATCGTTATGTTGTGGTGGAAGAGATAAATGAGAAGCTATGAAGTAATTATCTCTTTTCACTCCCCATGTGTGTGTGTGTGTGTGTGTGTGTGTGTGTGTGTGTGTGTGTGTGTGTGTGTGTGTGTGTGTGTGTGTGTGTGTGACATTAAAAGACTACGGAGAACTCGCTAACAGCAGGAAAAACAACTTGACCTACAAATTCGGTCAGCCAGAAATAACTTAATACCACTACTTCTCCTCCTATCGGCCGGAAGTGTGACATTAAGAGACTGTGTTCTTGGTATATAATAGAATGGGTCGTATTCTCATAAACTTAGAGAGAGAGAGAGAGAGAGAGAGAGAGAGAGAGAGAGAGAGAGAGAGGTGCAGTAATCATCAGCTTTGGTTTTCTCTGATACCCAGTGTAGTCAGATCTTTCCTAAGCTGATTCCGATTGCAAGCTTTAACCCTTTGATTGTGAGGACAGATAGATAGATAGAGAGATGAATAGACAGATATAAAGACAGACAGATAAATAGATAGATAGATAGATAGATTTTTCATTATATTTTTGCAGTCTCATTTTAGGATAGACTTTTCGAAGGAGGTGCTTCATGTAACCTTTAAAAATTATAATATGATAGGCTTTTCCTGGAGTGACTAAAATCAATTGGTACTGGCAAGAGTCTACTAACGACGTCACCAGAATTGAAAATATTATTCTGGTTTTAGTCTAAGTAGCCCAAAAGCTGACATTCTCCATCTTCAGTTCTGAGCTGTAACAATAGAATAACACTAGAATATGATGCCAGTCATGAAGAAGTGCAGAGGAAAGGTTGAAGAGCTATACCATTGTCTTTTTCCGCCGCTGAGCTACGTGAAGTAAGCTGCAAAAGGACAAAAATCTTGGCTAAGTTAGGGTGAAAAGAGTATAGCTATTATGAACGCCTATCAGTACTAATGATGCTTTATTATTTTCATCTTTTGACATCCAGGCGGTTTTATTCCCTTTAGGATGAACCACTCACACCGAAAAAGGTCAAACAAACCCTCCACCTAAAACTAGGCTACCTCTTTCGATACGGTTTCTCTTTTGTTTTCATTTCTCTACCTTCAGACGGTTTTCTCCACCTTAAGAAAAGCATCTCCAAATAAACACGTCAAAAATAATATACATCAGTTCTTCAGTGCGATTTTTATTGTCATTATCTTTCACAGCTTGAAAAGAGATCATTACCATCATTACTTTTTCTCAATAGAACAGATACCAACACTATCATTATATTTCACTAGTACAAAAGTAATTATAGTTTTAACCCATTCCACAACAAACAGAATCAGTAAGTCTCCTATTGCCTGCATTTTTTCCGTCGGTTTTGCTGTGATTTTCTTCCTTCATTGCTTTTCTGTTGTTTATCATCCTCTCCAGTCTCCTTTCCGTCCTTTCTTTTTTTCCTCCATCGTGCGTTCTCTCTTCCTCTATTTCTTTCTTCCCCTACCTCCCTCCTTCCTCCCTACCGTATTTTCCTCCTCTCATCCCTCCTTCTCTCTCTTTACCTTTTCTTCTCTCCCTGTTTTCATCCCTTTTCCTCCTTTAATCCTTCCTTCCCTGGCTTCTTCCTTTCTTATCTCCCTATTTCCTTCCATTTTTCCTCCTTCCTCTTTCCGCTTCGTTTCTTTCCATATCACCAACACCACATCATCCTTCTTTCCATCTGTTCATTCCCCCCCCTCTCTCTCTCTCTCTCTCTCTCTCTCTCTCTCTCTCTCTCTCTCTCTCTCTCTCTCTCTCTCTCTCTCTCTCTCATAACTATCACCCCTTTCTTCCCTTTCTCCTTCCCCTACCCCTTCCTTCCATTTTACCCCTCCATCCCTCTCCCAATCTTCGCCCGATAAGTACCCTTTCATTTCCTCTTCCCTCCCTCCCTCCTTCTTTCCTTCCTTCTTTCCTTGTATCTCCCTTCAGCATCGCCCCTTCCATCTTTCTCCCCTCGGTCCTTCCCCTTTCCCTCTCCCTTCCCTCCACTTCAGCTCAGTGCCAAATCCTTCCCTCACTCCTTCCCACTTCAATCATTCTTTCTTCAGTGCACACCCTTACATCCCTTCCTCCATCTTGGTTTAGTAAAACTCTTCCATCCTCTCCCCTTCCCTCCTTTCCTTCTTTCTCTCTTCTCCCCTCCTCCCTCCAGCTCTCATGATCCCTACCCTTCCCCTGCCGTCCATCTCCTTGTCATTCCCCCTCCTCTCTCCCTCACTTTATCTCCCATCAGTAATACTTCTTTCCTCACACTCTCCTACTTCTCCTACCTTCCCTTTCCCTCCTCCCTTCCATCTTCCCTCCCCCCTCCTTCCTTCCTTCTCTCTCCCTTCCCTCCTCCCTGCCACCTTCCCTCCCTCCTTCTTTCCTTCCCTCTCCCTTCCCTCCTCCCTTCCCCATCGCTTTCCCTTACAGGTTAATTCCCAGATCCGCCATTCAGAGGTACAGAAAATGGAATATGGCTTAGAGGGCGACAGGGTAATTACGGCACGATCAGAGAGAGAGAGAGAGAGAGAGAGAGAGAGAGAGAGAGAGAGCGAGAGAGAGAGAGAGAGAGAGAGAGAGAGAGAGAGAGAGAGAGAGAGAGAGAGAGAGTTGCATAAATTCATAGGCCACACAGATATTGCATGTCTGAGAAGAGAGAGAGAGAGAGAGAGAGAGAGAGAGAGAGAGAGAGAGTTGCATAAATTGATAAACCACACAGCTATTGCACTTCTGGGAAGAGAGAGAGAGAGAGAGAGAGAGAGAGAGACTATCTGGCTGGGTAAGAAAAGTGGGATGGACACGAACTGGTAAATAACAATGAAAAAGGAGAAAAGGAATATGTAGCAATAGATTGGATGCTGAGTCAGAGAGAGAGAGAGAGAGAGAGTGTGTGTGTGTGTGTGTGTGTGTGTGTGTGTGTGTGTGTGTGTGTGTGTGTGTGTGTGTGATTATATGAGTAGCTCGTTTTTCTTTTTATACGTTCTCAAAAATACACGCCTCAAAAAAATATATAAAAGTAAATAGAACTGTTAATATCTACAAAAATTATATTGAAAAATAGGGTAGGAATGATATTACACCTAAGATTTATATTAAAACGTAGATCAGGCGTGTTATCGCCCTCAAAATTTATAGTGAAAGGTAGATTAAGTCTGTTAACTATAGGGGGGAAACTGTATTATTTTTTGAAGGTAATGAAGTTGTCTACAATATATTAGGTGGCGTAAATATTACAGACCTATGGCGCTGAGTCCAATGTTTCACACGCTTGCAATATTCGTGGGTTATACGGTATTCATTTTGGGGAGCTGGGGGTATTTTTTGGTGCAATATTTGGGGTGGTTCAGGTGAGGTGGTGTTAGGGAGATAGATGGAATGATAGATTAGAAAATAGGTACACATAAACAGACAGAATTATTGATATATACACAACTGTCATGCATGTAGATAGCTGTATTGTATCTCTTTATCTGTTTCCTGTAATTTTATCTATCACTTAATTCATCTATATATCTGACTATCCATATACCTATACCCAATTTTTTACTCGATGACACACACACACACACACACACACACACACACACACACACACACACACACACACACACACACACACACACACACACACACACACACACTAGTGACAGGCAAAATTAAAACTTTCATACCACTATGCATACATACAGGCGAAAAAGAGAAGCAGACACAAAAACTGACAGACACATATTGAAGACGATTCCTCCAACTGCAGTCATCTGAGAGAGAGAGAGAGAGGGAGAGAGGGAAGACAGACAGACAGACAGACAGGCAGACAAACAATCAGACAGACAAACAGACAGACAGAAAAACAGACATACATACAGAGACATCCTGAGAGAGCGACAGAGACAGCGAGAAAAAAAAAAAGTCAACATATCATGCGGACCATAAATTGAGGGTGGACGGGACTGTGGCTGTGACATTATTATTGCGTGTCAGGAGGCGAGGCAGGGAATGGAAATTGGCCAGATGAGAGAGAGAGAGAGAGAGAGAGAGAGAGAGAGAGAGAGAGAGTGAGGGAGAGAGAGAGAAAGAGAGAGGAGGGGGAGTTATGGAAATAGGAGAAGGATGACAGAGGGTGAAAAATAGAAAAGATAAGAGAGAGAGAGAGAGAGAGAGAGAGAGAGTCATGTCGCTCACATATAGCGGAGTGGAAAAATAATGTCGTGGAGTGTATGACGATGAGTGACTATGAGGGATGAACAAGGTCAGCTTTGGGCAGTTTAGTTCCATTCAGATCTAGTGTATTCAGGGCTTTGAAGTTCAGTCAGAGCCTCCACGTTCATTGAGGCTCATTCGGCTAATCCAGGTCTGTAAAAGGTTAGTTGGTTCCATTCAGGGTCTTCGTATTTAATAGGGTTGGGGTAGATTTGTTCAGGTTTAGTCACATTCATTTACGTCAAGTTGCATCCTTTCTAGTTATTTCAGTTCCGTTAAATTATGTTCAGATTTCAGTTTATCAGTTCAAGATTATTTCAGTATAGTTAGGTCTTCTCACGTCCCCTCAGTCCATCAGGTCGATTAATATGAAGTGTCAGTTCGTTCGTATGATACGTGTGCCTCTCAGTGTTACAGTTTGGGGAATATGATAATTCTGGTCTTTCAAGTCTTATTGGGTTCCTTTACATACGTCACATCAAATCGGATCAAAAAGTTAAGGCCATGTGTATGCAGATGCGTGTGAGTAATCAGATCTAGAATTACAGTAGCTTTAGAGATTCGGGTTTTAGTGGGTGGGGATGAGTGGGTGAGATCGGGTTGAGTGGTGGTGGATGACAGATAGCGGTGGGGAAAGTAAACATCACGATTATGGGCGTTTTAGGACGACTGGTAGTTGAGGCAGCCATTGTTAATATATTTAGCACATTCAGAAATAATTTGGGTAGGGTAGGTGGTGAGGAGAGAACAAGATGGGCTGAAGTGATGGTACGTGGCTGAGCATGAGGGGTAAATTTCGTACTGCTAAGATCAGTCGTATAGGTAGATTAGGAAAGAACAAACCAAACATAGGGGGGCCAAAAATGGGTTGGGTGGGCAGAAAGGAGTGGATAGGGTGGGTACAATGAGGTGAGATGGGTAAGTAATGGGGCAGGACAAGGCGAACACACTCTCTGAAGATGGATGAAGTACAAGAGACGGCACTGATGACAGAGAGGTTTATGTAGGGGAGGAAAGAGTATACAGAGTGGGGTGAGAGGAGAGGAGTAAGCGTGACGGGTTGGGCGGTGGGCTGTGGGGCAGGCTAGATGTAATTCGCCCTGTGAAGACGGGTATCGTAGGTTGGTCTTTACGAGCGTAGCAATGGTTTATTTCAAAGCTTTCTCCGGGAACAAAAATACGGAAGAACAAAAAAAAATAGCACGCACCGCTTTTATGTACCTCACATTCCAAGAAGAGGGTAATAAAATGCACAGAAGTCAACCATTTCCATTGCCTTTACCATAAAACTTATAGTGGAGAAATATGCAAAAAATTAAAGGGTGAAAAGGTCGTGCTATAATTTTATGAATATGAATGACCCCGACGCTTCCTACTACTACTACTACTACCACTACTACTACTACTACTACTACTACTACTACTTCTCTCTCTCTCTCTCTCTCTCTCTCTCTCTGACACACACACAAGCACACACTCACGCAGACACGCCCTCCATCCCCACCCATTCACCTCAAAACTGCATTCAGAAATTCCTTTGAAGAATTACGCCTTACGAGCAAGGTTTGGCCGGCTCTTTAATGGGTGTTTGTGCCCCGAGCGACGGAGGAACAAGGACAGCAAATAATCTTAAAAGGGAGGTGGCACGCTAGAGCAGGGGGAAGTAATGAGGGAGTGACACGAAGCCGCTCTGCACCCCATACCGTCTGACACAGCATGACACGAAAGCTGGCTATTCCGTACTGGATGACATGCAACCACACCCCCGTCTGACACCATCTGACACAATTATAACGCCAGACACCATCGAATATGAAGCTTCTCCATTAGTCCCTACCATTTGACTCCATATGACACGTAGGGATATCCTCTACTGGCAGACTGGAACCACACCCTGTCTGACACCACTGGACATGAAGCTAGCCAACGCTCTGCACCGTCTAACACCGCTTAGCACGTAAACAATTATTTGATGTAACTTAGATCGCCTGGCACAAGCAGACCTGTAGTTTATTTCACTTGATACTATCGGACAAGAAACTGGTGCTTTCTCCTTACAGCCTGACTCCACCTGAAATACACTGAATATCTTATGCCAGCTGTCACGCAGCCATACCACCCTTTGACACAGCCTCACATGTTAACTAGATATCCTGTATTGGCAGACACAAGACTTATATCCCTTGACACTATCTAATATGCAACTTAAACCACTTGACACCACGTAAACTAGATATCCTGACTGCCTGACACGTAAAGTATTTATATTGCATCTGTTGACACCACTTGACGTACCAGCTGGCAGACAATATACTCTCACCTCACCTAATACGATCTGATCCCACCTACTAGACAAACCATAATCCTACAGTGAATGACACCATCTCTCTCTCTCTCTCTCTCTCTCTCTCTCTCTCTCTCTCTCTCTCTCACACACACACACACACACACACACACACACACAGGATCACACATAGACACTTACACACGCATACACACAGGCATTCTGTTAGATATGCGCACACAAGCAAATATCCACACTATTTGGCACGAGCATACATTCCCTGACACCCCCACACTCAAGCAATCACGCACACACGCACGCGCACATCACACACACACACACACACACACACACACACACACACACACACACACACACACACACACACACACACACACTATAAACCAGCACATGCATCGTGAACACACACACACACACACACACACACACACACACACATACAGCACCGACGTTAAAATACCTTACTGCACCACCTAATTTTCAGACATTTTTCCACGGTTTTCGGACTGAAGCATTTTGCCCAATATTTCAACACAGAATCAAGAGTGCTTTTTTTTTTTTTTTTTTTTTTTTTTTAAATGGAAAAAATCCTAAAACGTGAAAACAAAGGCTAGTGTTTTAGTTTTTTTTAATGAAGCAAAGTCTCTTCCTCACTACCAATATTTTTTTTTATTGTAGCGTCCGATTTTCTGCCTTTAGATAGGTATTGTGAGATAGATGAATAGATAGATAGACCGACAGGTAGATATGTTGACAAAAAGACAGACACAGATAGACGGATAGATAGACAGACAGACAGATAAATAGATATATAAACAGACAGTTAAAATAGAAAGAAACAGACAGAGACAGGGCCAAAGATCGCTCTATAACAAAGTATGATCCCTTTATCCCATCACGCCTAGACAAAATTTTCAGTTTCTTTTTGCTTCTGCCAGGCGGCTTCAATCAGCGAAGGAGAGACTTATCGAGCTGGAGGAGTTAGATATATTGTAAGTCCCTTCACTAAGAGAGGTGAAGGTTTTTTTTTCGCCTACGTTGCATCAAATCACCAGTTAAGTAGCCGGAAAACAAGAAAGAAAAAGACGTCATTGTGCTGAATTGGTTAAGCCCTGTAGTACGAATCTCTCTGTCTGTCTGTCTCTCTCTCTCTCTCTCTCTCTCCCTCTCTTTCTCTCTCTCTCTCTCTCTCTCTCCCTCTCTCACCCACACACACAAACATACACACACCTCTTTTCCATCCTACTCCCGATGTCATTTTAGTCCATTTAGGTGTATTATCTCACCTTTCCCCCCCACTTCCCCTCCAGCCCACTAGCCAAAGCACCTGGCCTGGCACTGAGACTGGCGTGAAGTTTGCTTGTAAAATATGCAGTTTGCCCATCAACGTTGCATTGCCAGCCTCATTATAAAGTCGAGTATTGGAAGAGAGAAGGCAAGTCAATCGGATTTTTACTTTCGATCGCTGAGAATGGAGTGTATCTGCATATTATACCTGGGACGAGGCTGCAAGGGGAATGGAGAGTGTGAGACTGACTAGGAGAGAGCGTGGAGAGTGTGAGACTGATTAGGAGAAAGTGTGTGAGGGTGTGGAGTAGATGGCTGGAGAGAAAGAGAGGTGGACGAAATTCAAAGTGGAAGAGAAAAAAGAGGAATTGAGAGACTGACTAGGAGTGTGTATGAGAGTGGGGTGGATGGCTGGAGAGGGAGATTGACGAAAGCAAAGTGGAAAGGAGGGAAAGGAGACTGAGAGACTGACCAGGAGAGTGTCAGGGATTACAGTGGCTCCAAGGAGATGTGGATAAAGATGAAGACCAGCGAATGGAGAATGAGAGACTGAATAGGAGATGGTATGAGAGTGGGATGGATGGAAGGAGACAGATCAGTGGGTAGAGATCAAAGCAGGGGAAAAGGAATGTGGAAAGGAGAAAATGAGAGTGAGAGACTAGCTAGGAGAGTGTATGACAGTTGGATCGCTGAAAGAAGATAAAAATGAAACGAGGGATCTGCGAACTGAGAGTGAGAGAATGACTGAATGAGAGTGTATGAGAATGAAGTGTTTGGAAGGAGACAGAGACGTGAGCGATGAGTAGAGAGAGGACTAATGGAATAGAGAAGGGGGAGAAGGGAGGATGAGTGACTGACTAGGAGAATGTATGAGAGTGGTGTTGTTGGAAGAAGGCGGGATGGACAAGGAAGAAACTGACAGAATAAGTTTATGAAATGCGCAAAGGAGAAAGCAAATGGAGAGTTAGATACTAGGAGAATATATAGGAGTAGGGTGACTGGAAGACAGAGAGAGAGAGAAAGGGGGGGGAGGGGGCAGACAATGAAAAAGGTGGAGGGAAAAGATTGTAGAGTAATATGATGGAGGAGGGATTGCCGTGGGAGAAATGGGTGTAACTAAGTAGGGAGGCCAAGACAAGGCAACAGTCAGTCCAATTAAACCCCATGCGTAGGGGCCCGAGGTTATGCTGCATTCAACCCCTTTACTACGATGACTGAAATGGAGAATTTAGAGACAGCCTTTAATAACAGCTTTACTGCTACAAATCCTAAGTTGTAAATGATCGATGAAGGCAATAATAAGATAATCCATAAAAAGACATCATCACACTAAAGGAGTTGAGGATACAAGGCCGCCTACCCCCGTTTGTGATATTACGTAGTATAAAAACGGAATCCCGTCACCTCTTGGGGACTCAAACCCATGTGTGAGGTTAGGTCGTCAGTGCTTCAGACGTTCTAACTACTCTCCACTTTAATCCCGCGACCTATATTTTTTTTTTTTTTTAATACCTTCACTACGATTACCTTGTTTTACCTGCCGATATATGTCTTTATCTCAGGCCACATTAGGTCTACTGAAGGAAAGGACCTTCTTAGAGGGGAAGTGATAGGCAAAATAAACTGTTCCTCGTGTGGTGCAGTAAAAAGGGGAAGAGGTGTCTACAGGAGGACTGATGCTTGTGAAAATGGAAGTCTTGGGTGGCTAGTGTATCTGCAAGAAGTTGTTCATGTTATCTGCAGAAATAACAGGGCAAATGAAATGGCCTACTACCTGCACCCACTTTAAATGACCACCACGTTTCGGGTTCAAACCCTAGACTCAAGGCACATGCGTCACAAGACGAGTACGCTACCAGTCAAACCACCACAGTTCCTTTGTTGCCTGAAGACAGTTTTATTCTACTCAAGAAATTTCAAACTTAGGTTAAAAATAGCCTTCATTAACACCATCACTACCAGGCCGCTAGGCTAACGTGAGTAAAATCGTCAGATAATGGCAATAATAAGCAAAAGTATTATATCCAATGGCAGGTGTTGATTCTCGCATTCCTTATATGATTTTATTCACCACAGGGGATAATTCTTGAGCTGGAAGTGATAGATAATTATTTCCCTAGTAACACCTCGTTGACTAATACCCGTTTTATTCTAACCTGGCTTATAATTGCTGCCGCCCCATCTTACATACTGAACTGCAACAAGGGATTAGCACTAAAAAATGATGCTAGTCCTGAATATTTGCTATGGATAGGATAAAGAGCCACTGTATTGTCTTATCATGCCTTTGAGAAGAGTAAAAAAATCTGCAACAGGAAAAAAATCTTACCAAGTTAAGGTAACGGGAATGTAGTTGTCCTTCCCAAGCTGAAGAATATTGTCTGTAGGAAGGAAGAATACAGTGAAAAAATACGTCACTGTGTTGAAAGAGGGAGGGAGAGAGGGGAAACGGGGTGAGAAAATTTATACAGAAAGCAAAGGATAAAAAAGAAAAAGACAGACTGAAATTGTTAACACCATCGACAAAAACAGGACTAGATCAGCAAACAAAAGGAAAGACAGGAAAAAAAAGATGGTCTTAAAAAAAAATAAACATAAAAACAGTAAAGAGAAATACAAAACAAAAGCAGAAAACAGTAACATCCATCAGTACCCGAAAAACAGAAAAAAAATTCGAACGAAAATGCGAAGAGACAAAGACTAAAAAAAAAAAAAAAAGTGATCACGGAAACGCAATAAAGAAAATACAGAAGAGACAAATTACTATAAAAAAGAATGAAGAAAAAAACGTGAACGGGCACTCCAACAGACAGCCAGATAGACGAGCAAAAATGTCGCAAGGGAAATTCGTCCGTCTGTCTCTTTCTCTCTCCAAATCTTTTTCCCTCTCTCTCTTTCTCCTTCCTGGTCCAAGTTAAAATCATTGAGTGGCTACGCTTCCTCTCTGCTGTCAAAGCCCCTCCCCCTCCTCTCTCTCTCTCTCTCTCTCTCTCTCTCTCTCTCTCTCTCCTAATGGTTACTGGCGGGCTTTTGGAATTGTTGCCATTTTAGTTCATCATCGACATTTCAGGTGTGGAAGAAAGGAGAACATAATTCTTTTTTAATCCAACTCTTTTCTAATTTTTATTTTATTTACTGAGGTGGAAAGTCTTTTTTTCTCTATCTCACAGTACGAATCCTGTTTTTCTTTTCTCTGTTTCTATCTTTTTTTTTTCCTTCAGTGATAGAAAAGTGGGCTACTGTACTTCTTTCTCTCTCTCTCTCTCTCTCTCTCTCTCTCTCTCTCTCTCTCTCTCTCTCTAGTTTGAATGAAAGGTGAATGAAAGGATTTTCAATCATTTTTTAACCATCATTAATATTTTTTCTATGATCACTGTATATAAAATGAATCAGTAGAAGTCTATTAATGGTATCGAAAAAATGTGTTCAGGTTAATACGTTTGTGTGTGAGAGTATTATGGATATTTTTTTAAATCTAAAGTCTAACGCCTTCATCAGCACGCTATTTTACGAAAGTGATTAAGTTCTTTAGATAACACAAACAATTACATTATTTTTAGCAAGAATAATTGTGAAAAATATGGACGGAAACTTGTATATTGTGTTTGATGTTTTTATTTTTTACGTGAGTTCGCTGAAAGGGAAATTAAATGGTAAGCGTTGTTTATTTTGGGTTGGTGTTACTGCTAGAATAATATCATAGTTAGGATTTTACCATTAAGTTTCAAACTGTACAGGAATTTGTTTCATGTCTACTAAACTGCAGGGATATCGTGGGTAATGTGGTCGGTGGTATTACTATCGTCGTCATCATTATTATCATCACCATCATCATCATCATCATCATCATCGTCAATGTCCCTGTCAACATCGTCACCATCTCTAGAACCATCACACTCACCATCCCAAACCTACTTCAACCCTAAAAGACAGGACGAAGTAGGATCCAGACACAGAAATATAGAGCAAACAAGTAGAAAAATCAAAGCTATCATTTAGCTCGATAATCCCGTCTTAACCTTACAAGAGAGGGACGCCTTCATGAGGTGGCAATGACATAGCTGACCTACTCCACTGCCCGGTTATACAGAAGTCCCTCAACTCCCTATCTTATAAAGGGCGGACGGTGAGCTGCAGCTTCCCCTTACAGCTTCACCCAGTAGTCCACCGGGTTCACTTTCAGATAAACCTGGGGATGCGATTACTACTACAACCATCCTGTCAATAAAGAAGTACTACAATGTCTTCCATCTCAGCACAAATACTGTCCTCAGTAGCAATAGAAATAAGTAGAGCTCATCTTGTCGAGGCTGCCCCTAAGAGAGTCCGTCGCCAGGCAAGAGGAGAGATACGAAAAAGTAACAAACTATTGAAAGAAACCAACGATAAAGGTGAACAGATCAAACTGCAGAGAGAACTTTTGTTCCGACATACTGTTCGTGTGTGTGTGTGTGTGTGTGTGTGTGCAGTGGATATGCCATTTTATTTCTAATTCATCCTTAAAGTCAACAACGAACTATTCTCCCATGAACACCAGCTACTCTCCTTCTGACTACCCTTCGTGAAGCACTGATTGTTCCCCTTCTAACAACCCTCCCTGGAATTCTAACTACTCTCCCTGGAACACTAACTACTCTCCCTGGAACACTAACTACTCTCCCTGGAACACTAACTGCTCTCCCTGGAACACTAACTGCTCTCCCTGGAACACTAACTGCTCTCCCTGGAACACCAACTACTCTCGCTGGAGCACTAACTACTCTTCTAACTACTCTCCATGGAACACTACTCTTCTAACTACATTCCCTGGAACACCAAGTACTCTGTCTCTAACTACTTTGCCTGGAATCCCATCTGTCACCTGGAAGATGACAGTGACTGGAATCCCATCGTCCTCTGATCCGACAGCTAAGTGACATGGAGAAAGAGAGAGAGAGAGAGAGAGAGAGAGAAATATCAAACCAGTTGTCAAAAAAAAAAAAAAAAATGCATATCCCCTTCCTGCAATCATCATGTTTCCAGATAACCTCCTCCACCTTGGATGCCGGAGGTAATAATCAGACACTTCATTTTAACCACCCTCGTTTTTTACACAGTCTCGTCAAAGAAAAGCTAGCAGATAATCAAGTCTCAGGTTGGAAGAAACTATGCTTATTTCTGCTACTTTCGAAATCAAGAAATAGCCGATAGTTTTCCTGTCATGTAGCCATATAACGCTGCCAAGGCCATAGGGTGATCTCCTACGATTAAAGTGATCTGGACTACGGTAACTTAGCTTCCCGACCTCCTTCACCTTCGGGCCTCTGGAGATCGAAATGGGTAATATGCGTTGAGTTTATAAACATTTCCTCTATAATGCTTACCGTACCTCATCATTGTCAGCTGAAAAATTCTCGTCCCGCTCACCACCACACATTAAGCAGTTAAGAGAAACAAAAGTAAATTATTTTTAAGGTGAATAACAAAAGCTTTTCTCCAGTCATAGTCACACACCCATCTAGAACGATCCTTGTCTTTAAATAGCTGAATCAAGGAAAATAATCAGTCTTCAACTAAAAACAACCTCCTTTCCCCATAACCCGTTGAAACACAATATAAATACTTCAGTCAGTAACCTCCTTTCCCAATAAACCGAAGGAAAGTAGCAAGTGTTCAGTCAGTAACAACTTCCTTTTCCCACAAATCAATCATAGAAAGTATTGTCCATTTCCCCATCATTATCACAGAAAATATCAACTCTTCCGTCACCAGCAAGGCTTTCCCCATAACCCAATATCCAAGATGATAATGTAATCATGGTCCTGCTGGAGCGTATGTAGCTCCAGGGTATAAATTTCGGCCAGTGCATCAGGACCCTGCGCCCCAATTAAATGTTTGGGTGTGATTAATGTGGGGCTGCATCTAACTTGCAAATGAAGCGCTCAATTCGTATGCTACCTACCCCGGTGGACCCATGGACTTGGCTGGGTTCGAATGGGTGTGGGGCCGTGGGGGTATGATTAGTATTAGTGTGGTGTTAGTGTTGTTATTACTACTACTACTGTTATTATTATTGTTATTATAATTATTATTATTATTATTATTATTATTATTATTATTATTATCATTATTATTATCACTCTTATTATTATTATTATTATTATTATTTATTATTATTATTATTATTATCACTATCATCATCATCATAATTGATGTTGCTGTGGTATTTTCTCTGCTTCTCTGTTTGTGTACAAGATACGTCAGAAAGTTGTTATCGGATTTCAATTAAACCTGGTGGATCTGTAGGCAGTGGATCAAGGAAGAGCTGATTAAGTTTTAAAGTGGATCTGGATGCAGACGTAGAAATAACTCATAAATTTTATTGGCATTGGCGCTAGTTGGGCAGACTATGATCGTAGTTTAAACTGACTATGTGAGACCTTAAAAGTATTCATCTGGTTGGAAGCAGGAAGTATAGCAATAACTCATAAGCTTTATTGGAGGAGGTAAGCCTCTCTGAGTGCTTTCTAGTTATTATTGCCATCCACCTTTATTAACCCCCTCATGGTCGAACAACACTGGTATTCTGTTCCAGCTAACGCCAGACGATTTTATTCTGCTAAGAGTGAGTTCTAGGAGAGTGTTAATAGTAGTATTATTCACTCTTCAGTACTCGATACAACTCTAGTCCTGTATTCTAGCTAACATTTCATAATTCTGTACAGCTGAGAGTGAGTGTAGGAGTCAGAGAGTTAAATCATTAGCACCTTCTTTCCTGCACCATAATTTTTCCGTAGTTGTTGTGGTAGTAGTAGTAGTAGTAGTAGTAACAGAAAAAGAAGAAGAACAGCAACAAAAACAACATCTACAAGAATAAGAACAAGGACAAGATCTCCAAGTGTATAAAAGGTGACAATCCCATTCGTGTTCAAAGCTGCGTGAACGAACACCTTGTTATTCCCGCTCCAACTAACACGATATTCTCAACCTCGTCTCTTTCTGGTTATGCAGGTTATATTAAGTGGATTTTTTGTTTTTGTTTTTTTCTTTTTTAAATATGATGACTCAAACGTGTGCTCATCTCTTTACCAATCACAATGCTTGTTCCATTATGATTATTTTTATGCTGGCGATTTTGGGATATCCCTTAGTAGTATAAGTAGTAGTATAAGTAGTAGTAGTAGTAGTAGTATAAGTAGTAGTAGTAGTAGTAGTAGTATCATCATTATTATTATTATTATCATTATTAATAGTAGTAGTAGTAGTAGTAGTAGTATTTAGTATTAGTATTAGTATCATCATCATTATCGGTAAAGCCTAGTGATTTTATTCAGATTAGGTCTCTGCTCGGTATTGATCAAAGAATGCTATCTGTTTGTACTCGAGACTATTTCACTTTTTTTAATACCTCATTCACAGTTCCTGCAGACTGTATAAGCGATCCTTATCTGTATTCTAAGTTGTTTATACGGAAAATGTCAGAAACAATTGTTCTACAACTAATCAGTGTGTGTGTGTGTGTGTGTGTGTGTGTGTGTGTGTGTGTGTGTGTCTGGTACAGCATCCTGTGAGGGGTGGCTTAGACAACGGGTCTTCAAGGTCTTTTTTTTACCTTATCCAGTACCTAAATTTCCTACAACAACACACCGTCCTTTTGCTCAAAGTAAACTTAACTGTTGCATGTCGTATTCTAGGGGGAGATGAGGACTCAGCAAAAGTTAAATGCCTACTGAGTCGCCGTGATGTCGATAGGTACTAAATTAAACCTTCTTATTCTCTGGTGTATACTCTCCTACCTCGTTCTTGATCAACTCCCTCGTCTTCTTCCCAGCACTGTCACCCCACTTCAGACACTCCCTTCATCAGCCTCACCCTCCACTCATTCTATGTGGCGGACTATTAATCTACTTAGTATGGAATGATATGTTTTTGACTGAGGGAAGGATGAAGCAGAGAAAATTAACAGATGAAGCACTTTACACATTCAGTACGGCAGGACGTGAAGCTCATTGAAGAAGGAGGGGAAACAGAAAGAAATTTTTCTTTAATACTTTCTACTGTATCCACATCCTTGATAGTCCGTTACCTGAAGCCCAACAGTCCTTCTCCATGCCATGCACCTTCACATGTCACCACGTGGATGTTAATACTCACTATCGCTCTCATTAATGACTAGTGTGATGGATTTAGCTGGGATGTTTTCATGACATATTGGTAAGTTTTGTGGAAATGTAGCAAATTCTGTTTTGGCGAAATTCCTGTTATCAAATTGTTCTCTGCCTCAGTCTGCGATCGAATTAGCGTCGTTTCGGACAAGAGATGAGGAGTGGAGATGAGAAGTAATAAAGGAGCTTGATGGCACTTTTGTTACGACCCCAGTAAATGAACTTTGGGATTAGGTAATTAGTGAGAGACAGACAGACAGACAGAGACAGAGACAGAGGCACACAGACACACACACACACACACACACACACACACACACACACACACACACACACACAGGCGGGCAAGCGGGCGGACACACTCAGACAGATACAACCAGGCAGACACCCAGACAGACAGATACAACCAAACAGACACCCAGACAGACAGATACAACCAGACAGACATCCAGACACAGACACACAGAGACAGAGACTGAAAAGATTATCAACTGTAATTCTTTCGTCCTTGTTGTTGCATTCACAATTTTCCCCTGTATTTTTGGGTCACGAACGAGGAGGGAGGAAGGAAGGACAGGATGAGAGGAAGGGTGGTGTACCGTGGGAGGAGGAGTTGTTAATGAATAAGGACGTGTGTACCTTTGTGGACACTAATAACCTTCTTGCTTTTGTCGAATATTTATGAAACACTTGCATAATATTATGAAAAGTTTGCTGAGCCTCAAAGATCACATTAGTGTGTTCCAAAAGTCAGTGTTCATTACCTCTTTATTTATCGCTTAAGAGTGGATCAGTATTTATGTCCGCAACTGTCCGTACTTGGAGGTTATTGTCGGAGCCACCCCCTAAAAGATTAAGTGTTAAGTGAGAAGTGGTACACGAGAGAGGGTGGCTTGTTGTGGAAAAATAATTGTTACTTAACCGGGAGATAAATATATTCAAGTTGTATTTTCCAATAGGAATATGGTGTCAAATAATAAAGAAATATATAGACAGTGAGGCTGATAATTAAATGGGTCTTTTTTTTCTAGTGTGACAAAAATTAAAACTATTTCGTAAAACAATATGGGATATAGTTTCCGCAGTAAAAAAAAGGGGGGGGGGACATGTAAATTGTATTCGAAATCATGAAGTTAGTCACAGGGCTTCCTCTAGTTCACTAAAGATTAAAGCAGACTGAATGTAGCATTTGATATTTTTGGAAAGGGATATACCGGTAGCATTTCTAATACTTGATTAAAAAAAAGTCATCATGTAAACAGCACATGATATTCCCACTGGAGTCATAATGGAACGTAATATTGTACGCTTAGGAGTTTTCGCAACACTTCTACCTTAGCGATTTATTTTGACTGTTGAACAATAATCTTTTGTATATTGCTGAGGTAAAGTATGACGGTATCTAAATTTTACAAATAACATGCAACAAAATATTAAGCTTCAGTATGCAAATTAAATCAAATGAAGATGATTTGCTACGAACTTTTCAAAACATATTTAAAAAAAAAAATACAGCTCAACGTTTCCTCTAGTGTGCTAAAAAAAAAAAAAAATGCAGTATTCGATATCATGGAAGCGCGAAAAGTGAATAATATTTTATCTCCTGCTGGACTAATTCATGTCTGTGTTGGCAGAGGTAAAAATCAAAAAGAGATATGGCCCCGATATTTCTCATAATTATTTCCAACATACTTCCAACAGTATTTCTCACCCTCGTCACCAACAATATTTTCCATTACATTTCCCTCAGTAGTTCCCATTATAATTTCGACAGTATTTCCCGTTATATTTCCCACAATATTTTCCATCATAATTCCGACAATATTTCCCATTATAATTCCTACAATATTTCCCGTAATATTTCCCACAAATATTACCCACGATATTTCCCACAATATTTATTACTTATTTTCCCATTGCTACTTCCCACACTATTTTCATCAATATTTCTCAGTGCTATATCCCACTAATATTACACACAATACTCCTCATAATACCTTCCATAATAATTCGTGTTTTTGTAAGCAGGGAGCCAAAGAAAAAAATCTTTCTCCGACTAATATTCTCTCAGTATGTCCTCCTGATATTTCCCACTAATATTTTCCACCAACTTCCCCACTCAGATTATGCACAATATTTCTCATGATATTTCCCACAATACCTCGTGTTACTGTAAGCAGGAAACTGAAAAAAATCAAGATCCAACTAATATTTTGTACCGTACTAATATTTCCAACAATATTTCTCACCGTTATTCCGCACTAATATTACAAAGAGTATTTCCCACGATATTTCCCCATAATACTTCCCAAAATAACTCGTGTTTGTGCAGGCAGAGAGCTCAAGGGAAAAACAAATCATGATCCGACTAATATTTCCTACCATATTTTCTTTCATTGTTTCTCACTAATATTTCTCACAGTATTTCCCATCATATTACCCACGATATTCCCCACAATATTTCCCACAACAACTCGTGTTTGTGTAGGTAGGGCCCTCCAACAATGATCCGGTTAATATTCCTTCTATATATTCTTTTACTCTTTTCCTCTGATATTTCTCACAATATTACCCACTCAAACAACTCACAATCTTCCCACAATAATTCCCACACTACTTCGTGTTTGTATAGGCATGGAAGTCAAGAAAAAAAAACATGATCCAATAAATATTTCTCATTATATTTCCTTCTGTTATTCCTCTCTAATATTTCCCACAATATTCCCCTCTCGTATAATCCAAAAGATTTCACATAATATTCCTCACAACAACTCTTGTTTATGAAAGCAGAGAGCAAGAGAATAATTATCAACCAACGAATATTTTCCACGATATTGCCCATAATATCCACAAAATATTTATCACCAAAATTCGTGTTTGTGGAGGCAGGAACCTTTAGAAATACAAAATCATGATTCTACTAATATTTCCTGTATTTCCCAGAACTTATTTCTCACTATTATTGTCCAGCAATATTCCCCGCTATATTACCCACAGTATTTCTCACAGTTCCTTGGGTTTGTGGAGGCAGGAAATAAAAAAAAAAAAACAGAAAACATTATCCTACTAATATTTCCTGTATTTCCCAGCTCTGTATTCCCACTAATACTCCCCACAAATTATACCCACAATATTCCTCACAATATTTCTCACAGTAATTCGTGTTTGTGGATGCAGGAAATTTAAGAAAAGCAAAAAAACATTCTACTAATATTTCCTGTATTTCCCTGACTTATTTCCCACTAATATCCCCCACAAATATTCCTCCACAATATTTCTCACTGCATTTCGTGTTTGTGTAGGCAGGGAGCTTAATTGGAAAAGAAAAATCATGATCCTCGTGATGTTTCCCGTCAGGCCTGTATGTCCATCCTGTTTTGAGATTGATGCCAGACGAGCAGAGTTGCGAAGAGGGAAAAGAAACTGTTGTGAAATTGTGAGACTGGGGAAAAGAGAATGTAATGAGGGAGAGAGGGAGGAGGAGGAAGAGCAGGAGGAGGAGGAGAAGGAGAAGATAAGAAGAAGGAGGAGGAGCAAAAGGAGAAGCAGGAGGAGAAGGAGGAGCAGGAAAGGAAGAAGAAGAAGAGAAGGAGGAGGAGGAGGAGAAGGAAGAGGATGAAAAGAATAATAAGAAGAAACCTGTTGTGATACTCTGCGATAAAGAAAAAAAAATGAATGAGAAGAGTATAAGGTAGCCGAAAATTGCTGAAAAACCGTGTGGGGAAAAAATTAGGAATATTATATAGAAGAAAAATATCGCAAGAAAGACGAATATTACAGGGAAGATATGGTGTAAAAAGTCGTGAATAACAATAAAATGAAGAATAGCGCTAGGGTTAAAATATGGTTGTAAACTGGGAAATCATGAATAATGCAAAGAAAGAGAAATACATGAGGAGGAATTGTGTGATAAAAAGAAAATCATTAAATAAAGAAATTATACAAGACAGGAGAA
>NC_137049.1:24807269-24812269 GCF_032717465.1 Coenobita brevimanus | reverse complement strand
CAGTCTTTGATCTACGAGTGATACAGTGACGCGCGAGTGAAATTCCGTGTGTGTGTGTCCGAACCGGGAGCTTCCTAGAACATATTGCTCTTGTGAGTTATGCCTCATTTAAACGTGAATGAACCTCCATAATTAATTTCCTGCCGATTTAATGCGTTACATGTTATTAGAAGCAACTGATGCTGTGATAATTATTTGTTTTTTTATGTCAAATATTTTTATTCTAATGTTTTCTCATTTTAACCCGACATGGTTGCCTGCCTACGATGGCTTATGCTCGTTTGGTCCGTCACCTTTTGTTTATTTCTCGAAACTTTGAAATAAACTGTATATGTGTGAATAAACTGGTATGTGGTAGGGCTCGAAGAAAATGGACTTGGATCCACTGGCTCAGTTACATAAAGCAAACTGTTGAGGGTTAACTATAATACTTTCGCCAATAAAATATTTTTCGAAACCCACAAACTACTTTAAAACGCCCAAATAGGAGAGAAAAAAAAAAAAGGACAAGGATGTCTGGGAGTATTCGCACAAGGAGCAGTTGAACAAGCTGGACACGAGCTGATGAAGAAATAAAGAGAGAGAGAGAGAGAGAGAGTAGTACGCAATAAATCCTCATATATACCACTTTTTGACATTGTTTTTGGCTCTTACAACCACAGTAGTTTGAAGAAAATTCATATTATAATCCCTTTGTTGAATATGATGCTGAACTGCCAGTTCCCCGCTATTTTCAGTACCACAGTAGTTGTGTAAAAATTTTGGTTATATTTTGGGACCACTTAACATACGACGAGGCATTGCTGCAAAACAAAACATTCCCAAAGCTGTATAATGGTCTTTCTATTTTGTTTTTTTGATATATTTTGCGTACACTGTTTCCCATTCATGCGTGGATTATTACTTTTTTTTTTACTGAATATTTCTCTTCTCACTGAGTTTAGCTATGCTCCTGATTTTCGTTTTTTCTTCTGAGCTTTTTTCCCTTACTCTTCCAAGCTGTACATCTTTTCCAACCGACTCTCTCTCTCTCTCTCTGTCTCTGTGTCTCTCTGTCTCTCTCCCCGTGAGCCTCATTTACTCTATAATCTGCGTTTTTCTGCCAGTTTCCTACACACCATATTTATAGTTTTCTTTGTAATCATTTATTCTCATCTTTATCCCAGATGACCACCCGAGATAATGTTAGACGGTAGAATATAAAGTACGTGCTATAGGAAAGTAAGTAAGGACTGAAGGGCAACTTTTGTAGCGCGTCTTTCTAAGCGATTCATTCCACACATTAAATCATAGAGTCCTCTTGCATGGTACCTGTGAAAGCTACTTCGATTTCGGAACTGCCTAAATAACATACAAGAGAAAGTTAAGGTGTAATAAGAAAAATAAATCGCCAAAATGAGGTGTCACGAGGCCTCCTATCCTACACAAATACGACTCAGAAATTCACACCTAGGCTACGGTAAAGTGGGATTTGGTATCACAGGAAGATCAGAAAAACATTGTAATATTCCCTTTGTCCCAACCTTATCCTTCCTACGAAAATAAATCCTAGTAGGCTTGTGAATTTCAGCCCATGTTACAAGTCCTTCCTCCAAACACAAATCGTGAGTTAAGGCAGAGTTTCATATTGTTCGTGAAATTCAGTGCATGAAGTCATATTTACGACGCGATTTGAGTGTTATAAAATTGATGAATATCGTCTCAGGTTGCAAGTCCTTCCTGCAGACACAACTTCTCGTTACAACAGAAGTTTATTGACATTAAGTTTGTTCATGAATTTCAACTGAGACTGCAAGTTCTTCCGACAAACGCGAATTTAATGAGTTACGACAGAGATTAATATGTCTATGAATTTCAACTTAGGTTACAAATCCTTCCTCCACACACAAATCAAAAGTTACGACAGAGTACTGATCGTAAGTCTATTGTGAACTTCAGCTTGCGCTAAACGAGGGACGGCCAGACCCCAACATGCAATACCTACCTCTAGAAAACTGGGAAGGTGATGTCTACCTGTGCCTTTGGTGAGTGTTAATGTTTTTCGTGTTATTATTTGGTGTGTATGTGTGTGTGTGTTTTTGTTTTGTGTGTGTGTGTGTATTAATTGTGCTTTAGTATGTATCCTGTTTTTATGAGTCGGGCTAAGAGGGATAAGAGACATTCATTGTTAAAGATATGCCTTCATATGTAGAATACTGTAATAGATAAGACCCACTGGTAAACATTTCCTCTTCTCATAGCCTTCGCTTATAATTAAATAGAGAAGCAATCATGGTTATTTCCCCTTAACTAGGCCTTGATTTCCCTCCTTTTTTTTCAAGCTTATTTCACGGAGCTCAATGGGAAGAAAATGCTACTAATCTGCGTAATTTAAACAAATGTATTGTGTTTATGTTCACTTCTCTAGCCTCATGTTCAGCTCTGCCTTCACTTCACACATCACTTACTCGCCTCACCTGAGATTACTCTTCTTATCTCATTCTTCACTTCACTTCGCTTTATCTCGTCTCAAATTAATCTCTCTTCTCAAACTGTTTCTCTCTCCTAGGCTCACTTTATCCCATCTCAAATAGTGTCTTTCCTCGCCTCATCTCACCGTGTCTATATTTAATCTTTGTCTTCTCAGCTCATCCCATATCGTTTCAAACCAATCTGTGTCCTTTCATCTCTTCTCCTTACCACGCCTCACCTCACCTCTCCTCTCCTCTCCCCTCCCCTCCCCTCCCCTCCTCTCCTCTCCTCTCCTCCTTTCTTCTCGCGCAGTCTCAATTCCTCTCTCCTCTTCTCACTTCTCACCTTTTCTCATCATATTACTAATGAAACTGGACGTCACCTCACCTATCATCACCTCTCATCTCCTCTCCCGTCATTTCCTCTGCCTCGTCCTTCCTCTCCTCATTTCACTGCACATCATGCACATTCGTACGCCTCTCACCTTTCTTCTATATTCACATCACATCTTACTTTTTTCCTCATTTTTTTTTTCTAATCGTCTCATCTCCTACTCCCTCACCTAACCTAACCACACTTATTTTTTCCACTTATTATACCTGTTTTTCTCATCACACTTCATATATTTTTTTCTTCATTCGTCTCACCTTTTCTCACCTCTTTCACGTTACCCTTCCCCTCATTTTCCCCTTTCCTATCCTCTGCAGAACAGGTTATTAATTCATTTTTTTACCTTGTCATACTCTGTCTCACCTCATCTCTTTCCTTACCTCAGCTCTCTTCTCCCCTCCTTCTTCACTTCTCTAACTTCACCTCACCTCACCTCACCTCACCTCACCTCACCTTATCTTCTTGCTTTACTTTCCTTATCTTCGTCTCATATATAGATATCATAGGTAAAGAATTCTTCATAACAAACAGTAAAGAACAATTGGTCTGTTGCTGTTTGCTTTCCTTTTTACTCCTTTGTACTCCTTCGTACACATCACCTCGCCTCAGCTCACCTCATCTCACCACACCTCACCTCAGCTCACCTCACCTCAGCTCACCTCACCTCACCACACCTCACTTCACCTCACCTCACCTCACCTCACTTACTCCACCTATCCTCTCCCATCTCACCTCACATACCCAACCTATCCTCTCCCACCTCGCCTCATTTTACCTAATCTCATCTCATTTATTCCACCTCTCCTCTCTCACCTCACCTCACCTCACCTCACCTCACTTTACTTTACCTCATGATCAAGGCCTGCTGTCCATATCAACAACTTGGGACCATGCCAAAGTTGGACCAACAATCTTGCGACAACTTACCTGTTAAGTCTTGCTTATGTAAGTTGTGTGCGTGGGCTAGCGTGTGTGTGTGTGTGTGTGTGTGTGTGTGTGTGTGTGTGTGTGTGTGTGTGTGTGTGTGTGTGTGTGTGACCTTGAGTGTACATGTAGGCAGGAATGTGTTTGTGTGTATTCGTTATAGTTATGTGTGTGTGTGTGTGTGTGTGTGTGTGTGTGTGTGTGTGTGTGTGTGTGTGTGACCTTGAGTGTGCACGTAGGCTGGAATGTGTTTGTGTATTCGTTATAGTTGTGTGTGTGTGTGTGTGTGTGTGTGTGTGTGTGTGTGTGTGTATGTGTGTGTGTGTGTATGTGTGTGTGTGTATGTGTGTGTGACCTTGAGTGTGCTCGTAGGCTGGAATGTGTGTGTGTTTGTGTGTGTGTGTGTATGTGTGTGTGTGTGTGTGTGTGTGTGTGTGTGTGTGGTGTAATAAAGACGATCTATACTCTTTAATAATTCACAAAAGCCATTCTAATAAGTTATATGAGGCCAGCCTGGAACTCTCTCTCTCTCTCTCTCTCTCTCTCTCTCTCTCTCTCTCTCTCTCTCTCTCTCTCTCTCTCTCTCTCTCTCTCTCTCTCTCTCTCTCTCTCTCTCTCTCTCTCTCTCTCTCATCTTGTTCCTCCTATATCTCAGTCCTCTTTCCCTCTCCCTTCCTTCCTCCCTCTCCATATCTCACTCGTCTTTCCCTTTCTCCCTCTCCATCTCCTTCGTTTGTCTCCTCTCCCTGCTTCCAATAACCCTCCTTCTCTCTCTCTCTCACTCCCTCTCTCTCTTCTTCACCCTCCCATTCTTCCTTCTACCACTTCTTCCCTGTGCTCCTTCCCTTTCCTCTCTAATTCCACATTCCTTTCCCTTCCCTCTTCTTTTTCCTTCATCTTCTTCCTCATCTTCTTCCTCTTTGTTCTTTCATTTCCTTTGTTTTCCCTCTCCTTCTCCCTCATTCTCCCACTTCTCCTCCTTTACCCATTCCCTTTTCCCCTCGTCTTCCTCTTCAGTATTCTTCCTTCACTTTTTATTCTCTCTCCCCTTCCTCTTCTCTCTCTTTCTTCCCACGTTTTTTTTTCTTTTTGCTCTCTCTCTCTCTCTCTCTCTCTCTCTCTCTCTCTCTCTCTCTCTCTCTCTCTCTCTCTCTCTCTCTCTCTCTCTCTCTCTCCCTTTCCTGTATTTTTCTTTCCTCTTCCTCATTTCCTTCTCCTTCTCTTCTCATTCCTTC
>NC_137049.1:24789769-24802269 GCF_032717465.1 Coenobita brevimanus | reverse complement strand
TAATTCTACCCACACACAGACAGCAATTCATTTTTCACATTTATCATTTATATGGAGCGTGCACAGTGGCCGGATCATAATTACTGAACAGTCGGGCACATAATATTCTCCTATTATTCCACGGTCTACTTCATACTTAGGGCATGTCCGTCACTGTTCTCCTTGACACAGGATAAGAAAGAGAATTATGTAGGGACAGAGAAACATTCCAAGCCTCTATCAGCTCAGGAATATTAGCCAGAGAAGGAAAGTGAGAAGCAGAATAGATTAAATATTAGGCGAACTCTTGTCCCCAACTGTACCTACCGCTCATTGAAAGATTACTATGTGGACGTGTAAGCCAACTCCAGTATTATTAACTGTGGATTTGGTGTTCGTGAGAGTGGGAAATGTTCTGTAGTTTGTATACTGTCTGTAGGGTAGGAAGGCATTTTCGGTCACACTCTTACCACAGAAGACTTGGGGCCTCGTCACACATAGGTTGAAATCAAACTATATCTGATTCTAACCTCAGTGTGACAAGAGGCTTTTTTTTTTTTCGTTACCGCTGCACTATCAATGGCATATGTCAGTTGAATATACAAGGGATGACTCCTGGCCTTCATTTAGTTAGAATTGGCTTTTATAGACTGGCAACCTCGACCCAAAATTGAACCCTGGTATAACAGTGACCTCCAGACAAGGTGGACATAATTGCATCTAATATTCCACCACTTCTGCGTTTCCTGTCCTCTGGTAATTAATTTTCTGACCCTGAGAAAGGTTTGGTTTATCTCTCTCTCTTTCTCTGTCCATATACCATTCTCTCTGACGTGATGTGTCATGGAGGAAAGTGATGGACATGCCATAAGTGTGAAAAGGACACAGTATTGTAGCTGGCGAACATTTTTTTCTGAATATACCTCCGTCCTCCTCCCCATGACTGTTTAAGTAACAAGTGAGTGTATTCAGAGGTGATGAGGTGCCGTGCTGTGGGGACACTTACGTATACAGTCGCTAGTTGCTTGAATGGTCACGGAGATACAAAAGCAAGAAGCGTACTCTAACCTCTAACAAATTCAGTATTTTTTTTTTCCTCAGAGTATCTCCAGATATTATATTCAGTTTAGGAAATAGGCTACTTTTTTTCCGAACTGGATGGGTAATATAGAGACTTCATTACCTCCTTCACTATGGGGGGGATGTCCTAACCTGAATAAAATCGTCTGGTAGCAACAACAATAAACTACAGAATTGTCCCCGGTCTGAAAGGGTTAAGCGGCGGTGGTAGATGCTAAATGGCAGTGTCTTAAAGGTCTGATCCGAATTCTAATTGGGATCAAAGTGGCCGGTTAATAAACACCAATTTTAACAAAGCGAAGGTCAAGTTATATTCTCTAAAATCACTGTACAGTCGGCATCGAAAGTCCTATCACTCGCTTTCTTTTTTCTATCCTCTTTGAAGATGACTTCGGCCACAGATCAATGCCTTCAATGTTAGATGCTGCAGATTCCCCACATTGATTTTCATAGTCCAAGGAAAGAAAAACAGGAAAGGCGAGAGGTCTTTTGATGCAGACCGTATATTCAGTTGAGAGTGTGCCACGATAAAACTGTGCAAACGTCACATATCGAATGAGAGTAGGGCTGTATCCACACCAAACACTTGCAGGCGCTGTCGAGTGTGGGCGAAAGTTTTGCATCATAGAAAGTGACCTGACAAGATGCAAGCAAGTGCGGGCAAGAACTCCTTTGAATTACAGAGATGCAGAATTTCCTATCGCACTAGCATGCATGTGGATTGGACGCGTGCTAATACTTTGTTTCCCGAAAACTTTAAGTTCTTCTCCCAGAGGAAGAATTTTTGTACTTTATTCTTCAACATCCAGACGGTTTTATTCCACTCTGGGGAGGCATGGCGGTGAAGAAGCTAGAAATATCAACGTTAATCCCCTTCACTGTAAAAGTCTCCCAAGAGTTAAATGAAGCAGTCAGCAACAAGAATAAAGCGAAAAATACTTCATCGTTGTGAAGAAGACATTAATAATAAACATAACAACGCTCGAACAGGTCTTAGCAGTCCACTACCAAAGCACTTTCTTCCTGCAAAAATTCTCGCTTTTTCTACTATTTCTTTCCTTCTCTCTCCATCCTCCTCATACCCTTTCCTTCCCTCTTTTCTCTTGACTTTCACTCTCTTCACCTCTCCTCCACTCTCATCCCCACTCATTCCCTCTACTCATTTTTAATCCTTTTCTCATAGACATTGGTTAGATCTTTAGCGTAATTTGGTTTACTCCAACAGATAATCTTGTTATGAAAGATAAGTCTGTTGTTTATACTTCTTAGTTACGTCTTCCCTCTCCTTCCATCTTCTTTCCCTCTCATCTCCCACTTCTTCCCATTTACTTCCACTCTTTTCCCTTTCCATTTTCTCTTCTGCCCCTCTCCTTCCCTCTTCTTTCCCTCTTTTCTCTCTCCTCTTCCCATTTCATTACCCTCCTTTCCCTTTTCTTTCCCTCTTCTGCCCCTCTCCTCCCCTCTCATTCTTTTCCTTCCCTCTCCTTTCCATCTTCTTTCCCACTCTTTACCTTCCCCTTCCCCATTTCCTCCGTCTCTTCCCTCTCCGTTCTTCACTACTTCCTCCCTCTCCTTCCGTCTTCTCTCCATTTTCTCCCCCTCCAAGGAAACTGATAAAAGAACATCAGAATGAGAAGAAAGCGTAGTAAAATTAAACGAAAGGTAAAAAGCATTAACTGGCGGTAGCGGGTGTAACGTAAAAATCCTAAATAGACGCTCTGTTGCATACTGATTTTAATTAAGACAAGGGTAGCTTAATAGAAAACATTCGAGTACACAGAGATTTTAATTAAAGCAAATAAAAATAAATGTAAAATGCAAGTAAACGAAAGACTTTTAAAATAATGAATAAGTTATGAAGCGTGGTATTAATACATAGGAATTTTATCTTTCTGAGTGCGATGAATTTAAGTGAAGTGAGTGAAATGGTCCGCCGTAAGCTGGAACAAAATGCAAAATTCATCAGTCTCCTAAATGTAAATCGGTATCCTCATTAACACCTCTGATACCCCAGAAAACTGTGTGATGTTAGCCAAAATAAAATGCAAAGTAGGTAATTCAAAGTCAAAGGGTTAACTGTTGCAAGAGAAAATTACTATCTTTTTCATTTTTTTTTTTTTTTGTAATATCAGAATAAACACTAATTTTTATTATATCTGAATACAGTTGTTTAAGGCAGTGCAGTGAAATATTATAATAAATTTAAAAACAATAGCGATCACAAAATATTCACTAAATCGATAACATGATTTTTTTTTTTCAACTCTCTTACCATACAAACTTCCTTACTCCACAGCTGTCTCTAATTATATTCTTTCCCAACCGATCCACTCTCTACACTCCATGCACATTCCTCAATAATCCCATTTTAAAGCAGTTTATTGTTGTTAGTACTACCAGAAACTAAATAAATATTAAGTTTAAATCTGTCCAGTTACTCAGTAGGGTTTATCACAGTGACGGGAGGGACAGATAACAGTAATGGTACGAATGTTAACCTAGATTTGAAATGTTAATATCAATGAAATGCTTAAAATTTGTCCATTCCATTGTACCATGATTATACTCCTTAATGATGAGCTGTAGCAATAATTTACTACCAGAATAATGTGCTGCTAACAAAGAAGTGCTATGGATATGAAGCAAAATCATAGCACTGCCCTTCTCTGCCTTTAAACTACGAGAAAAATTATGCCAATGGACGAGAAGCTCCGCCAAGTTAAAGTGGACGAACTATAGGCTACATGAGTACACAAATACCAGCTGAATTCTCTCTCCTTGGTGGCTCCCCGTGAATTACCTGCAGAGAGAAAAACATTATAATAGTAACAATACCATTTTAATACCTTCTTTGTTATATCAAGAGGATTGTTTTAAAAGCAGCGTTTATTTATAGACACATTTTCGTGGATTGTCTGAATTGTGATGATGATGATGATGATGATGATGATGATGATGAAGATGATGATGATGAGTAGTAGTAGTTGTAGTAGTAGTATCATCGTCACCACCATCAATAATGTCATTGTTAATAACATCAGTATTATATTACCAGAATATTATTAATTATTATATTTCAGTAACACATTAATCTCTTCCTCTCCCTTCTCTTCCTTCACCTTCCCCTCCGCTTCCTTCCCCTCCTCTCGTACCCCATTGTCCTCCTTCCCTCCCTCTCCCCTTCATCCCCTTTTCACTCCTCTCTCTTCCTTCCCCTCTCTCTTCCCTTCCTTCCTCTCCCTTTTCCTTTCTTCCTCTCCCCTCTTCCCTTCCCGCCTACCCCCTATTCCCTTCCTACCCTTCGCTTAGCTTCCCCTCGTCTTCCCCTCCCCTCCGCCTCCCCCTTCCTCCCACCTCCCCCTCTCTTCCTTTCCTCTCTTATCATGTAATGTTGCTGCGAAAGAATTAAAAGGGAAAAAGGCTCTTCTCTTATAACAGCCTCTCCCTCTCTCTCACGTCGCATTCTCATCCTAAAAACGTAATGAAAGTGGGAAAAATGAGTATAAATTATGTGATAAAGTCCAGTTGCAAAAATACTCTCATTTCTTTTTCTCTCTTCCAGAAATGAAAGATGATTATGAGATGATGATTATGATGATGGTAGTAGTAGTAGTAGTAGTAGCAGTAGTAGTAGTAGTAGTAGTAATAAAAATCATAGTCATCATTATCATCACCATCATCATTGCTGTTGCTATTATTATTATTATTATTATTATTTTTTTATTATTATTATTATTATTATTATTATTATTATTATTATTATTATTATTTCCCTTCCTTCACCCTCCTTTCATCCATCCCCTCTCCCTACTTCCCTTTTCCCTATCCCCTTTCTCTAGCCCCCTTCCCCCCCCCTTCTCTTTACCCAACTTTCCCTTTGCCCTTTCTCTAACCCAGTTCCCTCCCCTTCTCCTTTCCCTCCTCCCCCCTTTCCCTGTTTCCCATCTATCCCTCCCTTCCCTCCTCCATCTCTCCTCCCATATTTTCCCTTCCCATACTTCCCTCCTTTCCTCCTCTTCTCCCTCCTCCCTTTTCCTTTTCTCTCTTCCTCTACTCTCCCCTCTCCCTCCCTCTCCCCCAAGCAGCAACACCAAGCCTGGATGCCCACCCAAATCTGGACCAGCGCTGCTTCCAAAAATTTAATATTAAGCTTCTCCTCTGCCGCATCGTGCTCTCCCCCCGCCCCATCCCTGGTATCACTCTTGTGGCACCCTCATCATACCTCCTCTAACTCCCCTTCCCCCCTCTCCCCTAATGCCCCGTTTCTCCATCATCCCCTCACCCCCAACACCCCCTCCCACCTAGCGCCCTCTCCCCCTATCACCCCTTTTTCTTCCTTGATCTCCTCCCTCTCTCGCCTTTCATACCTCCGTTTTCATCTCCCCCTGCCACCTCTTATTTCTCTCCCTTTTCACCCCTCCCCCTACCACTACCTCCCAGATATGACTCCCTCCCTCCACGCCATTCTTCCTCCTGGTACTCCTCTCCACCATCCTTCTTTCCTCTCCCTTTCACCCATATGGCTCCCTTCCACTCACACCACCTTCCACCTATATCACCCACTTCCGCATCACATCCTTCTCCCTCATCCCCGCCTCACCTAGCAGTTAATTACAATTGTAAGTTATATATATTTTTTTATTTCTGCTACTGTTTAACTGTTTTATTGAGACAAGGTGAGACCCGCCGTACTGAAAGGCTCGATGCAATCTTAACTATGACAGCTTTCGTGTTTTGCTCGTGCTGCCGCCAGATTTTTTTTCTCTCTCTCTCTTTTATTGAATTTAGTTGAAACTCGTCGTCATGAAGGCAGAGGACAGTACAGATACAATATACAGACCGTCAAACAGGAGATAGTGATATAATGCAGTGATCTGGGAAAGGAGGACAGACCTAGGAGACTTGAAACAAAATATAATAATAGAGAGGAAGGTGGGATTGATAAAAGGAGCAGGCAATTAAAGAAAAGGTAGTGTTATAAAGGACATTGAAGCAGGAGAAAATGGTATTAGGGGAAGACAGAACAGATACAAGACACAGACGGTGAAATAGAAGATAATAAAAATAGAGGAGGGTAGGACAGATACAAGCCCTGACAGCGAACGATAAGACTCTGACAGGGTGAAAGAAGGTAGCACAGATATAAGGCAAAGTCGATGAAACAGAATGTAGTGATAATAAGGAAGGAATTATGAGGGTAGGACAGATATAAGGTGAAGATAAGGAGTAATACTATATTCCCATCACGTCCGCCTTCTACCCTTCCGAATTCTCCTTCCTCAACCTTCTCCACTTTCCCCTACCTTCCACTTCCCCTCCCCACTTTCCCCTCCACTTCCCCTCATCATTTATTCCATTTCCTCCACATTTCCCTTTACTTCTCACACGTTCCCTTCCACTTCCCCCAAGCTTCCCCTCTACTTCTTCCCTATCACCGTCCCTCTCCGACAAATTTCCCTTCCACTTTCCACCCACCTACTCCCCCTTTACCCACTCACCTCCTCCCTGCCCTCTTCACTTCCCTCTCCCCCCAGCTCCAA
Source organism: Coenobita brevimanus (assembly GCF_032717465.1). Lineage (NCBI taxonomy): Eukaryota > Metazoa > Arthropoda > Malacostraca > Decapoda > Coenobitidae > Coenobita > Coenobita brevimanus. The sequence continues at coordinate 24,795,670 of NC_137049.1, read as the reverse complement.
ACACTAGCAGTAATTTGCAGTCTTACCCCAACCCCCTACCCTCTAATCCCCCCTACTCTCGGCACCCCCCCTCCCCTCCTGGGCGCCGTTAACGAAGCGTTCAAACACTGTGGGAGGGATTTTCCTTTTTGGTCTAATTATCTGCTCACTGCGCCACGCCGCCCAATAAATGCTAATGGTACAATGCGGGGGCGGGATATCCTCACAATTTTGTTCCAAGACTATTAAAAACTAAATTCTGTCCACTTTAACTTGACCTAAGAAATGCCTTCTCTCACCTTCAATGCTGAGCTGTAACAAGAAATTGCAACGTGATGCTAAACACGATAAAGTGCTACAGAAAGAGTACAAAGCCAGTTCAGACATCAACCTAAGAGAAGTAAGAAGCAAAAGGAGAAAAACTGCCGCCAGGTTTAGTCAGAGGTAGTATGAGGCTTGTCTCAGGACGGTATTCGCCAAACCTTAGAGAGAGGGTCATTTAAGCTTACTGTTTAATTATAGGTGGCGTATTGCATCACTTTCTAGCCTAACAATTATGTACTTATTACACAATATTCTGAAAAGCTTGTTGGATTCTGAAGATCACGTCACTGGGTTTCTGAAGTCATTGCTCATTATCGTTAGTTATGGACTTGAAGTGTATACGTATTAATGTCTGCAACTGTACAAAAAGGACGCTAGAATCTAAGGGTGGTATTGTACGTGGCTTTGGAGATTTCGTAACACCTCTACTTTATCGATTTATTCTGCATATGAATCCTTTGCATCTTCTTGTAGTTCAGTAATCAAAATTAAGCTAATATTAACGCTATACATATAACGTACTAGAGGTTTTTTTGATATACCATGTAAAATAAATCGCTGAGGAAAAGGAGCAACGAAGCCTGCTATGCTGCCATGAATACAGTCCTAAGTAACGCGCCTGACTGCGGTGAGTGGGTGGGTGAGTGGATTCAGCTGCTAACACTGCGAATAATCTAGTTTGCCTACCTAACCAGCCACTCTCAACAAATGGGAAGAAAGATAAGGGTTACTGCCTTTGGACTGTACAAGCGTCATGGAGGAAGGTAATCAATCATTTTCCCCTAGAATACGACAGGCAACAATCCAATTTACATCCAGGTCCCCAATTACTATCCAGAAAAAAAAACACACACACACACGAAGGACAGACAAACTTCGTCCAACAATCGTCCCAGAATCAACCTCGAAGCCTCCAAGCTGTGAGAGTGTGGGTGGGCTCCGGTGCTGGCTGCTAACAATGCGAGTAATCTAGTTTGCCTGCCTAACCAGCCTGCCGGGCCAAATAAACATGATCTTGTTTGTGTTCGTGCGTCAACAAGCTCGCGTGCCGCTACAAATCGCTGCCAGTACCCGCTAAGCTGCTTACGAATATCTTACGCCCAATTTATAGCCAGTTGGCGATGTAGGACGCAGGGTACATGGGAGTGGTGTGCGTGCTTGTTTCCCTGTTGCTTTGTACTCCGTCTTTGTGAGAGAGATCGTTGGCTTTACCCTTTCAACCAGTTAGCGTATATAATTGTTTGTCCTGTAATCTCTAGACCACTTTATTTAGCTTTATTTTGCTATCTTTATCTCCGCGTGAAAAGCTAAAAATGGATATATATCAAACCTCTTAAACCGGATGAAATTCAGGAGATAGCAAGAATACAACAAGAATAAGCCACCGGACTGAAGGGGTTAAACTTTCGCCACACCCATGCTAACAGCGGGAAGTGCGTGGCTCAGATTGCAACTAGGAGAACCAGAGTCCGATTTTTCAGCCAGTCAGACTCTAGGACGAAGTTTGTTTCCTCTTTGTCCCTCTTCAACCAGCTCGTTCAGCCCACTCCTCTCCATCCACCTCATCCTTTCTCTGACACCCAACGTCGAATTTTAGACCCGCAACATAAACCTTTCCCCCATCAATGTCAGTCCATTTAATCGCCTTCGCATGACATACTCCCCTCGCCCTGCCCCACCATCCACCACTATCAACCCAGTACTTCCAGCCTACTCCTCGCCATCCCACCGTTCTCCTGTTTGTTTGCTCCTACCATCAAATATCTAGAATTAATAGTTTGCGTACAGTTTACCGACCGACCTACTCCTATACTGCTTATTATCACAGAGTATTACCTCGCCTATCATGGGCCATCATACAGCATCTTCATCCCGGTGGTGGAGAGAGGAGGCTGCCATGATAAACATGACGACTGTTATACTGAAGATGATGATGATGATGATGACGATGGTAGCAGCGGTGGTGATGGTGGGGGTGGTGGTGGTAGTGGTGATTTCCTGGAATGATGGTAATTTCATTTCATTCATTCATTGCCAGACGCCATGTATCCCAAAAGGGGTGGTCAAGGGCTTAGAGTTAATTGTTTTACGGGAAGGGGCACTAATCCTCCACCAACCCCACTTGACACGTAGGGAGAACGTTATGCCAACAGCATCTGGTGTTCCCAGGCGGTCACCCATCCAAGTACTAACCAGACCCAACGTTGCTTAACTTCGCTGATCGGACGGGAAGCGGTGTACTCAACGTGGTATGGCCGTTACTGCAATGATGGTAATGGTTACTGAAATGATGATGATGATGAAGGTTACTGAAATGATAATGATCATGATGATGAAAACCAAAATGCTGCTGATAATATAATATGTTAATATAGCTCAGGGCCGCGCTAGTAACCGAGTATATAACTCAAATGTACTTGATTAACTTCCTCCCCTCCCTCCCCCCGCCCTACCTTCTCACCCCCTCCGGCCAGTTCTTACACTAAGGCATATTCTCGTCGGCTTGGACATCGCAATACCAACTCTTCAGCGACTTATGCTGCACATCACGCCTTAATATCCTTTTAATGCCACTGATGCAAACTATGTCGATATTACAAAGGGCGAATAAGGGTACAAAGAGAATGTTAGGGTTTAATTTGCAGAATAAATCGCTTAGGAAGGCGTGTTACGAAGTCTCCAATGTCAACAAGAATACGAGTGACAATGATATCTAATACTATTCCCGACAATACCTTCCGGCCGCGTCCACAGCCACGCCCTTCCCTCTGATAACTCACAGTATTACTTGTTGGGAAAGTAGAACAGGATCTCGCACCTAGAGAGGCGTATTCCCTTGGGCTATGGAGGCTCCCTGACACCTCGTCCTTTGAGATTAACCCCTGGAATCCATTGACTTTGTGTGTGTGTGTGTGTGTGTGTGTGTGTGTGTGTGTGTGTGTAGAGAGAGAGAGAAACGTAAGCATGATAGAAAAAAAATTGTGTGGGAGGACATGTATTTGGCATAAGGTAACGATGGTGAAGATGCTTGTGTGTGTGTGTGTGTGTGTGTGTGTGTGTGTGTGTGTGTGTGTGTGTGTGTGTGTGTGTGTGTGTAATTTCTTGTATGATAGGTGCTGGCAGTGCGTATGGTTCATGTTACGGCTGCCCGCTGATGTTACTTAGTGGCCAGACACCCAACACCGCCTACCCACCAAATTCAACAGGCGCATTTTACACACTTTCTGGACCTGATTTTTTTTTTTTTTTTTTTGGGGGGGGGTGAAGGGTGTTGGGGAATTTTATGCATTTCTGGGGGGCTTTGGAGATTTTAATGCATTTTTTTGCAGGGAGAGGGGGATGGCGCGGGTCTTGATTTTATACCTTTCATTGCAGTGATGTCTTTTTCCTGACATTCTTTCAACAACGAGGTATATAACTTGAAAATATGCTAAATTCAATACACACATAAAGTACCCTTTCCTAAACATGATTTTTTTTTCTATTGAGGAACTGACATTTTTTTTGTTTTTTTTAATATTTTGGGCTCTAGATTGTAAGTGCTCATATATTTATCAGACCACTTTCTTCTTTGGTGCTGAACACTGTATGTGAAAATATATTACTATGAAACTTTTAGAAAGAGGGGTGAAAGGAAGGCTGATAAGAGGTGATTAATCTAAAATTCTGTGCATATGTGTTGAGTACGACGAAGCTGATTTGGGGACTGATTATACTTCAGGCAAACTCTATATGTACAGTATTCTCCCAGTCATAATCTGAAATTAGGGAAGGAAGGTTTTAGAGAACAAGAGCATCAACGCTTAGCGTGTGTTTTAGTGTTTGGGAAAGCTACTAACCCATCATGTCCGGGGGTTGTTTTCACCACCCAAACCACCAGCAGGTGTTTTTCTTTAAAATCAGCATTATTTAAACCATAATTCTCAGCTAAACCTATAATATAAAATCATAGTATAATATGCTCTTATATTATGATGCAATAATCATAATAATAATACAATAACAATAATACTACAAAACACTAGATCATGTATACATGTCACCCAAATGTCCCCAGGTTGTCATGTATACATGCCACCCGGATGGGAGAGGAACCACAAGCAAATGAATAATTGTGAGACAGATGCCCTACCATGCTTCAGGAGAGATATGGTGGTGTTGGAAGCTCTGAACTTTCTCACATACAGCCATGGATCATAACTAAAATCCTCAACTTTTTAGGAATAGGTGTTTAAATTCTTCATGACCAGAATGTAATTTTTATCCTGGTGCTACCTAACTATTCATTCAGGTTAGGAAGACTGCATGATTTTGAAGTCATTAAAGAATTACATATCCAACTCCTCCAATTCGAAAAACAATCTCCAAACCTCAATACAATCGTCCAAACATAGCGAGAATATACCAAGAATATATATCATCTTACGGCAATATTCACCACATCTTGTTAAAGTAATTTTGTGTTAGTTATTGTGTGGGAGGAGTATATTGTAAGTAGTAGTAGCGGTAGTAGTAGCAGTAGTAGTAGCCTTCGTGGTAGTAGCAAAAGGAAGAGGAAGAGGAGGAGGAGAGAAAGGAGGGGAAAAAAGAGGAGGAGGAAGAAGAGTTGTAACTTCAAACCATCTGAACGTGAGCCCAGTAGAACGCAGGCTGAAGTTGTCCTTTCCCTACACTCCAACGTCCTTTTGAGGAATATGGAAGGACTTGAGGGACGGTTGTATAGCCGGGCAGCCATTTACATCAGTGCCACCACGTGAAGGCGTCCTTCTCCAGTACCAGGTTACAATTAAAAGTGATAAATGAGGCAAAGTTTTAAATGCATAAAGTTATGAGATATGGTGTAAAGTTTTGTCTTATCGGTAGTCTAGCATACTGTTGGGAGACCATGACGAATGCGATAATTGCTCGCTCTCTCTCTCTCTCTCTCTCTCTCTCTCTCTCTCTACCATTCTGTTCATCTATTCTCCTGTCTGTCCGTTTTCTACCTTTCAGTCTATATCAATAGCTATCAATCAGTCAACATCAATCCCTATATAGATAGACAGATAGACAGATCGATAGATAGATAGATAGAGATAGACAGACGTCGATAGATACATACATACATACATACATACATGCATAAATACATACATACATACACACATATCAGTCTGCCTCTGAATCTATCTATCAACCTGTCCATTTAGACACCTCTGGCACTCCCTCCCGCCAAGTCACTTCCCTTCACACACTTCACCCCATCTTTCCACATCATCCCCAGTCTTCCACCCCTCATTCCCCCTCGAAGATAAATTTGCATTCCACATGACCAGAGTTTTTAGCCGCTATGAAGGCATCCCGGACAGACTGGCTATTAAATACAGTTCTTTTTTTCTTTTGTTATTCTTTTTGTGTTCTTTGTAAGGAGAACAGCTTTATTTTTGAAGTGTTCGATTTATGAGTCTGATATCTTAGCTAAAAATACTCCATTCGTTTTATTTGATTGATAACTTATGTTTGAACTTTTTTTCACTTTTTGAATGCAATATTGGTGTTGTCGTGAATCTTCAAAAATAATATGAAATGTGTTTTGCCGTTCACACACACACACACACA